>NC_132888.1:17984846-18302703 GCF_030463535.1 Salminus brasiliensis | reverse complement strand
TAAGCGATTATTGGAAAAATCCCAACTGTGTCACATTGATTCTAATGGGCTCTCGTCTCTTTGTCTGCTTGTGTCTAATAATAAATACAGGCGCTGTCCCAGAGGGATGCTCCACACAGAAACTTCTTCTTCTTTGATGGCTTGAAGGGCAGCGGGGTGGTGGATTACTTTGGAGCCAAATAACCACAGAGGAGACCAATTGACGGTTGTTAAAAATGTAGGCACTCGAACCCTCAAAGCACCATGGGAAATGGAGTCCTTTTTACTGCCACAAGTAGCAAACGTTCCAATTGTTATTGGACTGTGTAGCTTTTGAAGCAGTAAGCGATCTTCTGCTGCCAGGAGGAGCACAAGCTACTTGTTCTGTTCATGCACACTTCAGACACACACTCTTTCTGTCCACAGTTATGACTAGACGGTCAATCAGTTGCATGTCATTCATTATTTTGTTTTCTTTTTACATTTTGTAATTAAAAAAATCCAAATAAATATTTGTTTTGGATTACATGGGTTTATGTGTGAGCTGAAGAATTTGAAGCAAAGTTGGACTGCTTGTTCCTCCAGTTCTCCTTACCATTTAAAGTAGTGCATAAATAAGGTATTTCATGAGGGAGAGTTAATGGGTGGCACAGCAACATGTCACGGAAGCCAACAGGGAAAATAAAGCGTAAAAGCCTAAGGGAGGTGAGTTCATCATATTGTTTGTATTAAGAGCACCATTTGCGGTTTGGCTAACTCGTTTATGACATTGGCTGAGGTACACACAAATGACGTAGATCAGCCAGTGTGCATAGTGACTCCAGGGATCCAAAAAACAATGTCTTGATTAGGAAATTTTCGCACAGCTGCCGGATCCAGCTTGTCCAGTTAGGCTTGCTGGAATTCCGAATGCTGCCAGTAATGTTACGTCGTCAAGACTAATACAACAGTTGTTGCTGATCATTTACATAATAAACAGAGATTTAATATTCGAATGACTAGAATCCACACAAGAGACATGCAAAGCCTGCAGCGTATATCGTTTTGAGTACCAGACAGAAAGCCAGACGGTCAACCCGGGCAATGACTGCCTAACAGGAGAACCTGTTAGACTGGCTAGACAGGTGCCAAGGGGGTGTGGCACTAGACACAACTGTTTTGTCTCAGGTGGGCAAGATCCTTAAGGGAAATAGCTGCACCACAGACAGCCGAAAACAAACTGTTATACTGTAACCAGGTACACTGTGTTTTCACTCCTGGGGGTTTGAGCTATTTAGTCTAGAGCCTTGCCATATGATTAGAGGTGTATAGAGTGGTCTATGCCCATATTCAAGCCAACATTATTGTGAAATAATCTCTCTAGGAAGAGTGTAATGACGTTGCCGAGAACAACACAAGTAGAATTATGAAAGTTGTGAACATTTATACAATTTGGAGATAATTTTTCATATGTGCAGTGCTATGAGAGTTGTGAACACTTTACATTTTCTAATTTTCTTCATTAATTTCACCTGAAATATGATTAAATGTTTATCACAAGTCCTAAACGTTTGCTTGCCTTGAGCAGTGGTAACATCAATTGAACTTTTCTGTTATCTGGTGATCAGTCTTTTACAACAGGAATACATTTGCATATTCCTCGTGGTAAATCTGCTTAAACTCAGACATTGACTTGGCCATTCCAAAATGCTGAACTCTGTATTCTCCTTTGCAGACTTGCATGTGTGCTTAAGGTCATTGTCTTGCTACATGACCCACTTATGGTTAAGTTTTAGCTCACTGACATTTTTCTGGAAGAATTTGCTGGTACAATCCAGAATTCATCCAGGTCTCTCAATAATGACAAGCTGTACTGGACCCAAGACCCACCTATTTTTTTTGGTCTCATCTGTTTATAGAACATTCCTCCAGTAGACTCCGGCCTACCCATGTGTCATGTTGCAAACTTCAGATTGACAGCAGTGTTTTTATAGAAAGGTGGCTTCCTCCTTGCTATCCTGCCATGCACACTGATCTTGTTTAGTGTTTGTCTGTTGGTTGGTATTACTCCAATGCTAGAAAGACTTGTAGATCTTTTTTTTTTTCAGATTTTTTTTTTTTTTATAAAATAACTTATTTAAAATAAATAAAAAATATGATGATTCAAATAACAGCCTATGTGCAAAGGTATCCTGTTGAGGATGCGAGATGGGGATTGTAGTGAAAAAATAGCAGAGAATTTAATATTTCCCACTTTAGCAGTATTTTCCACCATAATAAATTTTAAGTACTGAGTAACATCTACTGTAGTACTGCTGTGGGACCTCAGTATCTGGCAATAGAGACATGTCTCATCCCTTTATTTTCTAAATACATGTCAAACGTCAAAGATATGTCAGAGCAGTCAAGATGTCAAGTACATTCCTCACAAATGTACTTTCAGTATTATCATCTGAAGTTCTTCAAAGTACAAATCAAAAGGAAGTGTACTTGAATACACGAAGTAAACTTGATTATTTACTACCCGCCTCGGCTGATGTATTTCACTCCATCATGCAGGATAGATAACATCACTGTCACACAAAAATTTGGTACTTTTAAAATTGCAGGTTGACAGGAGCAGGAAAAAACTTTTTTGAAGTCCATATAAAAAGATTTTATTATAAACATCATTTTGGAGCATTTCAATTGGTCTATTTATTATGAAATTCTGGCATTCTGGCCTTTTGGCAGCCACCAGTGAATGGACGTGTGAAAAGGAAAACAACAGGCAATGAAACCATGTCTGATTTAGACCATTGCTCTTTTCCCTCAGATTAAGAAAATGCAGGATTAATTGCAGAGTGATAAACCCCCTTTTTAATTAAGGAGCAATCTTCATCTTGCAGTCCTGAAGGACCCCCCACCATGAGATGGCCACACTGCCCTGGGCAAGCGTTTCTTTTTTTTCTTTCTTCTTCTTCTTCTTCTTCTTCTTCTTCTTCCCCTGGCTTTCAATAATTGAACTTCTGCAATGACCAATCATCACACTGTCACCAGACATTGCTCAAGAAAAGGGAACCTCTCATTGGTTTGTTTCCAGTCAGGACCAGGTAATGGTGTCATGGCCCATACCGTTTCTCTTCTTAAGCTGTCCAGATGTTGTCAGGACTATTATTAGAATTCATTTGTTTATATGTAACAAAAGTCAAAAGTACACAAACAAAAACAGAGATACTGGAAATCAGCTGATAAATGAGGAAATGGGTTGCCCAAAAACCCCCTATGACTAGTTTTGTATAGCTGGTCACAGATAGCACAGATGGACTGGTCTTGCCTGTTTGAGACATAAAAGCCTACATGAGATAATGCTCTCATTAGGAACACTCTGCTACATTCCAGGAGAGGCTGTCACCATCACATTTTATAGAAAGTGTTCATGCTTGAATGGAATTCTATGCCAAAATGCAGGCTAGGTTTTCCTGTTCCACTGTAAACAGTCTTGGCCTAAACAGCTATTTTACATTTATGACGTTTATCTGATGCTCTTATCCAGAGCGGCTTATATTTGAATTATGTTACCCAGGCAGGCAAGTGTAGTGTTAGAGTTATGTCCAAGGACTCTTCTTGGTGTAGTGTGGAGCAGGTTTCCCAGCTAGAGCCTTGGCCTGCAATAGGGAAGGTGTTAAAGCAACAGAATGCGAGAGGGAGTGTCGTATTTCATATTAGCAGTGCTGTTATTTCATGATAACACACGACCACGAATGTTGTTTTTTTTTGCTTTAATACAACAGTTAAGAAAATAATAATAAAAAAAAAATAAAGTAAGAAGTAAATAAATTGAGCCGTGGACGTAGCATGTGAACGTTTAAGGTTAGCATATCCTTCCGCCAAATTATAGTTCCTTAATGAGCAGCTTGACGATTGGTCACAGTAGGGAACTCCACTCACTCAGAGCACAGCCTGCAGTTCCTTCTCCAGCTCCAACCATCCAATCAGCTCGCAAGAGCGAAACTAACTTCAAATTTGCAATGCAGCACAAACTGGCTGTGTTGTACACATTATGTCCAGCATAGTGGAACAGTTCAATAATGGTCATGTACAATTTGCACTTTAATGAAGTTTTAAACATCGAAACACTAGACAGCTGCCATGTTGTTTTTTTTACCTCCCACACTAACCATGTTAGTGTCGTGTCAAAGAATTTATCCCCAGAGGAACTTACCAGCCAACATGTACACTGTAATTAAAGACAATCACTCCGAAATGTCATTGGAATTCTTATATTTATTTTAAAAAAGGCCAAGAAAAAAAATAACAAAATTCATATAGAAAATTCACATAGGAAAAAAGTCCAACCAGCAAATGTACAAGGCTAGAAAATGAGATTGACTTGAGCTCGAGCGTAGTGTGATGTTCACAGTACACCTAAGGCCTTTCCCTCAGAGCGAGAGTGCATCAGAAAACACACCTATCCACAAGAAGTCACAGGACGGCCACAGTAGGTGGCCTCCACCACTGCTGTTGCACAGGAAGTCATGAGACAGGCAGTCACGAGGAGACCTCTAGTACTCAGTATGCTTGGAGATACAGTACCCAGATTAAAAAGGCGAGAAAAAAAAAAGACAGCGAGTGCTAACAAAGTTCTCACATGGTTTACCCACAGAAAGTAAAACAGTGGTTTGTGAGGGAAGCTCTTTGAAGGTAACCCATGTAAGATATGCACCTATGAAGTCCATGTAAGAGCTATGGCAACAAGTTGTGTAGTTGAAGGCCCCAGAGAGTTACTATCCCAAAACAACATTGAGTATCCACAGATTAAGCTTCGAAACATCGGTTTTCAAGTACAAAAAGTCTGGCTCAGTTCTTTTAAATTAGCATAATCCATCTGGCATTAAAGTCATGACCACTGATTGCATTACAGCAGAACAATTCAGTGTGTTTTGTTCTTTTGTTTAGGGCAGTGGTTACAGACTGTATTACTAAGAAATAGTGATAATACAGAGAAGTACAGTAAGGGTTCCCAGATAACAGAACTGTATCTCCATGCTCATTTGATCTTCTTGATCATTTGCAGACCTCATGCCTTATTTTTCCAAGAAACAATTTTTTTGGGGAAAAAAAAACCAATTCATGAAAAGAACTTTAAACATTAAACTGAACGCTTTAACAACCCCTTACTTATCACTAAGGACCAAGTGTAGAAATGGACATACAAAATAAATAGCTTACACTTCTCACCTCCGTTTCTCAGGCACAGACATATATCATATACTTGTAAGGGGAATGTTTGCTAACTAAATTTTAATTCTCAAGAGAGGGACTTATCAAAATCTAGGTACTTTATTTCTGAACAGTTAAATATGCACTGGATTTAAGTACGTTCATTACCTCCCAACGTTGGTCCGAAAGGCTCGGGAAAACAATTATAAACGTGTTTTACTGCTTTAAAAAACACACAAGAACAAAAACAAGGAACTGTTAAGTACTTTTAAGGTTTTCGTCATCAAAATATACACAATGCATCAGAAAGAGAATGGCCAGTTCCTTCCATCTCTTTCCTTTTCTCCAGAAATATTTACACATGCTTCATTACAAATATTAACACTGCTACCCAGCCTTCTGGAGAACCTGTGGCCTGGCCTGGCCTGGCCTTGAGGGTCCCCGGCCTCAATCTGAGTGCCTCCATTGGAGGTGACCAATCTTTGAAATGGGGGAGTGAATTTCGCGTCCCGAAATGTGTAGATACAGGTGGGAGCATCAAGGCACTGACCCTTGACGCCACCCCGCACACACCGTTCACTGATCACCCCTGGCGGAACTAGCGTGTGTAGGCTTTTTAAAGGGCGATGTAAGGCACGTTCGCCACGCTGGGGTTGGTGTGAAAGACGTGTGGGTGTCCCTTTTTGACAGTCACAGTTCGTGAGAGACCCGTTCTTTCCCTCGCTTTAGAAGTGTATGGGCACACCTCACGGTGCTGTTTGTGACTGATTGTGCGGCAGTATTGCTCTGTAAGGCAGCTAAGAGCATGTCCCATAGCAGATACAGCATTCCAGTGCCTGAGGAACTACGAGCTAACCCAACCATCCAATTAGTGCTGTCTAAAGGACCTGGATGCTCAGATTTTTTTGGTGTTAAGCTTTGAGACAAAGCTAGTGTCTTAAACCACTTATCTTTAGGTTAAAGCTGGTCACGTGGTAGGGAGTCTAGCATGTGCCATGACAGTCAAACAATGTGATTGCCCTTTAGATTTGTACTGGAATATATAGAAAATGATTCTGTATATGGAATATATTGAATATATATATATCAAAGCTTCTGTCCTTTCATTTTTCTACACCAATTGAAAGCAGGATCTGCTGTTTATATTAAGTGACCGTATCATGGTGAATGGACCAATAGAAATTACTTGATGAAAATAACTGATTTAAAAGAAAAAATATATATATTTTGTCACCTAAAAAAATGGGTTGACCTAACACCGCTCCTCTGAGTATCCAGGCCTTTTGACTGATTTTGGAAAACATTACAGACACCAAGAAGTCCAACCGATTGTGCTTCACAGTTTAGAGATCCAGAGAGGCACACAGACTTCCACCCGCCCCCACCGGCGCACACACTTCAGTCACATGCTACATGAAACTCCTCCCAAAAAGAGAAAAAACTCCAAATATACAAAATATACAACAAGAAAAAAACAACACAAACAAAAACAAAAATCATTCTGGTCCTGCAGAAATGTCCCCGAGCCAGTGCAGTTTTTTAGTGGTAATGTTGGGAAGCGCCAGCGCTTGCCCACCCCCCTCAAGCGTCCAATACACCCGTTCATCTGAGCCCATGCTGGTAGAGGGTGCTGATGGTGTCAGCCAGGAAGGCCACCAGACCGCGGTACAGGCCCCTCCAGTTCTGCCATTGCGGGGCCTCATTCTGAAACACACATAGAGAATAGAAGAGTGAGTGTGTGTGTGTCTAACTAGGGCCACATGATTATGTCCAAAATTATGAACTCATATAATGATATTAAAGTAAACTAATTTAATAACAAAATTGTCATATTACATCAACACAATGATTACCAAATTCATTACCTGGGCTGAATGTATGCATCTAAATGAAGTAAATTAAACACATTAAGTTTGTCATTATTGTCTATATTTCTTCAAATATTGAAAAATTTGAATCACTAATGCAATTGTATTAATATAAAATAAAATATACAATTGCAATAATATTTAATAATAATACAATTTATAAAAATTAACTTGGGTATTTCACACCCCTCAGTCACAGTGGAGGTAATAGATGGTAAGCCCCCGTTATCCATTCAGTGTAAATACTTTGATTGCTACTCTGACTATTACTATATTTCACAAAACTAATGTTCTCTAATGTACCCCCCCCCCCCCAAACCAAACATTACAAATAATAACTAGACACAAAACAAGCCTCTGACAAGAACACAAACTTGGCTTTCCACACAGAACAACAGAAGATGACTTGTGCATGTGTGAGATGGAGGGAAAACTACAGTGAAGCAATAAAGTGTGTTTGTTATGTGTGTGTGCGTCTGTATGCACAGTGTCAGACAGACAATGTCTGGACATTAGTCTGGTGGGTGCTATTCAACAGCTGCAGTGAGTCAACATCTAAAATTAACTACACTCAACAATTGTGGGTGTAAAGAGAGAGACCAGGAGTCAGACATAGTAGGAAGAGGCAAAAGCCAGCTGACAGATGACTCCTCTCTCTCTTTTTTTTTTTTTTTAACCCAGTGCTTATAATTTTACCACCTGATGCTACCAGCCCTGGGAGGATGCAAGCAAGCATGTGAAATCAGCCACTGCATCTAATGCAAAGTCATTGGCCAGCTGAACACGCTTGGAGGAGAACACTAACTGCCAGTTAACAGACACCCTCTCCAGCAAGCATTGCTCAAGTGAAAAAGAACAGTTCTACTGCAACGGCTCACAATAACTGAGCCATGAAGCAACGAAAACACACTGAAATAAGCAGGGGGTGTGGGGAGAAGGGTGTGCAGTCAGTGTGTCTGTTGACAAAGGAAGTCTACAAAGACATTAGTAACTAAACTACTTTAATTAAGTAAGTTTGATTAAATGATAATTGATTTTATGAACAAAACACCATCAGTCACTTGCACCAGTACTGTTTACACACAAATACACATTCTCACTACAAGCCACAGTTCTCTAATAGCACAACACATTCTACAACTACAAAAAGACAATTGACAAAATTATGGTTTGAGCTCGGATTTAAACCCGGTCACTGAGGATGCCTGTCGGGTGTCAGCTGGTCAACTTTTCCAAAGTCGCAACAAACTCAAAGCCTCAATTCTCTTTTAGTTTTAGTTCAAGCCAAGAGCATGGAACAGTCAGAAAGAATAAGTAAGTGACATTATATACATATATATATATATATATATATATATATATATATATATATATATTCCCGTAATAAGGAAAGTAGCGCCGCTATTGTTGCTACTCTGGATTCAGCCTGTCTGCAGTTCGCTAAAGATTACATAGACAAGCCAGAAGGCTGCTGGAACAATGATTTGTGGATGGATGAGACCAAATAGATATTTTTAGTTTAAATGAGGCACGTTATGTTTGTAGAAAGGGAAACACTACATTCCAGCATAAAAACCTTATCCCATCTGTGAAACACAGTGGTGGTAGTATTATGGTTTGTGCCTGTTGTACTGCGTCTGGGCGAGGACCGCTTGGCATCATTGATGGAACAATGAATTCTGAATTATACCAGAAAATTCTAAAGCAAAATATCAGGATATCTGTCCATTAGCTGAATCTCAACCATGAGCTGAATCTCAAGAGAATGTGGGTCATGCAGCAAGACAACGACCCTAAGCACACAAGTCGTTCTACCAAAGGCTGATTAAAGAAGAATGAAGGTAATGTTTTGGAATGGCCAAGTCCAAGTCCTGACCTTAACCCAACAGAAATGTTAGGGACGAACCTGAAGCAGTAGTTCATAGGAGAATACTCAATAACGTATTATTCATGTACTCTGTAATTTATTAGTTTTTTATTATTATTCAAAAACTGTAATTTGCCAAAATGTGTCGTATTCTGTATTTGAGTTTACAAAGAGCTTTGAAGCACTTTAAAATGTACCCTTATACAACTTTAGGGGGGCATTGGTGGCTCAGTGGTTAGAGCTCCAGGCTATTCATGACAGGGTTGTGGGTTCGATACCCGGGCTTGGCAAGCTGCCACTGTTGGGCCCTTGAGAAAGGCCTTTTACCCTCTCTGCTCCCCCGGGCGCCGCAGCAATGGCTGCCCGCCACTCAAGTTACGTGTGCTCACTGTCCACTTTGTGTGTTTCACTGGTGTGCATGTGTGTGTTCACTGCACGGATGGGTTAAAGGTGGAAGCCAAATTCCATGTCACAAAAATGTCACATATGTTTATTACTGTGTACCATTATTATTACTGTGTATAATTTGAGCGCAGTGCTCACTCATGTGCTACATCTGTGTAAACTGTAGTATGTGTATAAGATGGGTGTCCATACATTTGTGTGTACACTGCATTACATAATTACACCGCCTTGAATCATGTCTGCATCAACTCTATTCTACTCTAGTCACTGTACAAATTCCATGTGTTTCTTTACTTGTTCAACTTACATAAGGTAAAAAAGCCTTGAACCCTTGACTCCAGTCAGGAGACGGCACAGAGTGTTCTGAACAAGAGAGAAGTTACTGAGTAGTGAGAGTGTGTGTATGTGGGGGGGTGAGGGGGTGGGTGTAGTGGGCTGTGCTCTGGTTTCACGTGCCTGTGGTGTAAGAGCACTCCCCTGTACACACACACACACGCACGCGCACAGCTTTTGTTGATGTACACTGCTTGAGGAAGTCCCCGTAATTTCTCTGCTGGTTCCAAAGTAAACAACGCCCTTGTGCAGCAAAAGTGCACTGCTCTCACAGTTCAGTGGGGGCACAAAACTCCCCCCCCAGTGCCTGTTGCATGTGACTCCACAAACAGCTGGCTCAGCCTCGAAACACTGTCATTTTTTATTTATTTATTTTTTTTACGTGTCTGAGTGAGGCTGTGTGTGTGTTCGCACGGATGGCTGCCTGTGAGTGCACTGGTGTGTATTAACTGCATTCATTTAGCTTGACTGAAATGTGTACATCATTCCCACATGAATAAAACATACTACATCGACACTGCCGTGGTCTGCCGTGTTTAATCTGGCGGTGATGAGTTGACGTATCGTGATTTATTCATGTGGAAACTGTGTATAAACAAATTCAACACACCACTTATTTCAGTGCTGCGTACTGATGGGTGTCATCCTGAGAAAACCTGGACAAACAACACAGAAGTGTAATTGTTTATTGGGTGTGTGTATGTGTGTGTATGTGTGTTTAAGTGTGTGTGCTTTTCTCGTGAAGGCTGGTGTGCCGAGTGAGCAGTGGAGTGGTGTGATGACATCATGTGTGTTTGTCTGAGGAGAGGAGAGAAGAGGAGGGGGAGATGGGTGTGTGAGGGGGGAGGAGAGATTAGCCTCTGTTTACTCCACTGACTGACTCCTCACGCGATACGGCAGGGAGATCGAGAGCGGCAGACGAAGAGAGAGAGAGAGGGATTGAGAAAGAGACGGAGAAAAAGACAGAGAGAGAGAGAGCGCGCGAGAGAGAGAGAAAGGATGGGAAGGGAGAGAGAGAGTGTGCAAAAGAGAGACAGAGAGAGAGAGACAGAGAGAGAGAGAGAGAGAGAGAGAGAGAGAGAGAGAGAGAGAGAGAGAGAGAGAGAGAGAATAGGGGAAGGATGGGCATCAGGTTCAACCACAACTGGAAACTTGACTCCAGTCACAACACCAGCCATGGTGAATATTGCATTGATCCATTTACTAGAAAAGCCACTGGAGGCTACACAGACACACACACACACACACACACACACACACTTACTGCCGCTGATACACGCCCGGTCACACCCATCACCACCCAGTTGCACAAAAACAAGTCCAGAAACCACACCGTACAGTGCAGGTCATCCACTGTAAAAGCACACACACACACACACACACACACACACACAGGCTCCTCACCCTTCTCTGAAGGTACACTGCATTCATCTCATCGCCTATGGTCCTCAGCTGGATGGCCACTCTCTGGATGGCTTGTTCCTCTGGTGTGGGCTCTTCGTCAGCAGGGGAATCTCTGTGGCTTGAGTTGGCAGAAGAGCTGTGGCTTTCAAGCAGAAGATCAGGCAGGGGCTGCTGACTCCCAGCGGGATGGGGTTGCTCCCGCTCCGTTCCTGAGGTACACACAGAAGAAATGACATCACTGCCTGAGGTCCATCTCACTCCAGCATTCTCCAACAAACACCTCTGCTGTGTGTTTACTCATGAACTCACTCACTGTTCACTAAATAGCAATTACTGTACAGACTACTGACTGGAGAATGGCCATGAATGGTTCCAACTGTTGTTAACTGAGTGGTAGTGAATGTTCAGGAACTGGGTGAATTAAGGAGCACATTCAAGAATTGTGAGTGGGGGCGAACACTGTAGAACTGTGTGCCTGACGACGAATGTTCAAGAACTGGGTGAGCGAGGGAGAGTGTTTAGGAATTGGGTGAATGGTGGAGAACTTTCAAGAACTGTCAGTGAGGGAGAACGCTGTAGAACTATGTGGATAGGGGAGAACATTGTGGAGCTGTGTGATTGGCGCAGAACGTTCAAGTGCTGGGTGAATAAGGGAGAACTTTCAAGAGCTGTGACTGAAGGAGAACACTGTAAAACTGTGCTAATGGGGGGGGGATTCATGAACGTCTCAGCAATCACTCACATGTATGACAACCAGTAGGAACAAGACTGCCACAAAGAACACAAGATTCCCACAGCGAGATCTGAGTCGTTTCTGCTGCGACTTACTCCACATCTTCAAATCCTTCAATTTTTAGCTCCTTACTTCATCACCTATAGAAAAGTGGAGAGGCCCTGCATGGCAACCCACTGACCCACATGAATGACCAATTCACAAGGATGAACGAGCTGACTGTCTAATAGCAGCTGCATGCCAACTCCAAAACCAACCCATCCCCCATCCGTAAGTCACATGCCCCTGCCTGAAAGTAAACCCCCAAACCTGGGCCAATCGCTGCCCATGCCGCCAGGAATCACACAGAGAACTTCATGGCTCATGGTCGACAACCTTGTATTTTCTCCTTTGAAGTTTGTGTGTAATCTCTTAATCTTCTTAATAAGTCTAGAATATGTGTGTTTGTGGTATCCGTGTGTTGCTGTGTGGATGCCCCCCCTGTCTGCTCTACTGTAAATAAACACCTGATGTTGTTTGGTCGCTGCTTTCTACTACAGGCTCCTGAATCCTGTGGTAGGAAGCTCTTTTTTAAAGCTATATAGATGATGGAAAGGAAACATCCTAATGCAATGATGTGTCAGGCAAATCAAATGTATCATAACATGTGTGAGCTATTTTGTCACCTGCTGGTAATGATCACATTATAAGGCAGTAACTGCACTGAAAGATAAGGGCTCAGTTTAAAGTACCAGGCCAAGTGGATGTGCAATCAACCAGGAAACAGCCTATCAGGCTGCAACCAGCTCAACCAATGTACTCAAACAATGCCTCTGTCTGGTAAAGTCATTACTTCTACAAACTGCACAAATAACTCCATAAGCACAATAATGCACAGGCTTTAGGGACGAGCTCTTCTACCCCGGAGAATGTGCTGATCCTCAGAGCAGGTGACTTAACAGCGCTAGAGAGGGAGAGACCGCAAGAGCTGCAATGTTCTGGCTTGTTGCCAGGGTAACTGTAAGCCTGTGCAGCCTGAGAAGTTATCCAGCCATTGGTGGACAGGAATGAAGGGAGTGCAGGGATAGGGTGGACAGCAGTGAGATGGGGAGGGACCAGGAGTAGGCGAACAGCCACCGGCTTTTAAATAGGAGGTGTTGACAGAAGAGCGCTTGGAGGGTTTAAGCGAGGCTACAGAAACAGCAGCAAATGTGAGAAACAGTGGAAAGACGGGGTGAAGATGGTCACTGCTGGACCAAAACACAGAAAAGGCCCCTGTTCTGGGCAGTGGGACAGGCTGAAGCTGTGTATTCGTGGGTCGTGTTCAATGGTTATTTCTTTTGCCGCTTGCAGAGGGCAAGTCTCAACATGCCTCTGCTTCACTATGCTAAGACTCGACCACAGAGTGAGAGGGGGAGCACTTCCTGGAGTCAGGACCTTGTACCAAACCCATCGAACACAACGCAAAACCATATTGCCATAGTTAACCAAAGACACCTGTGTTGTCAACCGTACAGATACATTTAGAGAGTGCGGTGATTTCAAGTTTAACTTATTCAAATCTATCTGCAGAGAATCTGAGACGTGAGCATGGCCACTTTCTGCATGCAACATGCTCCCTTTATTGCTGGATGCACTTCTTATAATATCATCTGTCAGTGTGTGCCCACACATACAGAACATTTTCAGGTCACTAAAGGGTTATTATCAGTTTGTTTCACCTACATTTCAAACCAGTACTTGATTAGATATTCACTGCACTTTTGCAATGTACTGCATTTGCAAATCTAAGAAAATAGATATTATATTTCTCTATAATGCTAATCCAGGTAGATCTAATCCCAATTTCCACATTTGGTAACGCTTTGGTAATTTTTATCATTAATGTTTAAAACAGTCTGGCCAGAGGAGGATGGGTCCCCCTTGTGAGTCTTGGTTCCTCCCAAGGTTTCTTCCTCCAGCTCTGAGGGAGTTTTTCCTTGCCACTGTCGCCGTTGACTTGCTCACGGGGGTCTTTGACGCTTCATGTTATTCCTTCTTTCTTCTCTGTCTCTATTCTTTATTAAGTACTAATTATGTAAAGCTGCTTTGTGCCGACAACAGCTGTAAAAAGCGCTATACAAATAAATTTGACTTGACTTGACTTGACATTTCATAAATATTTCCACAATTGCCACGATTTGGTGATATGAAAAATATCGGACAACGGCATCAGCCCATAATTCCCATCTTAGTGCATCTCCAATACTGCTGTACTAAGAATGAACTGAAACATACCCTCTGCACCATACAGCCATGCTATGCCAAAGTACTGCACTAATGCACCTGCTGTGTGACTTACCTGCAGTGCCTGTGTTGTCTCTGAGAGGATCATCCTGCTGGGGGACCCTGGGCACGCTCAAGGTATCCTGCGAAGGGGCGAGGGATTGAGGTGCAGAGCTGGTCTGAGTGGCCGTGGTCCGGTGCCGGTGGCGTGGCTGGGAGACCGGCTGTATGCCTCCACTAGGCCAGACGTCCCGTCGCAACACCTCCATCCTGCAGCTCTGCGGTGCCGTGGGACTCTGACCATCCACCCTGCTGTCCATCTGCGGGCGGGCCATAACAAACACCACCTGCAGCGGGAGACAAAAACAGCAAATATGAACCCTTATGTAGCAGCCAGGGTGCCACATGCTGTCTGAGAACTCATAGACAACAGAGCTTACAGCATAGCGCAATTCTGCAAGGCCTAACTAACAGATCCTCAACACAAGAACATTTTAGGTTGGCACTTGAGGTATAGGGCATTGAAGACAATGCACAGATGCCAAATTATTAGGCTTAATGTCATTATTTTCATATGTAAGCAATCTGTCCATCCTTGTCTAAGATGTCCAAGAGTTCTGTATATGTAATTAAAATGGTTTTAACACTTTTTGTATTTTAACACAAAAAATAAATCAGAGGGAAAGACAAAATACACCCACAATGCATTAAATTATACCTAAATGCATTTTAAAATATTAAATGTTATATCTCATATGTGTCATTTTGGGTAAATCCAGACGTCTATGGTATTTCTCTTGTTCGCCACTAGGCGGCAGAGCTGCGGCGCGTGCGGGTTGTTTGTAAACAAATCCGTGCAGGCGGCGGCGGCGGCGGCGATCGGCCACCGATCGGCCACACAGCAAAACACAGAATAGCAACATAGATGAACGGCATAGTCACGATTCTCACATTCACAACATCGACTAAATAATTCAAGCTCCGTATTCGCCAGGCTCAGAACATAGCTAGCATTCAGGGTGGGAGGGAAAACTGGAACAAGAAGCCGGGCGACTTCAGCCTAAAACAACCCGACTAATTCCACTCGACACTGAGACTAAGCGAGGGCTGGAGGAGGACATTTCCACATTGCAACACCTCTGGAGATGTTATCAGCGTTGCCCTCAAACGGAAACTATGAAGCACTGGAAAAGAGCCGATGCACAAGTGCACACGAGCCGGGTTCAGAGAGGAGGACAGCGTGTGGAAACGGCCTGAAAACCGACAGCTAGGCTCACTCTCAGTGCAGACAGTTAGCTAGAGCTAGTGCTAGCTAACTACTGAAGCACTGAAACCCATCACCGATAGTCTACAGAGTCGGCCATCACCCTCAATAACAACGTAGATATATCACATATAGCTAGCTGCTCAACCTCAAGAAAAGAAGAATGAATATGTGTTAAGTTACTGTATGGTTAGCGATACATAAACAGAGAAAAATCGCCGACGATCTGACAGCAGCGGGCTGACAGTCCTTCACTCCTCCATCGTTAACCGTTAACCGTCTGGAGGGAGTGAATGTCACACACACTGACCCCAGCAGCTAACATACATAAACACAGTTAGCAAAGCCTCAAGTTGCCGACCCTGTCGGGCACGATTCGCCGATCAGACACGCCAAAACCAGCTGAACTATTTCTCCCCTGTCCAAACGCTGTCGCCCTTACCTTTTTAGAGGAGTCCTTTACGAACCAGCAGTGATTAGCTATCTAATCAAGTGCTCGGCTTTTCCTGACGTGCTTCGTGGCTAGCGGGACACTCTCCACAGAAAGTAGCTAGTGCCGCCTACTCAGCGCGCATGCTTTGATCCAACGTTACTCCAGGAGGACTCGCTGCCGGGTTAGTCCGTGCATGACAGTGTCGTTAATATATCCGAGTCCCGACCGAGAATGAAAAGTCGGCTGTAGTAGTTATGCTAGCTAGTAGTTGGTGTTGTTGTTGTCGGAGCGGAGTGGTAATGACAGCCACAGCTTTCACTCCCGCGAAACGGCCTCCTCAGACCACGCCCTCTCCATCGGTCCCACAACAAGTCCTGACATGCTCATCACTCTCCCGCCACCGGAGCTCAAACACTGGGCTTCCTTCTTCCTCACACTATTTCGGTGTGTTTACACCTCTCCCTGAAATGCTACTACACTTTGAGTGTGGCTAGTCAGTTTGCTACACACATTTCTTCAGCTTTTGCAGCTTTTTTGAGCTTCAGTACTGTAGAGCTGTCCTTGGCTTCACCCAATTCCCTTCGCATCCAGCTTCTTTGACCTCATTAACAGCCAGGCTCATGTTTACACTGCGGTGAAAGACACACTCGGCTCAGACTAACTCTGAAACAGTAATCTCAGTTTCTGGATGACTGAAATGTCTGAAATGCTTCACTGAGAGAGGCAGAAGAGCCTGCAAGAGTCAGTTTTCACATGGTGTATATCATATATATCTCATATCTATATATATAAATATAACATTGACTGTTATTGCCATTAAATACTGTGTTTAAGTGAGTACGGCTGGTTAAATGTATTTAATATGTCTATATAATTATACATATATATATTATATCAATATAAATATGTTCATATGTATAATTATACAGACATATAAAATAAATTTAACCAGCCGTACTCACTTAAACAGTATTTAAAGGCAATAACAGTCAATGGCGACACTAAACTGGCTTCTGCACCCAAACAGTGCTACTGCACAGCCTGTGGTTTGATCCCCACTGTCTGTCTGTGCAGATATAGTGCAGATGTCTGAGTGTGGCAGTAACAGTGACCTGTCTTAGTGGACTATATAGGGAATAGGGAGTCATTAGAAATTGAGACAGACTCAACGACTCAATGATTAGCTGGACTACCTGGAATGGGTGGGACCTGCTCACCTGGTTTGAAGGGGTATATTTATTCGGTGAAATCCCATCAGTGTAATTGGGACCCATTTTTAATTTGGCTTTGCTTTCGCTCCAGATTACGATACACTGATATACTGCTTAAGACTTAAAAAGTACATTATTGTTTATTTCAACAATGACGTGCAATTATTAGCATTTGCATTAATTAAAATGCTAATCGAGACAGTGGAAATCCCCCATTTCTGCTCCTTTGACCTTTCAGTCTGTGTGTGTGTGTGTGTGTGTGTGTGTTTCAGCGCAGGGAGTTAGGGGGGCTGGGGGGTTCTGTGTTGCATTTAAATCGAATCGGTCGGAAACAGCAGCTGCTCTGTAGACCCCTCGTGGGATGAAGGAAGCTCTGCTGCGGGGGAATCCCCAAACAGGTACATGTCCGGACCAGCAACCTCACATGCACTGAGCAGGCCTGCATGGATGAGAATGCACTGACACCCTCTCCTACGATTAATGCAGTGATGTGAGTTAATACAACTAGACAAATAGTATTCCCATTTGAAATAATTTAAATTGTTCTGTTAAATATTAAATGCTTGGTTTTGTGCATATAAATAAAGTGCAATAAACGAACCCAAAATATTATGAAAGCAACAAAAAGTGCAAACATAGAACAGCTGTTAGGACATGCTGCAGGTGCACTAAGTCATATACATACCTTTGAACCGCTCTGTTCACAAATATGCATGCTGTTGAGTATTAAAGTAATCAAACATTTAAGTATGATATTGTCTTTACATATTAAAGCACAATTTCTATTCCTCGCCTAATTTAAAGCAGTGTTTTGCAAAAATGTATATTTTCTGCTCTTGGCCTCCCTCTACAGTTGTGGACATAATTCACTTTTACACCACTGTCGTAAATACAAATATCGTTTTGATGAAATAGACAGCTATACACATATTTTTAGTTTACTTTAGTTTTAATAGAAACCCAACTCAACTCCTGTAATCCTGATTTATATTGCACTTTTCTAAGGCACAGCTACACAACAAGTGATTTACAACAAAATAATACTACTACTAATAGTAATAAAAATGTGGCAGTGGTGCCTCATCGGTTAGAGCTCCATCAGCTATTGATGACAGGGTTGTGGGTTCGATACACGGGCTCGGCAAGCTACCACTGTTGGGCCCTTGAGCAAGGCCTTTCACCCTCTCTGCCTCCCCATGCACTGGAGTTGATTGCCCACCACTCTGTGTGTGTGTGTGTGTGCTCACTGCCTCTAACACCTTAGTGTGTGTGTGTGTGTTCAGTACCACAGATAGGTCAAATGCGAAGGACACATTTCGCTGTACATAGTGCAGTGACAAATATGTGCACCTTTACCTTTAATACAAAAATAATAAAATCAAAAGAAATAAGACATATACAAACACAGTTACTTTACCTATGTATTACCATCACAACTCAAAAGCTACAGAATACAGATAAGTCTTTAAGTGAAGCTGTAGACTCAGAAGCCCTGATATTGAGAGGAAGACGGTAGTAGTGTCCATAGTTTAGGAGCGCACACACACCTCTAAACATATACCAGTAGAGAAATGTATTTTTTGGCACTGCTTGATCTTTCAACCTCTCAAACCTTCAGAAAACAATATATCAGGATAAATATAATTGTGAAAATGTCTTTAAAGTATTGCAATGTAATATTTTTACTGTATTGCCTGGCTCTACGGTGATGCCCTTATACAGATATAATCTGACCCTTGTGACGCAAAGATAAGGAGGCCAGTGCTGAGTAGAAGGCTTACTACAGTCAAGCAAAATTTCATTTTTGACTTTATTGAACCTGGCTGTTGTTTCTTACATTGTTTCAGCATATCACGATGAATGGACCAATAGAAATGGTCCAAAAATACTTGGAATAAACTTTTTTTTACATTGACGTTCATTGAAAGTTGAGAAGCTGTAAAGCTGCCATTGTGGAGATACGTGCTGTCTGTGAATGACAGCACACAAGTGATGGTCTAAGTGTGTTAGCATTTGACCACCTGAGCTGAATTGTATTTAATATTGTTTCAGTATGAGTCACTTAGGCTGTGCACTTGTTGGACAACACCTCACACCAAAATCCAGATCAAATATCTGATCGCATTACTGGAATTACTTTCAGTTATGTATCAGTTAAAGACTTCTTTTGGAGAGGACAAAGAATGGGTAGCCTGGCATTTAGTTGTCAGCTTGATGGTGTGTGTGTGTATGTGTGTGTGTGGAGGAGACGGCTGGCTTCGTAACCAAAACAGAAGTTCTGTGTACTTCTCAGAGTGGGGCTCAAGTTTAGTCTGAAACAATGACATCATCCACTATCTTATACCCCCCCCCCCCCCCCCCTCCACAAACCTTGTATCTGGTAAAGTAGAAGTCCATCTCCAGCCCTATACCCCTCCTTCGCTCCACTTTCACAAATTAGTTTTCATTGCTGCCACTGTAATTGCCTGTCAGAGGTGGCTGAAGTGGCGCAGGGCAGCAGCTGCCTGTTCTCATAATGTAATGGGGTGGTGGTGAGAGACAGAGCTGAGAAAAGGATTTGCGGGCAAACACATACAGCTCCAGCACACCACTTACCTCTGGACATGAGGTCACATTTACAACTGTAATAGTAATAAAAGTTAGAATAATAACTAATAAACATTATTTAAACAACAACTTTCTCTAATCAAATGCAGCTTAACATTCTCTACAATTAAAACACAGTTAAAGCAACAGTTCTGCTAAATAAATGCATACAAATTATTCAACTTCAGACTTGTTTGGTGATGCACATAAGCTGGTTTATCTGAGAACGACACCATAGTGGAGTCTACACCATGTTGATTAAAGCAACATTATGTAGCATTTTTACCTTAAAATAACAGCTTCAAAATCATGTTTTATGTTCCACTGACCTGTAATAGAAAAAAACAGTGTTGCTGCCCTTGCTCCTCTAGGCTCGGCATTCTGCTAACTGCACTATGTAACTTTGGAGAAGCTGGCAGGATAACGCTCACGAGAACTGCATAATGCTGCATATTTGTGTCATTGTTGTGTATAGTCCAAAGATCTCTCAGCTTATCCAGAACTGCATGTAAGTGTGTCCTTCTTAGAAAGTGACTCAAAGTACTAATTCCACTTTTCAACTGTAGGGGAAACCCAGGAGCAAGAAATATCCATTTTTGCATAATGCTGCTTTAATGCTAAAAAATTAACACATTTCCAAATGTCTGCATAGATGTTAAAAGACAAAAATAATTCAGAGTATTTTGGTGTGAAATTCAGAGTATTTTGGGGAACCGTCCACTGCTTATTAGCTACATTAGCCTACATGTCGCTCCAGAGAGTAACTAAAGCAAAACTCACACACCAACTATGTCTTGGCTGATTAACTCCACTTAGAAACTGTCCATGTGTTTCTTTACACAGACTGCGCTATATTTGTTCCTGAGACAGCACATCAACTGTTGCTTTGGAATGACGTAGGAACCATTTGACCATGGCGGATTTCATTATCCACCAGTTATTTGCAAGTTAAATAACACAAACGGTGTACGAGGATTCTCTCTTTGCTCAGGTGTATGTTCTTCTTTCTTAGACAACATCTCTTTCCACAAACAGAATTGAAAGGAAGGGAGAGTGGCTGGTTTCGGTCACATTCAATGTCAATCTCAGTTTCAGTTGCACGTGTTTACATTGACCACAAACCCAAAACATTACACATGACATCATGGTATACAACATGACATTTTTCCATGGTAACCTCATTAGGCTGTTATCTGTCTGGCTGTTTCGTAGGAAATACATACCTCTCTGACAACACCCATAAAAACAGATCCCCTTGTCTTTTTCAGTGGCCTTAATTTTTCATGAAAAAGGAAAGGTTCGAGATTTATGTTTATACACCAGTTATTTCTTCGACAGACTGTACGGACGTGAACCATCTAAAGAATTTGAATTTGACTCTATTTTCATAGACTCTACTCCCGTCATTGAAAAAATTACTCTCTATTTATGGAAGTTGGTTCTAGAAAGCTCTGAGATTCTAGATTCTGTTCCTTGTGAAAAGAAGGCTCATGATTCTGCATTATGTGTCTCGAGTTAATATTCCCTATGAAAGCAATAAACGTCCCGCATTGGTGATTTTTGAAGGAGAGTTCTTTGGATTCAGTGCATTTAGCAGAGCTAGAAATTGCCATACACACTTTAGAAAATATGTTTTCACAAAAGTGCCACCCTTTGGTCAACCTGTGTGAGGCTTGCAACTCATGATGCTCATCAGATTCCACTAAAAGGCAAACCTGGTGTCTGTGGGGATGTTTTAATATCTAAATTCACAACTGTGTTTCTGCATAACTCTGACTTGTAATGTGATCAGATCTTCATCTAATCCCTGATTACATAAAACTAGATTAGGAGAGCCCAATTAATTATTTGATATTATCAAACATTAAATACCTTGAACTGCAGTAACTTCTTTCACAGCATTTTTGTTGGGTTAAGGGCTGGACCTTGACTTGGCTATTCCAAAAAGTTGTCTTAATTGGTTTCTTTTTAGCTAGTGCAGAAATTAGATCGGATCTGATTACATTTCAGGGTGAATGTATGCAGAAATCCAAATAATTACAAGTAAATTACTAGGAAAAACAAGTAAAGAGTTTACACTGCACCATCTAGAATGTCTAGAAATAATGCCTGAATTTAAAGACACATGAAATATTAGCAAACAGATGTGAAAGTAGCATGTGATATAGTGGGCTTTAGGGAACTCCACTGACAACCTATATTCAAAAGCACTTTTGATTTGCTTTCAGGCCCCTCACATCACTTTTTCTGATGCTCCTTTATCACATGGTCCTGGGTTATGGTCATACAAGGTTGAGTCAAAACTACATTTGATAACATAAACTATGTTTTTATAAATTTACTTGTGTAAGTTTATTTTAGCAGTATAAGTCAATATTAGCAAGCAACCCTGGACCCAAAGCAGCAAAGCAGCCCCAACCATGGTACCGCCACCCTCATGCTTAACAGCTGGCTTGAGGTTCCTATGTGGGAATGCAGTTTTGGTGTCCTGTTAAACTCACACCTGATTGATATTTTCTTAATTCAACTACCCCTTTACCCTAATGTGGACCTCATTGGAATAATGCTCATATATTATCCCCCAACCAGCCGTCAGTGCCTTAGTTAGCTGGACCATTGGAGCTAGACCAGCTCTAGACTTAGGATCAAATCATTGATTCTCAGTCATAGTGGCAGTGCCTTAGTTCATTGGACCACTCAGAGCTGAGCTAGTGGTCCAGCGCCTTAGTCCATTCTGAGCTGACCTAGTGGCGCTGCCATTATGACCCAAGGATCACTGGTTTGAATCCCTGGTCATGCTGCCTGCCATCAGCAGCCTGAGATAGCAATAAGCTAAACAGCACTTTGACCTGACCCTTTTGACCTGAAGCCAATAAACTTTAATAAAAGGCCTAAATGCATACACTAAATTGTCATGTGCCACATTATTACTCAGTTAAAGCATTGATTCCAATCTACATACTTGGTCAGTTATAGTTGCATAATGATAATGCATATTTTAACACAGGCCAGTGCCAGTGTTCTTTTTAAAGGTTTCCTTTTCTTTCCATGTTAAAGAATACTGGGAATGTACCGTTACTCAATAATCAATAGTAACGACTGTGTGGTAGCGTTTGCACAGATGGCTTCATAGTATTAGTAGTAGCACCTAGAAAGCACTAAATAAAGAGAGGCTGCAAGGTGTCTATGAATTCCCATACACTATTCTACTTGCAACTCACAGATTTCAGACCTTCAGTCATCTCCTTAATGACGTCAACCAGTTCTCTAATGCTTCTCTGGGCACTTAAAGCTCACATCCATATAAGCAGCAGATAAGCAGCTTGCCTCAGCGTTGGTTACTCATGCATATGTTACAGAGGCTTTAGGCTAGAGATGCACAGGCATTACGTCATTGTCAGCATTAGGGATCAGCTCAGACATGCTGGTGGACTGAGCAGGGCTGTGGAAGAGGAGGGGCGGCGCTGACGGGGGTCGATGGATCTGACAGACCGTTGTCAGCTCCAGCTGTTGCCTTTGTGACCTACTGTGACCCCCACAGATTGGCTAACAATGGCTTGTTTTCATGGCAGCATCTTTGGCACAATGCGGAGGAATGTCATGCTTATGTATGTGGGGTTTCCCATGCCAGCAGGCCTTCCAGTTGACTAAGCAAGGTTTAGCTTAAAAAGCTAAATATGAAAATGCTAAACATGCTCAGGTAACATGGTTTAAGCTCCTGCTCATCAATGTTGCATTACGTTATGTGTCAGCAGGTTTGTAGACAAAAAAATCAAAAGAAGAAATGTGGAGTTTGTCTCTCTTTATGCAGTAAGAGCCTCCACTCTTCTGGAAAGACTGTCTAACAGATGTTGTAACATAGTTGAGATGTGATTGCATTCAGTTACAAGAGCTCTAGTGAGGTCAGGTACTGATGTTGGATGATTTGTTCTGGATCACAAACGTTACTCCAACTCAACCCCCAGGTATTGCATGGAGCTCCATCACTGCAGAAATTGCCCTTCCTGCTCACTGGGGGGCTTTATACACCCACAGCCCGCCCTACAGATTCTAACTGAAAAGAGTGTCTGGAATAATTAATGGCCAAATGTTTCTGGACACCCAATCTAACGCTCTTGTTGTTAATGCAATCAAATCCTCACAGATACAGTAACTCTTACAAAAGCAGGATAAACATTTTTTCCTTTTTTTTTAATTCCCTTGATTTTTAGAAGAAACACTGAATTCACACCAAGCCAACAATCTCATGGCTGTCAGTACACTGTATTTGAACAAGATCATAGTAAACTCCAAAGGTTAACAATTCGTACAGTTTCTTTCTGCCTTCAGTTGAGGCTTGCTGCCTAATAAAAGCTCTTGCATAAATGCTGACCCAATGCAAGCAGTGCAGAGTGTTTTGATCACTCAGAGTTCACCTGCTCTGCACATTTAATCTCAGGTTTACCTTCCAAAGTTAATTAAGTAGCACACAATGTATCTTGTGGTCCGCCTGACAACTGATAGCAGACTCAAGTGAGGTCGGCCGAGTTAACGCAAGCGGCTAAGCACGCAAGAGCCATGAGTGTTTTGTTTACTAAACTGAAAAATGACCCAGAGCAAAATGGCCTGTCAAAGTATGACCTGTCACAAGGAATGACCAAGCGGGCTGCTTTCTTAATGTACCCATGGAGGTTGTAGATATAAAATACTTGCAAATTATACACTGCAAATGAAACCAAAAGTGGCTCCTGTGTGGTATCACTCATAGAACTATTTAAAGTACTTATTTATTAATTAATTGATTGTCAAACTATCTCTCACAATTTAGTACTGCTTAATAACTCACCCATACATAGCCCCCCCAGCACTAGCAGCACTAGCAGCACTAGCAATGCTCCCAACACTAGGAGAGTAAGGACTTAACACATCTCTAATGTGAACCCAGCAACGGCCTCCATGCAGCATTGCTGGGCAGCCGAAGCACTCAGAGGAAAGCACCAGATCCCTAACTCTGCTGCACCAGCTAACAGACATTGCTTAAGAGTGATGAGTGGAGAGAGCACCATCTACCCACCCAAAAAGGACAGCTCATTGTGAAGCCCTCGGCCCATAGCGGCAATGCACTGGACCCCTGAGGCACTTAGAGCCCCTAAGGTTGCTTACTTTAAAACAACCAAATCATTAATTTGTTAATTTACTGGGTTTCCCACCTCAGTTACAGTTTGACAGTGTGTAAAAGTGCCAGACAATGAAAAGGCTATTAATGAGTTCTAAATCTTAATATTGATGACTATTAATGGAATTAAGAAAGTCTCCAAAAAGCTTACCCTTACCCCTTAACCCTATCATTCAGATTTCTCTATTCTCTTCTATAATCTCTTCCACCTTCTCATAATCCAAATGACTCACTGTCTCTTGTGACTTGGGGAAGAAAAGCAATGCTTTAGCTCTCCTGGGCTCTCTTGTTGCTAATTGTTGGACTGTCACAACAATTAGGTCACCGCCGAGTGCGTGTTTACAAAACCCAGCAGGACGTCTGCGCCAGGGCTTGAACCTGATACCCCCTGACTCACCAGTGGTCAAAATATTGGGCAGTGGGGGCCGGCGCAGTGTCTTATCTCCTTCACTACCGTGTTTGTGTTTGGGGTATACAAAGCAATGCCATCCCCCTGACATCACCCTGCTTCAAGAGGTGATGCAGCACCTGGATCAGGTTGCTTGCCCTTATCAAATGCTACAGCAGATCTTAGGACAGCCTGGATGCACCATGTTGCCAGTCGTGTGTTCAGCTGCTGTGGAGCACCTGCAAAATAAGCTCTGAAACGCTGGGTCAGACCTTCTCATCTGAAACGAGAGCATTGAGCCAACAGATTGAGCCATTTTCACTAACCAGATGTAATGCCACACTAGGACTGAGGTCTTCCCTAATGGTCAAACACTGCATTCAGGTGTTTAATAGTCATCTAATGGTAATCCTTATGCAAACAACCAAACCTTTTACAAATAACACATTCAACTGCCTACATCACCATTCAAGCACTACTTGCAACTAGAGTGAGCTATGAACGCTGCATCCTCCATGACTATTCTCCTTCTAGCCTGATGAGCATTACCACTAGTGAAGGGTTGTTTTCCTCCCCTCTGCCCGGAAACAACCTGGGCGCCTGTGCGACGCGATTGGTCGCAGACTCTACAGTGGCTGTAGCGTGTTTCCCACCGGTATGTAGCCAAGCCCCGCCTCCAGCGCTCTGATTGGCTGGGAGGGTCCCGCATGTTATGCCATGACTGACTGAGCATCCACTGAGCACATCTTCTTCATTTGCAGATCATTAACGCCTGGGTTGTTTGGAAACTGCAACTAATGATAGAAGTACAATATTAGTATAATATTCCGATTAATAATAATAATAATAATAATAATAATAGTATAATAAAAATTGCAGCATATGTAAAATAAATAAATAAAATAAATTAATTAAAAAACCTTCTTCTCTAAAAAAACATAATTCGCCACCAGAGGGCGAGAGACGCGTGACGAGAATGCTGCTACGTTGCTGCCCTCTGCCGGTCAAACAGGGAACTCGGCGATTTCACATTGCATTAACGTTTTCAATATCAGTCAGAGGAGTCCTGTTGTACTGCACCTTTTCTAACACATTTGAGCGCTTAAAATATGTGATCATTCACATCAGTGTTTTTCTGGGTATTAACTATTAAAAGCAATTGATCAGCAAGCTACCAAACTCCATGTGAGATTACAATCGAGGTTTCAGCAGATGAAACAAAATTATTAGCACGGGGGTACTAGAGGACCAGGAGTGGGAAATTAGCCTACTGTTACTTCTACTACTGCCATCTAAGACAGTGGTCTCCTAAGGGGCAAAAGTAAATGTCACATTTGTCAGAGCAACTGGACTTAGAAATCAACTCAAGTTTATCAGTCGAGTCAGCTGTGATTGTTGTTTTGCTGTTGTCCTTTTTACCTTTCAAACAACTTCCCCTTTTCAGTTTTGTTTGAGTTGTTGCTGAAGTGTTTATCTGAGGTTTCAACATTTGTGGCTTTCACACATCTACAGACTTTATGTCCCTAAGGGTCAAGTCTCCAACAGAATTGCCCTGCTGAGGCAGTATTAGTTTTTAATCCCTTCATGACTGAATCCAAAGGGGGTATTTTACAAAGGAGGATTTTGCCATTAGCCAGAAAACATAAGTACAAAAATGAGGATAGCTCAGCAGGAATGCCATTTCTACTGGACTGTCCTCTGTCCTTAAGTTATCTAGCTAAAGTGAACCCCCCCAGACCCCCTACAATCTCTTTTGTTCTGCCTTCTATTAAAATTAAAGGTACTGTACAATATATATTTTACTATTGTACCTTGTAGTTTATAACATAGTATAAAACTGTACATGTACATAAATAAATACTTTATATAGCTTTACCCTCATACACAATGGTCATACTGTATATTAGCTGGTAGGTCAGCCTGAGAATAACCTGAGAATTACTCTTAAGAAACAACTAGAGACAATATATTAAAGTATTTAATAGTACATTACATAGTAATGTGCAGTCATACCAGAGTATCCTCAGGAATTTCTAAAGTTCAAGATATTATTAATATACAGCAAATAACAAGCTCGATGACTTTACCCCTTCTAGAAGCGGAATTGAACCAAATACAGTAAACAATCAGATCAGTAATCAGATCACTAATCTATTCCTCTTCAGCCTCTTCATCTGGGCAACAATAATACTCAACAAAACAAATCTGTCCATCATCGTTGCGCACAAGGTACTGTAAGGAGAGGAAGCCTCGACTGTCTGTTCTCACAGACACCTTACAGGACAGCGCCAAGGCCTTGGTGGAGGGCTTTAATAGGGACATTTTGTACCTGTGAGAAACAGCAGAGCACAAAATACACATCATGTTATCAAGTAACTACATTTAATGTTGTCTAATCTTGATTGGGCCACTCAGTTACATTACATTCATAGAACCTTGAAAGAACTGTTTAAAAACAGTGGGGTCCAAGATATCCCTAAATAAATAATCTACGTCAGTTATTTGCTTTCTACAATTACATTTAGTACACTGATGGCCAAAGTACAGTAAATCTATACCTCCTCAGTCAGCTATCGTAAATGTCTTTCCAAGATTTAGTCTTCTTACCTGTTGGTCTGTGTCTTTGTACACTGGAACAGCTCCATCATTTCTGAGTCCTTGGGATAGTCATAATGGGCATTTCCAGAATTTCCAAATGTAGACAATCTGGACAAAATGGGAAATTAATTTTGTAAATTTTATTATTTTGAACAAAACATACAGTTAAATACATAGTAGAGAGTTTAATTGTATTACTTAAAATCATACAAATATTTAGCACAATAATGAAAAATATTGTATTTTGTTTATATTACACGATGGCCATCATGTAAATATACTATATATACACACACTATAACTACACAAACATATTAAATTTGGGTCTTTCATTTAGTCCCATTGTCATAGGTGTATAAAATCAAGCACCAAGCCATGCAGCCTGCCTTTACACACATTAGTGAAAGAAAGGGCCGTTCTAAAAAAGCTCACTGAATTACAGCGTGGTGCTGTAGTAGGAACAAGTCAACAAGTCAGTGAAGTTCCCTTCCAGACAGTCCACGTTCTGTGGCATGGATTTTCAGGCCTTGCATCATCAAGCTCAATGGCAAGTGTCAGACAGTGTAAAATACACCATCACTTGACTCTGGAGTCTATCTGGCTGATGGAGGAGTCTGGGTTTGTTAAATGCCAAGAGAGCGTTACCTACCTGACTGCACTGTAAAGTCTGGTGTAGGAGGGATAATGCTTTGGGCAATAATTTGGGGAAGGCCCTTTTCTGTTCCAGCATGACTATAAGAAAGGTCCATAAAGGCATGGTTGGGCGAGTTTGGTGTAGAACCTGACCGGCCCGTATAGAGCCCTAACCTTAACCCATCAAACATCTTTAGGATGAACTTAAAACAGTCAGGCCCTCTTGTCCAACATTAGCATCTGACCCCACAAATGCTCTCCTGGAAGAATGGACAAAAAATTGGAAGGTTTCTGAGGTTTGTGTACCTGAAATAGGGCTGACTCGGTGACATTGTTAACTGCAGGATCTCGCTGGTCATGTCCAGTTCTGAGAAGGCCTCTTTCAGGCTGTCCGACTGGAGTATCACCTTGTTGGTGACATCAGTGCTGCAGAAGTCAAAGTCTAGGGGTTCTTCTGGTTCTTGGGTGTTAATCTTGCAAACAGTAACTACTCCTCCCTCCTCGAGGAACAGGGTCAGCGGGTAGCCATAACCATTGTAGCACATTTTTAGGGCAGTGCTCACTCCTTAACAGTGAAAGAAGAGAGGTTGAAAAATCCATCAAGATACAGACATAAAATGATTTTTATGACCCTTGTCCCTTGTGATTGTGCTGTAACTATTAACTACACACCACAACCACTGAGGTTGCTTTATTATGGCTCATCATTACTTTCTGTAGATACATGCCTGGCACTGTACTTCCCCCAAAGATGGTGAGACAATCCAAAAGCACAGTTAGGTTAACCTGAAACCCAACTACATCCTCTTTGAGCGTGAATTCTTGAAATATGTCTGTCTGCAATATCAGAAAAAGACACAAACAGAGTACTGTGATAGCATATTCAAAGTCAAAAGTATTTAAAACAACAATTTTCGTTTTTGTTATCACTTATCAGTATTTGACCACCAACCTGAATGAATGCATTCGCTTGAAGACATTTGGAATCTTCTACAGTTACTTTTAACCCATTCTGCGTAGCATTAAAAATGGCATGGTCTTTGAAGGATATCGCTTTCAGGATGTTGGAAAGGTTCCTCACATTATCCAAACTAGCTACCAGGATATACTCATCATTCTCTGACTGGGACTGAGTTGACAAAGGCATCCTTCTGGCTGAAGCGAACACCTGCAATGACATTATTTAAGAAAGTCAAACCTGACCTCTGCAGTCCAGGGTGCAGATCACTGTACACTGTATATTCTACCACATCACCACATAAAGCCATCCCCTGGGTGAATTAAGAAAGTTATTCTGGGGGAACCTGAGGTGCTGCTTTTTACTGCAGGCCTAGACTTTAATGCTTCGGTTACATGTAAATAATCCTCACTCACTATACTCGCCCATGATTCACAATAAATTCTAACCCTTTTGTAACCTTTGTAATCTCTAGTCTAGAAAGGCATGTCTGTTGGAATAATGTAAATAGGCCTGAGAAGTGCATTTTGAGGTTAGGGCTGTATGAAATTAACAAACGTCTGTACGAGTATGAGATGATATTTTAAAGTTAATAAGGCCAGGTTATTACTCCATACTAAAAGACCATTTGTCAAAATGATATAGCTTGTTTTGCCATGTTTTTCTGCACATTGTCTATTTTTAATTACTTTAAAGAAAATTATAAACGTTAACCATGAACAACAACAACAACAAACACCAAAGGAAAACTACTTGTTATTGTATTATAATGAGCTATTTCACCCAGTAAATCTCACACACCAGCTAGCTAGCTAACTGTCTAGACAGGGTAATAGGGTAAAGTGCACAAGACAGAAGTAAAGCAATTAAAAACGTTAGATATCTAGCATAGCTAGCTATTTGAAACAGGAATACTACGGTTGTATTAGTACTATAATCATAGATATGTTTATTATACAAAAAACGACATCACTAAAGGCGATATTATGGAGAGTCAATATCACAGACAGCTATATCGCACTACCCCACTTTTTTTTTTCTGTCAAACTTTCACAAGGTAAACCATTATCCCCACCTTCCCAAAACCACAGAAAAATAATTCATTTATTTATATGAATTTAATTGCTTTTGTTGATTTAATCTGAAACCTTTTAATCGTAGGAAGCAAAACAATCAAAGTAACGGATGCTTTAACCCATTAATTAGCACTAGCGCTAGCGAGCGAGCGAGCTACTAGCCATTTGTTTACAATTAGCGCTAAACATTGACCCTGGACTGATCTCAGGTCTGTTTAATTACTCTGACATGTTTGATCTCAGTTTGAGAAGTGGTCTAGAGGCTGAAAAATAATCACGACTAACATTATCTATATAGCTAGCACTACAATTCTGAAAAACCCTATACACCCATATAACAACACGCTTAACGCAGGCTACTTACTCTAATCTGAAAACATAAACTGGCTACATAAATAATAAGACTACTGTAGGTGACTGTAGGTGACTGAAGGTGACTGTAGGTGACTGTAGGCGACTGAAGGCTTCCTCAGTGCTGTTAGCGTGTTTGTGGCGCTCGTGGCTTCGCTCGTGTTCTTCGTCTCTCCTTCTGCCCAGCAGCTCGAGTCCCCCTACAGTATCGGAGGCGCAGGAAAACCTCAGGGTTTTCATAATACGAGTCCTTAAACCTTTATGGGATTTTCAATGGAGCCGCTTCCACCATTTCGCTGATTCACAAGCAACACCTTATATAAATCTGAAGATTTGAAGAATTTTGAAGATTTGTAGAAGATTTGGTATGTCGGGGGAAATATAAAACGTGGAGCTTTTTTTCATATTTTAATATTAAAATATTAAAATGAAATAAAATTGTGCGAAAGTCATTTAATTTAGTTGAGGCTTTTTATAATTAATTTAAAAAAAATTAAAAAGTCGTTAAGTAGCTAGCGCTGTGTAGTTTGACCACCCCCGGTTTAACGAAGTGCGGTGATCCTCCCGTCGCCGTGGCAGCGGCGGAGACTCTTCGGGATGGAGGCGGAGTCTCATCATCTGGAGAGTCTTTCTGCCACATAACCGAGAGAACAGCGAGCGGAGACAAAAGGCAGCGTTATCAGTAAGACAGCCATGTCCTCATTACTTTGACCTTACAAGTACCTTTTTATTCGTTATTTATTGAAGAAAAAAGCGGTTTATTGAGTCAGGAAGTGTGTTTGTGTCATCGGTTGGCTCATTAGCTCGTTGCTAACAGCGCTAGCCTGATTGTTATTATTATTAGCTCGAGTTGTTTTGTTGTGAGCGAACCGCAGTAAAAGTAGCTAACATTACAGTAGACTTAGCTACCAGAAGGTGAACACAGCAGACTAGGTCGATTTCCTGCTGTGGTCTTAGATACAGTGCTCTGCTGTATTTATGTCCAACAAACGCCAGGAGATCAGGGTAACACTAGTTGATCAGCAGCCATATGTGACCAACTGCCCACATGTCGTCTGTCCCAGTCAGTCTTGCTGGTCTGATCAACAGATCGACATTTTCTGTGTCATATTTCCACGTATGTCTGCACTTTTGGTTAGCTAGCTAAGTTCCCTCGGCAGTGTAACGTTATAACCGAGACATTGGGCGGTTGTTGACTCGGGCTGACCCGTTTTGACAGGTCCAGTCGGTCTGTAATCACCTTCTGCTTCTTGTTCCTCAGCAGATAAACCGATTCAGTGACTGACTGGCCTCAGGTCATGGCGAAAGATCCACTGTCTGAAGCTGGGCTTCACTTCGATGAACTCAATAAGCTACGAATACTTGAACCTGATGTTGGCCAGAAAACCACAGAGCTCAAAGAGGAATGTAAAGAGTTTGTGGACAGTAAGTATGATTGTGAACTTTTACCTGGTTCAGTTTCAGTATGTCTGTCTTTGATGTCCAGCACATCAAACATGTTAAAAAGTTTCATCACTTTAATTTAATGTACATGATATATTCTCTGTATGTCTCAGGTCATTATCCTACTGAATAAGCACCCTCTTCTGCAATGGGCAGGGGTGCAAAAATAATTCTCTAAGTAAAGGCGTATGGTTTATTGCACATGTTGAGTATTTTTCATTCATTAATGTTGGACATGTTGTACTTGGTAATTAACATTTCTGACTGTGATCTACCCATCAGCAGTTCCCAGCTTTGATCAAACTACTTTTCCATTTTTTTGCAAAACAGAAATTGGCCAGTTTCAGAAGATAGTGGGTGGACTTATTGAAATGGTGGATGATTTGGCCAAGGAAGCGGAAAAAGAAAAAATGAAGGTATGTGTTGGTCGCCAAGACAACAGTTTAAAAATAACTCCTACACAGGGGCAGTGGTGGCTCAGCGGTTAGAGCGTCGGGATATTGATAACAGGGTTGTGGGTTCGATTCCCGGGCTTGGCAAAGCTGCCACTGTTGGGCCCTTGAGCAAGGCCCTTTACCATCTCTGCTCCCCGGGCACTGGAGTTGGCTGTGTGTGTGTGTACTCACTGCCCCTAACACGTGTGTGTGTGTGTGTGTGTGTGTGTGTGTGTGTGTGTGTGTGTTCACTACCAGATGGGTTAAATGCGGAGGACACATTTGAAGGTAAAGTACGTGCACCTTTACCTTAGATAAATGATTTTGACAGAAATTGTTTTACAGGCCATAGGTGCTAGAAATCTGCTGAAATCAGTTGCGAAACAGCGAGAGGCCCAGCAGCAGCAACTCCAGGCTCTGATAGCAGAGAAGAAGATGCAGCTGGAAAGGTAGACTTCCATTCGTACACTTTTTTTTGTATTTTATTCAGGTGCACTCGCATTTGTGCTCTTCTTCCTCAAAAGTATTCATGCCTTTTCTTTGGCAGGTATCGGATTGAATATGAAGCTCTCTCCAAAGTTGAGGCGGAGCAGAATGAATTCATTGACCAGTTTATACTGCAGAAATGACCGTCGTCTTCCTCCTCTTCTTCATTCTGTCAAGTGGACAGAAAATATGATGCTGTGCATCTGACTCACAATGACTTCCTAATAAGAATTGGGATTGAAATAGGTCATTTAATTCACTACATGAAATTAGCAGGTGTCCTTCATACAGCCTCTACATACTATCCTCATTTAAACGAATTGAGTGCTTTATCATGACCAGTATCAATGGTTAAAAATGAACAACATATCTGTACCTCCACATATCATACATTCAGATATGCTATTTATACAGAACGGAAGATATTTATACTATTTATATAAAAGCTATTCTGTAAATCTGATTTAATACCTTTTTGCTACCAGGAAAAAAACAATACGGTATCTGCATGTTACTGTAAATAATTCCACAATAATATTGAGTTTTTTTTCTGTATGTTTTATTATTCCCATTTTGTTGTGTGCATTTCATTTGATTGTACATTTCCATTTTGTTAGACCCCCCTTTATTTGTTCTTGGGACCACACTAATAAGGAGGTGCATTAGAAGTTCAGGAAGGCATTAAACCAAACAGTGCATTCATTTACTATTTGTTTACAGTACATTATTCAGACCTTACAGATTAGATCAGTGGACTTTATCACTTAGCACCATGTAAAGGTGATGTGCATTTGAATAAACCTATTTTGCTTATGTACGTCTGCATCTGTTATCTATCAGCCAGCTCGATGGTTTTAAAATCATAACACGGTACACGTGAGTGACGTGGGGCAGTGGTGGCTCAGTGGTTAGAGCTCCGGGCTGTCGATAACAGGGTTGTGGGTTCGATTCCCAGGCTCGGCAAGCTGCCACTGTTGGGCCCTTGAGCAAGGCCCTTTACCCTCTCTGCTCCCCGGGCGCTGGAGTTGGCTGCCCACTGCTCTGGGTGTGTGAGTGTGTGTACACTACCAGATGGGTTAAATGCGGAGGACACATTTCGCTGTACACTGTACAGTGACAAATACGTGCACCTTTACCTTTACCTTTACATGTTAGCGGTGGTGTAGCAAACCTAGTTTGAAGTGAAGACGACCAGAAGTGATTAAATGAACAGCGAAACAGTGACCGGCTCACTGCTCCATCAGAGATCCAGAAATCCAGAGATCCAGCCACTTCTACTTTAGTTTCTTGGTTTTCTGGGTAGCTCTCCCACTTGTAGGTGGGGAGCTGTATGCTGGGCTGAAGAGCATAGTGAGCAGCAGCATGATGGGAACGAGGAGATAAGGAGCATACACAGACACAAGGGTCAGTCGTTCCTTCAACGTTTGAGGACCCGGATAAGGAGCCACTGGAAAGTTGTGGTAAAGGACGTGAGCGAGGATGGGGATCAAAGTGGTGGCCACGTGTGTGGCGTACACTATTGCTGGAGTCCGGATCCATCTGCAGTTGCCTACAAGAAACAGTTGACATTACAGACAGAGAGGAAAAACAGGGCTTGCGTAAAACCAGCGGCGATCTTAACTAGTAAAGTTGTGCTCGTTTTACTGACCTTTCAGGAACGCGTATGTTGCGATGGGAAAGAAGGGTAACTGAATAAGGGCTTCACAGAATACGAAGGATTTGAACCAGAAAGGTGGGTCCACCAGCATGGGATCTTTGAACTCGGCAGCATACCAGTGCAGGACGTCTTTCAGCTGCAGTGTAAAGCAGTGGTAAGAGACGGGGAAAGACGGGTCAACAGATGCACTCAGTTTAGCGACGTGTCGGAGAGAGAGAACTTACTGCTTGCGGATACACATGTTCGGGCAGAAGTGCTTGAAGATCAAGGAAGAGGGTGATGGGAATATGCGTCGCAAAGTAGATGAAGAATATAATTTCTAAGACGCGAAGGAACATTTTAAAAGGGAAAAAAGACTAAAACCGTGCAGAAATGACTGAACCTGCCCTAAACCGCTCCGCGCCTCCGCTCTCCGTGTGCAATGCTAAAGCTAACCGCACGGGGAAACCATGGGAACGGCGCCTAGGCAATGACCAATAGAGTGTAGGCAACTCTCTCCCTATTGGCGGGTCACCTCGGTTGATCAGGAAAAGGGGCGTGGTCTTTGAGCGTTGGTTGACGTCAATGGCGCGGAGAGCGAAACCTGCCCTTTTCCATCGAGGGCCAAGTTCAGTCAGTCAGGGCTGGACGTGAATGGGCGCAGTTTTCCAAAAGCTTCGTTGTAGCCTACTAAGTTCACCTCAGCTAGTAAAGACAGCATTAATGTGGGAAATCGCTCTACGGTTTAACTGCCATTTAACCAAAGTTTTACCAAACCTATCCTGTGTGTTTCTCCGGCTCCAGTTTGAAGTAGGGGAAATCAAGGGAGTCGATTCATATAGTCGGTTCCACGAATCAAAACATAGAGAGGATCTTAATAAAAATATATATATACATAAAACATTTACATATGCAATGTACTGGTGATCGACTAATGGCATGAATGACAAAAATATTGACAATAATACAAACTGACAAAATAGAGGAGAACTCACTCTAGTTTAGAAACTGTACATGACTCATTTGACCAGATCTGACCTATTTGGAGCTCACACTAGCTGAATTACCCTAGCTGACTCTTGTGTCTTGAGTTTAGGTCACTTTTTCGTTCAAAACTGTACATTTTACTGTGTTATTCAGAATCAGAATCAAAATCACTTTATATGCCAAAGTAAATATATCCAGATTATTTATGCAGTTGTATCTTTTTGGAATCAAATTCCAGTCCTAGTAAAGAGATAAGATAAGCTATACCCTTGACCTTTGAGTCATGAATTCAAAGTCTGATAAGATGCAAATAAAAAATGATGTACTGTGACAAATGCACAACAAAAAGTCTTCGATATGTCATCAATATGCCTTGCCATCGAGCAAGAACAGAGCGCTTGAGTGCTACTGTTGGACCTTTACTTGAGCCACTATGAGCCACAGGATCAGACGGAATTCCAGCTGTGAATCACATCACCTGATATCACCTCAGGTTCCATTCTGTGTTAAGGGTGTAAGTGCGTTAGTGGAGTCACGTAAACCTTCACAGGGATAAAACAAGCACACTATCCATGAAACCAAGCTGTGCTCGTCTTGTCGGCTTAACTGTGATGTTGAATATTCAGTCGTCTGCTGTGCCCATTGATCCTCGGCTTTCAACGTCCACGTAATCCTGCAAAACAAAGAGACAGCTCCTTATCTTTCTACCTGACAATGATATCATTACTGCTAATGCCAAACAAATAGAGAGTGAGAGAAGGGGGGGGAGCAGACCTACCGAGTCATTCTCAATGATATTCTCCAAGATTCTGACAAGTTCTGAAAAGGAGGGTCTGGCAGTATAAGGCTCCAACCAGCAGTCATTCATGATCTGCAGTCTGGATGAGAAAATATCAGGTAAAACTGTGCACAGGTGGACTGTTCTTTTTTTTTTTCTTCAACACAATATAAAAACTCATTAGCTAATTTCAATCCTGCCCAGAGACCAAATGAAATCTAATTAAATGCTCTTTAGTCATTTCCAACTCAAAACAGCCATTAAGTACAAGTTATTCATATTCACATAAAAGTCATTCACAAGTGAAATGATTGGGTGCAGGTCACTTTTTTTTTTTTAAAAAGAACCATTAGAAGATTTTATGCAGTTTTAAATCAGAGGTAGCAAAGTTGACCAGAATATATAAATATATTTTGTAATTTGTGACAGAAATTCTACAGAAAATAGATATTGTATGTGATTTGCTAGGTAACTGTTCATAGCACAAAGAATTACACTTAATTATTTCATGTTAAATTGAATAAATTAATTAGGATGTGAAGACTGTCTATAATATGTGGGCTGAGAGTCATTCATGTAGTAATTTGTGTATTAATTGTGGCTAAAATACATAAAGCATTATTAACAAGTGATGTAATTATTATTATTATTATTATTATTACTCAAAACTGGTTCGATTGTTTTTTTAGAGAAGTAACAAAAGGGTTTATCTGGAAGATGCATGATGTACCCCTAACCTCTAGAGTGTACTAGAAAGCAAAAAGTTGTAGTGCAAAAATTTTGCAGGACCAGTACCATCGTCTCAGAATGGTAAGGCTTCTTATTAGTACCAGAAGTACTGTTTTAGCACAGTGAACTGCACTGAAAGACAAAGCTCAGTTTATATAGCCACAGAAAGAGGCATTCCAATGCTCACATCTCAGGCCGGCAGCTGTCAGGGCCTACATTCCTGTATCCAGCATAAATATGATACATCACTTGCTCTGATGTCTCCAGAGTAGGGTAGGGCAAGCCGCCTGTAAAAGAAGGGAAGGCCAGACATTTGTTGTTTTAGTCTCAGCTTTGAATTCTATAGGAGATTTTCGTGAAAGTATGTCCTCATCTGTAGGACTTTCATAAGACATTGTGCTGAGCTCACCAAATGTCTGCATTTCCCATAACACAATGCCGAAAGCCCACACGTCCCCCTTGAAGCTGTAGTAGCTGCTGCGGAAATATTCAGGAGGGTACCAGCGCAAGGGCAATCGTTCCTAAGGGGACACTATTACAAATTTAAACGTCTGTAGGGAGGTTTTAATTGAGCATGCTGTACCTGCAAAATCCTGTGCTTTATTGTGTCTAACCCTGTTTTGCTTTTTCCTAGTGCTGCGTCTGCTTCTCATACGTGTCAGGTCTCTGGCCAGGCCAAACTCCGCCACCTTGATTTCCCATGGGAAACGGCTCACCAGAATATTTCTTAAGGCAAGGTCACAGTGTACCACCTGCAGAGTACACAAGAGATTCCCAGTCATAATACAGATCCTGTCATTTATGCTAAAATACATGAGAGGGAGCGCTACACCGCGAGATATATAGTAGATCCAGCCTAGCGCTTATGACCGCCAGGACCTCATGACAGTATCTCATGGTGCAGCACAACCTCGAGTGTAATATTGCAATTATACCACAGTTATAGGCTTGATACAGTGGCATGCAAAAGTTTGAGACATAGGCCCAAAGTATGGTCAGTCCAACTCCTGTGTTTAACAGTTGGATACAAGTTCCATTCATGAAATTCTGCATGAAATCCATTGCTCATTGCAGTAAGATTTTTCTGAAGTGTGATGTTTCAAAGGATTTCCCCCTGAACCAATGCAGAGAAGGTTTTTTTTTCTGATGATTCCTCCTTAAATATATATTTCTGCAGGTGTCGCTGCACAGTAGAACAGTGCACTACCACTCCAGGGTCTGCTAAATCTTCTAGAAACATTAGGCTTTTGATTAGCATTTCTAGTACAAGTTGTTTTCTGAGTATGTTTTCTTAGTTTTCCAGACCTCAAGCTGACACCATTCCTGTTAACTGCTATTTCTTAATTACATTACAAATTAAGGAAACGGCTACCCGAAAAACACATATATATTGATATTTCCTTTAGGCATCGGTTATTTTAATTGTCAATGTACAAGGCAATAGGCAGCTGTTTAGAGGATCCAATGGCTGCTGATTGTTGGAACAAGGTTTGAGGAGGCAGATTATGTTTAAGCTTTGAAATTTGCATCACCTGGTCTTTCCTAACGATGCATCTCATGGGAGCTCAAATCTATTAGGGTGTCCAAACTTTTGTGTTTTCCTTACCTTTTTTTCTACTCTAAACAAAATTAACTCAGTAATGTTGCTTTCAATATAATTTCTGCCATTGCTCTCTGCAGATCTTCTTAAATTCTGTCAGACTGGACTTTGTTAATGTTCTTGAGCGACCCAGCCACAGCCCTGATTTGAACCCAATCGAACAGCCCTGGAGAGACTTGATTGAGGACCATCAGTGTCTGTCTACCAATGGTCCCCAATCAAGTCTCTCCAGAGCTGTTCGATTAGGTTCAAATCAGGGCTGTGCCTGGGCCACTCAAGAACATTAACAAAGTTGTTAGATGGTGAACCTTCGGCCCAGTCTGAGGTCTGGATTGGAGTGCTATGGATCAGGTTTTCATTAAGAGCATCTCTGTATTTCATTTAGCTTTCCCTCAACCCTGCCCATTCTCCCTGTCCCAGAAAAACACCCTCACAGCATGATGCGGACATCACCATGCTTCGCTGTAGGGGTGGTATTGGGCAGGTGATGAGCATTGCCTGGTTTCCTCCAGACATGACTGTTAGAATTAAGGCCAAAAAGTTTAATCTTGGTTTCATCAGAACAGAGAATCTGGTTTCTCACAGTCTGAGAGTCCTTCAGGTGTTTTTTTTAAACTCCAGGTGGGCTTTCATGTGAAAGTTCCTGGGAACTTTCAATGCAGCAGACTTTTTCTGAAGCCTTCACACATTCCTGTCTCTGAACTCTACAGGCAGTTCTTTCCTCATCAGGGCTAGGTTTTTGCTTTGATATGCATTGTCAACTGTGAGACCATATATAGGCATAGACCTTATATGTGTATATCTTTCTAAATCATGTCCAATCAACTGCATATATAACAGGTTGACTCCAATCAAAGTGTAAAAATATGAACAAGAGAAATGGGAGGCCCCCGCAGCTAAATTTCTAGTGTCATAGCAAAAAGTCTCAGTACTTTGAAATTTTAGTTTTTCACTTTCTCATAATGGGGTACAGAGCGCAGATTGATATGAATTTTTAAATTATTTATTTTATTAACATAACGAAATGTAAAAAAAAAGTCAAGGGAAGCATACAAGTCTGAATGCATTGTACATCTGTGAACTAGCTACAGTCTATAAGCAAGCACTGCCCAGATAAATACACTACATGTCTGTGCCATTGTATGTATGTCAATATATGTACATGTGTGCCAATATATGCTTGTCCCAATACTTTTGTCTATACAGTCCATAAGTCATGTATACTTTAATGTGGCCTTCAGACCACTGCTGAATGACTGATGAATCTGGGTGCTGGAACACAGCCACTACAGTTAGGCCAGTCTTGGTCTACAGTGTGCTCAACCTGCCATAGCCATGACTGACACACAAGTGCCTTAACTGGGCCCTAATCCAGTCTAGAAGATCTCTGTGCTACATTTAAACACTGAAGGAGGGTCATACTGTTTTACGGGTTTAGCTCTTTTCGGTGGCTTGTTCCTGTCATTTAAATGTTGCTAGGCTATAGGAGCAATTGCGAGGTCAGAGCTGAGTGTAGTATTGTTTTGTATGTGCAGCTTTATCAGGCATTTTCAGTATATTCAACTCTGTTTCACACAAAGTGATGGTTTACCATTTTGGAGCGTAGGTGTTCCATGGCCAGGGCGATGTGGTAGGAGGCAATGGTGAAAAGGCTCTGGAGTTCAGGGTCAGTGCTCAGCTTCTCATGATTCCTCTGTACAAAACTGCGTAAGGTCCCGTTGCTTACGAACTCCATGATCAGCATGAAGGGTTCTACAAACAGACACAAAATGAGAAAACGAGTAAGTTTTGGGGGACAATTGTTTGTATACAGTGCTCAGAAGTAGTCTTTCGACACTCTCTGAATACAATTTATGTCTTATTTATTTTTTTCAGTTAAAAAAAATCATTTAAAGTATGTATTTCAGCTGGGTGAACTAATTTCAACTGATTGTAACAAAATAAAGTAAATGCTAGGTTTAGGTCCAAGCTGGACCCATATTTATTTCTACTGACCAGAAAAGCTCTTACAACCAGCAATCATGACCAGGCTTACTGATGGAAACTCAAAATGGACAGAAGTTCTGCCCTGAGGGGTATACCACAAAGCAGGATTTGTCCGTTTAGCCACATAACTTAAGCCCAAATTCAAGTCTGTCCAATAGTAAAAGAGCTTATGGGGCATTCCTATTGGAAAATCCTCAGTTGGGGCTTAAAATACACTATATGGACAAAGGTTCTGGGATCTGTTCATTCATTGTTTCTTCTGAAATTATGATGAACCAATTTTGTTGCACATATTACACAGAGAAAATGATTGTTGTGCGTTTCAGGTCCTCTGCAACTTACAAATGATTTGTAGGACGATCTAAAGATTTGAAATGTGTCCAGGGTGATGATGTCTATTCATCCATAATTCAGAAGGCTACTTAACACAGAGACTGAAGTTCAAATAAATGTCATATTTTCAGAAATAAAATCACAATAGATATATAAAAGAATTACATTTAAGAAGTGCATGTTTTATAACTCTAATTTCTAAAATGCTTTCTGGTGTGAAGTAGAGCTACCCAGAATACGCTCAGCATTATATCATTGCTATATATATATATATATTATAAAGGATATATAGGATAATTTAATTATTAATAATTTAAGAAAATTAAGAAAATTGCATTTAAGAATATTTTTTTCTGAGGAAAGCTTCTGTGAATCCGGTCCCTGAACGACAGTGTGTACAATGCACACCAAATCAGTTTGTGCTCTTACCTTCTGCAGTGTTCCAGTCTAGCAGCTGCAGCACATTCTTATGATACACCAGCTTCCTCATGATAGACACCTCTTTCTCCATTTGCTTAGCGCTGACACCTAATCGTGACAGCCACACAGTCATATAATTAGACTAATGGCTGCAGAAGGAGGCTTGCCAGTAGCTTTGCTCATCTCTAGCAGAGCTCCATAGAATCTATTCAAATCTTGACATCAGTTACAGTTAATGAAATGCTGACTAAGACAGTAAAGTACAGTAAAGTACAGTACACAGAATCTTCTTTGCCCACCTTCTTTTGCAATTTTGCAAGTGACGAGTGAGTGACCTTTGCTTGTGCCCCGTCTCAACCTGGCTTTGTAGAAGGCCCCTTCTTTCCCAGCCTTGATCAGCTGAAGGAGGTTCAGGTCCGCTTTCGTCACATGGGGGTTCTGAGGACGCATCACTGGGATCACGATTCGCTCATTTAACAACAGATAATCAATTACAAACTGAAAAGTATGAATTACGATGGAGTCAGAACAGACCTCTTGAGGCGGCTTCCATGGTAACCTGGTACTTTGTCGGCTTTTCTGGGTTTGTAGTTGCGTCTCTGTTGAATTGTCTTGTGGCATCATCGGTGCACTTTGAGAGGAGGTGGGGAACAGGGGACAGGAGTCTTGAGGAGGAACCATCACAGACCTGCTCTGTCTGAGCTGCTGAATGGTCTTATTCAGGGAACGAATCCTGGAAAAAGGAAATAACAGGACTGTTAGTCACACATTACTACCATAACCATTTTATTTACATAGTTTTATTAGTTTTTTATTGTGTCAAAGATCAGTAGTGGACCAAGTCCCTTTTGCCCTTTTTTTCCATTTTCTTTAGTCCCCATGGCAACATAATTTGTGAATTTTGACAGTAATCAGACAGATATTTCTCCAAATTCATTCTTGAGAAAGGGTTTGTTGCTCGATGCCATAGAAGAACCAAATTTGGTTCCATAAGGATATGATTGTGAACCTTTAAATAGTTAAAGAACCTTTAGATCAAGCGATGCTTGAATTCATTCAGCAACTTTTAAGATGTTAAGTTTAGATTGCTGACACAGATGTATAAATGCACACTCCTGAACTCACAAACATTCTTGTCGCTGAATGCAATCAAATTCTCACAGCAATGCTCCAAAATCTAGTAGAATGTCCTTTTTGCACAGTAGAGACAGTTACTCCAACAAAAGCAAAACTTTTTTTTTTTTAAACAATGAATGAGCAGGTGTCCCAATACTTTTGTCCATGTAGTGCATCTCTTTTACAAAAATCATTCTTTTTAAAACCAAAAATGGTTCTTCTTAGGCATCACTCAAAGAACACTACGTGGTATTTGGGAGATTAGGGCCTTCTTAGGAGATTACTGATTATTGATTAGGTTTACTTTTTGATCCACAGGACTCCAAACAGAATGATGGTGAGGATGGTGAAAGCAGAGATGCCGATGAAAATGTAGTGCATGGTGTCCAGATCTGCAAGAACACAGACACACAGACAGACAGAGAGAGAGAGAGAGAGAGAGAGTCCGTAGATTATAGGATGCATCACAACAAGAAAACAGGAAAGCAAACTAGGCCACACACTGAAACAGTGGTCGGGCGAGTATGCGCTCTAACAGACAACTGAACTGTTAATGGATTAAAGAGGACAAGGGAAATACGCTGCAAATGTACATCCTTTACGTCATCCTTTACTTCTGAAATACGGCACTTCCTGTGTTCTAGGCCAGTGATTAGAGCTTAGCACCTGGGCACATAGCTCTTGAAGTGATTTGTACTATCCACAGACACTTTCATTTTTTTGTTAGATGGTCTGCAAAGCTGTGTTTTACCCTTGGCTTTTTTTCTTGCTTATGTTCTTTCCACCTAATAAAAATGTGCTTGTTTGCATAGAAATCATAAGACCTTACTTGGCAAAAGACAGAAAGCAAGAATGAGAGTGTGAGAGAAGCACAGAAAGATTAATATAATACACATATCATAACCAGGAACAATGCAATAAAAAGTAAAATGCAGTCTCATCTGAGTCTAATTTGCATTGTTAGAACAGGGAACAGAAATCATTTTAGTTCATTGCCAGAAACCTGCAGAGCGCACACACACACACACACAAAGCATTACGACTCATATACAAGTTATATGGAGAAACTAATTGACTGAGCTTGAGGGCAGTTAAGACTGATCTTGAGTCTGGTGTACACTTACTTGATTGGTCGCTGAACTGGCCATCGGAGGGACCAACAGATTGGCCATTGGGCTGGGTAGTTAAGTTTTCAGGCATTCTGCGATCTCCCTAAGCGGACCAGTACAGCAGCTCCATGTGTTCCACATACATGTCGGAATCAGGAGAGCTAAAGCAGAAAGAGAAAGTACGGAAATATTATGTTCCTTACGGTCGAGTTCCATTTTCTTATTGCTGTTTAATTCTTTATAAGACGTCTAATCAAATTTATATTCATATAAAATGAAACTGCTCATAGCTATTCTAATTCATCTCTGTGCTAGAAGCACTGCTAAGCATCAGTTTCATCAGCACACTGCTAAAGGAGATGAGGAACAGGGGTGAAGTTGATTTCTGCAGGACAAAGACCGGGAGGCCTAAGACCGAGGGCAAATGACACTGTGCAGTGTGATGGTTATTGATGACTATTACATCAAACTATGAATGAATGTCAATTCATCTTTATTGCAGGTGAGTAGTTTGCTGTACAGGGTTAAGGCAAAGCAGAGGACCATGGGTTATCCAGTGCGTGGTCAGATTGTACCATTAAATATAACAATAAATAATATCATTAAAATGACTGTGCTGACTTAATCAGGTTAGATTTGAAACACTGATTTACACTGTAAAAAAATGACATCATCTGGTAGGAAGCCATTTAACTTCAACTCAAATACTCTATAAAGCAATTTATTCAAAAACATTTACTGGAGGTTAATAAACCAAGCCAAACTGTACTCCACACATTATCAAGAAGGACAGGAGGCCGAGAAACAGCAAAGGAGAAGATCTGATGAACAATTGCTGAGAAAGACCTTTTTAAAATCAGGCAACGGCTAAGGCAGTTATGGGAGAATTGATATTTCTTGCTTAAGGGCTCCCCCTACAGTCAGGAAGTGTAATTCGTGCTTTGAGACACATCGAATGGACATGCTTTACATGTGCATTTCTGGACAAGCTGAGAGATACATAACTAGCATAACTAGTGCAGTTAGTCCTCAGTCCTCAGCAGCATTGGTGAGGTTTCAAAGGTTGACAGACCTCCGAAATTGCTGTTTCACAAATCCAATGTTAGTACTGTTTTGCTCCATTTGCGAATGTTTGTGATGGCTAACCTCAACTGCTATATCTCATAGCAACAATTTTAGCAACAACTTGCTAACCCACAACCTAGACAATGTTACTTTGTAATTATTTACCATTGCTCTTTTGGTTGGCCCAATTTTGTTCACATTGGCATTGCAAACTCTTACATTTGGAGGGTGGAGCTGTTGAAGGAGTATTAAAGGAAGGGAAGTTGCAATGATTTTCGAGACACATTTCATTTAAATGTTTCATTTTTGTTTCTTCATAAATTCATGAAATGAATAATGAAATTCATTTGATAATTTTTTTTCATACAGCTATTTTAACAATCTTTATAATGCAACTGGATGCGAAGCACCGAAAGCTAGTACTTACAGCTCCCCTTGTGGATTGAGTGATTGGAGCAACGACTGCAGAAAACATGGATTCCATTCCATTCTCTTCTATAGACATAAAGCCAAAATTGTCTGCCATGTGCAACCAGAATCTGTGCAGTAGAGACCAGAGGCAGGGCCAAACTCACCTACTCATTTGACAGACCTGCCTCTTCTCTCAGACCAAGCATGTCTCAGCAAGCGAGCATTACCCCTGGATACCCAGTTTGTCCGATAAGTGTAATTTTCAACAGTAAAAGTGCAGCTCACATAAGTTACTCCATGTCACTCAGCTATACCATATAATATACAGAAAAGGCGTGATGCAGTTCCTGCAGATAAGACTGTTCCAGCCAAGGCTGTCAATTACTTCATTTCTAAGTGTAACCCCGCCGTCTTACGATATAGCAGTTTAACTTTTTAGAAACTGATTTCTGGGGGCAGAACTAGCTGTTGAAATTAGACACTGGAGATGGAAAGACAGCCTAGAGGAGACTAATGTGATCATACTGCAACCAGCCAGCAGCCAGATGTGGTGGCTTCACTTTTGAAAGACGTTGCACTGTCACTGGACTGGAGTTACAAGCCATGTCCAGGAGGGGCTTCGCTGTATAAAAACGCTCAATGCTCAGTAAAACCATCCCCTCCGGTTGCTGTTCTTTACCCTGATGACGAGGCAAACTGTTCACACTCAAACTTTAGCTAGTTGGTATGTATACAGGTTTTTGGCATTTGTCTTTATTAGCCCTACCTGTTTACTACACAGGTTACGCTTGTTTTTTTTTAAAATTGAGGAATACAAAAGGGAAGAACTTGAGTTGAATCAGAAGACAAAAACTGAAGTACTCCAAAAAACAACAAACCCCCCCCAAAAAAACCCACCATCTTTGTCACTTTGAGCTCTAAAACCAATATAATTGGTTATATATAAAATAATTCTTTTAGTTGGAGTCCTGAACATGTCAAAGCTCAAATAAAAACTTCCCAGAAAACTGTGATACAAGAAACATTATTAACAATGTTAATAAGATTAATATAATATGGAGTGAGTGATGTTTTATTGAGTACAGGAATTAAACTTGATGGTGATGCCTAAGACTGCTTAAGAATTACTAGCTAACATCATATGACTGATGGCAGTCTGGGCTTAGTTCCCTGAAAGTATCTCGGCACAAACTTGATTCTTAAATGGTCAAGTGAGCCTTAAACTGAACACTCTCTCTCTCTTCTCATTAACAGGATCCAAAGATAAAATGATGATTTTAGGAAACAATTTCTACCAGAAAGATTTCGTTCATTATTAATAGTTTTATAACAGTTTAATTTAGGTGAAAATAGGCAAAATTATTGGTGGACCCTACAACACTGATCAGCCATAACTTATAACTTTGGCTTATATTGTGTCCCCCTTGTGCTAAAAAATAAATAAATAAATAAATAAAGCAGAGTAGAGGCATGAACTTTTCCAGCAGCTTCTGCTACAGTGTCTTTTCTGTGGGACTGAACCAAATGGGCTAGCCTTTACTCCCCATGTGCATTAAAAAAGCTTTGGGTGCCCCTGTCGCCTGGTCACTGGTTGTTCTTCCTTGTAGACGCCCTTGGTTCTGCTTTTGGTAGGTACTGACCAGTGAATACCGGGAACACCCCACAAGACCTAATGTTTTGGAGATCTAGCAATCGCAATCTGGCTCTTGTTAAACAGGCTCAGCTCCTTATGCTTGCTCATTTTTCCTGCTTAAACACATTCACTTATAGAACTGACTGTTCACTTGCTGCCTGATTTTTCCAACTCTTGGATGGATGCTGCTGTAATAATTTTTAAAAAAATTAACTACTGGTTTTAATGTTATGGCTGATACGTGCAAGTCAACAGATTTTTTTATGTAAATCTAATGACCGGGTCAATTGAAAAGGAATTACAGAGATGTACTCTTAGGTTTATTAAAATGTGGTATAATTACACTTTTATGACCAGCTACAACATGCCATAACGCCTCACACACTTATTTATATATTGTCATTGAAGTTGCGATCATTAAACGTTTCCGGAGACACTGCAGCCTAAGTAAGCAAATACATAAATATTAAAAATAAAAACAAAAACAACAACCCTATGGTTAATCAACTAGTCATATTACAGGGTACAGCTTGTGCTGAAAAACATAACATAACTTTTTCAAATCAATAATGTTTCCCAGTTTAAATGATTGTGATTAGATTTATTAAAAAAGTGTAACCGTATCAATTAATCAAATTAACCATTTCTTTTAAATAAACCAATGATTGACTTTATTGAGAATGCCGCGGAGTTTAAAGGGTTCTGTTCTAGATTTTAATCTTTTTAAATAAACTGTAACTTGTTTAATTTGGTTCAAAGAGAAATTAACCTTTCACTGTGTCACTAAAACGACTTCCAGACATTTAGATTTAGGTGGGCTTATAGGGGCTTTCACAGCACGACAAAGCCAACAATACAGGGTCAACTCCTTCGAACAGTTTTTGCATCATTTGAAACCTCCAGCTGCCTGTTATACTGTGTGAGTACTTCATGATGAATGGGCCTAAATTAATAATGCAGGATATAACAGATAAATGTTTAAAGTGAAGCTAATAATCATAAAAGACTATAAAATCAGTCATCAATAAAAAATAGTAACCAAATTTGCGAACAGCCGACACGGAGACACAAACACGGAGTCATGAAAGAAAGAGTCCAAAATTAGGACCTTCTTTTGTCTGAGAGTAAAAAAAAAAAAAAAAAAGAAATCACAGATGACACAGACACTTTATGGATGCAACAGCATAAAACAACCACAGCATCTGGTTTTGACACCTTAAACCCTAATCACACTTCAATTTCTCATTACAACTTCAATTTCACACTTCAACTCAACATTACATCATTTACATTGTAGGTCACAGTAGTGCCAGACCAATCTGTAGCAATTACAGAAAATATGCATTTGTTCTATAACTTCAATTGAGCAGAAATTAAATAAAACAACTGCAGTTTAAGAGGCTAAACCTCTCTAACCCAGTTTGAGGCGGTCGGCGCATCACAAGCTTTGCAAAGCTAATATCTATGGAATAAACGGGTTAAGAGCTATTTTCACATGGTGTACTACACTCCACTAACAAACAAGTGGTTCTTTGAGAGATCCCATAGAAGAACCTCTTTTGATTCCAAAAAGAACCATATCAAGAACCTTTAACGGTTCTTCACACTCACACATTTCTTTTACTAGCATGGTTCAGCGGTACTTTTGTGGCATCCCTTAAAAAAGCCTGCGTAAGAGTGTCAGTGCAATGTTGGAAAATTGCATTTCTTCATTAATTCAGGGATGTGTCTAAATCCAGAATCCAGCAGTTTTGTGATTTCGCTGCTCAATCGCACCTGATTTAGTTTCTAAGTCAATGATCAGATTTAGCAGCTGTGTGTGAGCTGGGAAATCACCCAACATTCAGTCAAAAATTAGTCATCATCACAGGAATACTTACAATGTTGACTTGATCCTGCATCCCAATAATCTTCTCTACCCCTTAGTAAAATTCAGTCACAGTCACAATCAACAGCAGCCAACAATTAATTACATTTTGATGTTCCTCTGATGTGCTTTTATTTTAAATATAAAAACCTACGGCCCAGCACCAAACAACTAAGCCTCAATCTGCATCAAGAACTGCATCTTCTACAGCAACCAGTAAAGAGAGTAAGAGTCCCACTCACCGTCTTCTAGATCTTCAAAATCTTCATGATCTTCTGGTGTCACACTCCCTCATGCCCTGGGTGCAACGCAATCCTCCTGACCGCCTCATGTGCAAAGCTGCTGCCATGAGAATAGATGAAGACCACAGGCAGCCAGGTGCTTTTTAAAAAGCCCCTCTTCCGCAGGCGATAGCAGGCAGCGAGGCTTGTGGTGGAGCCCTGGATAGATGAGTGAGCAGCACTACACGTAGGCCAATGCACTTCCTAAGTTACTGCTGTCCTCAACTGATGCAGAAGATTGTAGCTTGGTCCTACCTGCATAATCCAACAGAAGCCATAATTGATTTATATCAAGTTCTCCACAACAGAGGTGATAATGGAAAGGACATAATGAGGAAGAGGTCCCTCCCATTAGGACTGTGAGTAAAAATGCAACTGTGGCTTCATTTCGGAGAAGGTGTTAGCCTTACAAGCAGCACATACCCAACACATGGCCCAAAAGAGCAGAGGGCTGTGGTTTCCTCTGCTCGCTTACAGACACTGCTGCTTTGTGCAGATGAAGCGTGTTAAGCAAACAGCAAGGTGCACCATTGTTTGCAAACAACAGAAAAAGACAGTTGTTCAATGGCATCGGCTGAATTTAATTGGTTGCTCGGATAATCGTTACAGATTCAACGGCATCACTCCATATACAACTACAATTTTTTACAGCTGATTTTTTTTGTCCAAATACATCGTTTTTATTGGCATATTTACAAAACATTGTATGTACATTTCATGTCAGTGCAACGTCATTTTATTCTTTTAACACTTTACAAAATAAAGTTCCTTAAATTAATACATCTCTGCCAATTAATTTAACAAAACCGACGAACAACAAAGACAGATGTCAGTAGTTGATTGCACTACTTGCCAACCGATCATGTTTTTTTTCTGAATAAATTATCCCTGTATCAAAAAGAAGAAGAAGAAGAAAAAAAAAGTCTTTAAAAGTCACGTATACTTACGGCCACGAACGACTCGTAAGCCGAGGGGAAGATTCCAGTTTAACTAAAATTAGCAAGCCACTCATTATTCCAAGTGAATGCAGATTTCGAACTGGTAGGATCGAACTATTCTGGGCAAATACAGACATAATCTTCTCAGCTAATGTTTTATTATATATTTTTGTACTTTACTCTCAGTGTTGGACAGCTCTTATGTTTATAGCCATAAACATTGCTTAAAGGTGATGCAAACTACTTGCCTGATTGAGTCACATGACTAGACTCATCACGATGAATTACAGTAATACAGTTGTGTTCATTTCACATTTGTTTTTTTTGTTTTTTTCTTTTTACATAAACAAAACCTTTTTAACTTAATGGCAAACATGTGCTGAAATATCCAGAAATGTCAGTTTCATGGAAATGTTTAGGAGTGAAGCAGAGTAGGCCAACTCATAGCTCCCACCTCAACTTCATTCAGGTGATATGGGGGAAAGAAAAAAGAAAAGGAAAAAAAATACAAATAAAAATCAGAAATCATCCAACATTTCTTATCTATTTTCACAGTGTTAAGATGGCTCTCTAATCAAGAGTCTCCACAGAGTCGCTACTATTCCTTCAGCAGGTCCTCCTAGACGCTGCTTCCTTTCAGCAAAGGGCCTTCATAAGGCAAGCCGTGCTGACGAGACATTCTTTCAGAGAACACAGTTCGCATAAACCGCTGTTCTCTCGCAAAGACGAGCGTTGCGCAACAACATATCACCTGTTAAGAGCTTTGGCTTGATGATGTGAACCTCTCCCTTGAGAGTACACTGATGAGATATGCATGCATTTGGCTACCATTTACTGTACCTTCCTCACAACTGGAAATAAAGTGACGACAGTTCGGACATTCTAGAAGCTGTAATGGCAACGCTGAATGGTGGTAATGGTGGGGCTGGCACTGTGACAGGCGGAGCGCTGCCAGCATACAGTCAAACAGATACAGCGACTGCTGTGCTTGGGCGAAAGTGAATCGGCGCTATTAAAAATAAATAAGGCAGAAAAATAAAAGGGTATACATTTAAAACTTGTTTAAGACAAAGAGAAAAAAAAAAAAAAAAAAAAAAAAAAAAAAAAAAAAACATTAGAGAAATGTACTGGCTCTTTGAGGGAGGCTCTGGCACACAACCTGAAAATAAACCTTAAAAAAAAGGAAAAAAAGAAAAAAAAGAAAAGAAGAATAAAACAATTAAAGCAAACTTTAGAAATGGCATACAAGTGGTTTTGTTTGTTGCTCACTGAAATGGAATCATTTGGCAGTGAAACGTGCAGGACTTCGCTTAGTCAAGATTTGTGTCATTACCTAAGGGAGAGCCATTCACATTGTAATACTGTCTCACGGACTTCCCATTAACAACCAACCAATTAACTGGAAATAAAGTGAGGTAGTGTGCAACTTCTACTGAGAAACCTTTGATTTGGATGAAGGATTAATCCAACAAGCCTTTGGAAAAGTGTTAAGCCTGTTAAGTGTATACATTTCAGTCTGTTAAGACTATGAGTTTCTGAACTTAACATTCAATCAGTGAAAAAAGTGCTCCACTTGAGCTGATGGTTAAACGTTGGGACTGAATGAATGCATTTGGCTAGTAAGAGCTCTGCTAACGGTTCCATCATATAAATATACAAAACTCAAGCATGTGGAAGATGAGAGTGCCGGCAACCCTTAAGGTAAGATAAATACATGAATATAATAAGTATGTGATTCTGCAGATTTGGGGATTGCAGTGTTAAAAGTGTATCCAGTTAAGTGACAGAATTTCAAGGGAATGGAGAATTTCCATCAAGAACCTATTATTATTTGTTCACTTGGCAACAATAACAATCTATATAGTTCTCATTCGCTTTCTCGCAAAAAACTCACTCAGCCACTCACTGGAGCAACACATCCAAACCAGCAGTAAAGTACCTGTCTTCTGAAACAGGTGGCAGCAGTGGAACCTCTTCAGTCTGCGAATTGGTCTTTGTGCTTCAGAGCAGCTTTCAGAGCAGAGCAGCTCTTGCTCGTCAGTTTCTGCTTAGCCACACTTCTGTTTCATTCTTCATTGCACAGGGGGAGATACTGACGAAAACTACTATAAGTGCCTTTTTGTGGAAGAGCATGGGATCACTGAAGCACGCAGTACTTCTTGTAGTCCGACTCAAAGTCTTCGTCCATGCTAGTAGTGTCTGCCATTTTTTTGCCATCAGTCCTGGGCAGAAATAGAGAGTAGTCCACTCCTTGCTGCTCGTAGAAGAGAATGTATGCAGAATCTGTGTCGATCTCTTCCGAGTGAACCTCCTGAAATGAGAGGTTGGAAAGACTTTTAGCAAGTTTACTTTTGATTATGATTGTGTGAGACAAAATGTTGTGTGGAAGGATATACAGTATGTAGAGAAGGCAGGAGTGTGTTACCTTACAGCTGCTGTCGTTATAACAGTACCATTTGTCATTGGGGTTTTTAGCATAGGTCACATAGTGACCTCCTCCCATTATTCCTGAATGGCACTGTAAAGAAATAACTCATTTGAGCTGGGAAGGATCTCCATATAGATGCAAACATGCATTTTCAAACTACTGCAAGCTTAAACTGATTTATACATTCAATATGAGGACAAAAGCAAAAAGTAACTGATATCGGGTCTCATGCTAAGGGAGATAGCGACATGTAAATAGAACTATATAGGATTATTGAAATATTTAGCCATACACATAGGCATTTTATAGACTTTGAATACTCATACCTGAAGACTGCTTCTCAAAACCCCTGTTAAAACATACTTTGCCACTATTTTAACTGTGCTTGGTACTGCAGTTCACAATATATCCAGTCAGCAGCAACAATGTAATAATGTACCACTGATAGCATAAATGAACTGCAATCAGGTTTGAACAAATTAACATAATGTGTTGATAATGATTCATAAAACCTGTCATGACTCCAAGGTATAACAAGCTCTTATCACAAACTGTTTGCATTGAGCATTTTTCTTATCATCTGAAAAAGTTGGTGTTCCAACCAAGGACTTTCTAGACTACTTGTTGTATTAGGGAAAAAACTTAATTTATCAATTAAAATTAATTTATCAATTATGTTAACAAGATAACAGGCATATATATATATATACATTTTATACACACACACACACACACACACACACACAACATGTATAGACAACATCACAACACTCCTTTTGCAGCTTGTGTTATCAATGTCCCTTTTACTAGCTAGCATAAACCATTGCTGGTCTAATGTATGTTTTTGGTAGGTTAAACCCTTATAAGTAGCCTTAACCAAAAGATATAGCTATGAGTTATGATTACCTTGTCTGCTGTGTGATTTCTTTTAAATATTTACGAATGTCCATAAAAACGCAATAAACTGGCTCTAATGGACCGAATTAGCTATTTACTTTTGGAAAGAGGCTGAGGCATTATAGGAAATGTTGTGTGCCTGTAGTGAATGTGTTTTTTTTTCTTGCAGTTCTGTTCAGCAATCCAAGATAAAAGGTTACTTTTTACCATGTGATTTTAGCGTACAGCAACAATCAGGTCTAATGGTTCCACTGATTTCTAAACCAATGATTTCTAGTTTTATTGTGCTTGGAGGTGAAATGCAAGGAATTAATTTATGAGTAAGTTCATTTCCAACAACCACAACAACTGTTTAGTCAAAAATCCTTTGCTAATGAAACCTGTTGTAGTTTATGCTAAAATGTTTGTGCATTAAAAAATTATTCTGAATAGTAAATAGAAAAAGTAATTAATCAGGTATGAGCCAAAATGTGATTAGATAGTTCTGCTTATTACTCATATCACTATAGTAAATATTTTCTGGTTGCCAAGTTTTAATAGTGTAAAATACTCTTCACAAACTAAAATTGAACAGCAAAAATAAACAAATAAGACGTACTGAGATTGCATATAAGTTGTATATGGGCTCCAGGCAGAGGTCATCTCTTTGATGAGAGGTGCTGTCCAGCTCTGTACTGGCCTCAGAGTGGCCGTTGCTTTGGCTGCTCTCCTGGCCCAGCCCGTTCACCATGATGACGTCACAGTCAGTGCTAGAGGCGTCTACTGACCAGGTGTCTTGCGTGTTGGACTCTGTGGGGGCCCCTGGTCCCAGAGTCTCCACCTCGGTCATTGTGCTGGGCTCTGGCTCTGGGCCACTCTCCTTACTGCTGTCCAGGTTCTCCTTGCTGTTGGAGAGCCGGTGCCTGCTGCCCAACTGGGGCAGACGCAGCCGGCCCTGCTTGCGACCAGTGTTCTTAGGGCTGTTGCTCGGACTGCTGCTTCTGCTCAGTGGACTGCCCATCCTCCTGATTGAACATGGAGTGCCTAGGAGACCACAGAGCTGTTCAGCTTAAGTGTTTTTTCTGCTGTCACACACCTCATTCATCTCATCTCAATAAAGAGACAGCTCAGTGGAAAAACAGATGTACTGTGGATCAGCCAAGGGGCTTGGTGTGTAAAGTCGAATAAGTAACAGAAGCATTCCTTAGCATTACTGTAACAATTACCATTAAACTCTATAAATAAATTAGAAACGCAATAACTCTAATTTCAGCACTTATTAAGGTACTCTATGTTAAGGTAATGCAACCTTTTCAATATTAATAAATAAAATAAAATAAATAAAATATCTATAACTAATCATGTTATTGATTATGTATTCACAGAAGATACAGTTGTTGAGGCAAGCTATGTAATGAGCAAGCTCATCGCAAAAGCAGGGTAGTTTTTTGTTTTTTTAAAAAAACGTGCTTCAGGCTGCTCATATCCTGCGCCTTATTTAGAAACCTACATCTGACCACAAAAGCCAAGCAGTTTACAGAGTTGTATGATGACATTTATGTTCAGCTGTGCATCAAAGGCTCAGTCGTACAAGGTCGTACAAGTCGTACAGTGCCTATTTAATGAATACCACTTGGCTAGTGGCCCCTGTTTGAGTTGAGACCACTGTTCTAGAAAGTTTATAAAATTGTGCTCTTACATCGGCTTTACAATGACCATGGCTCAGAACAGGGTCACACGGATTATCTTATGTGGGTTCCGACAATGAAGAATTTGGACATCAGTGATACAATGAGATGAGCGTGATTAAGGAAAAACAGACCTCTGCCAGATACAGGTGGACTGGCCACAGTGGTGGTGGAGATGGAAGACACAGAGGATTCTCCTCTGTCCAGCCTCTGGAGCTCCTCCACTAGACATTCGCTTTGGCTCTGCAAGCTCCATGTGCTCTGGGCGGCCTCCCGCGGGGCCAGAAAAGCACTGGGGTCGAAGCCCATCCGTGGGAACTTTACTATCTTCTGAGACTTGATCCAGCGCCCATTGACAAACTGGAAACGTTTCAGGTGAACAATCTGAAAGAGGAAAAGAACATCATTCACTGTTCACTCTTCACCTCAACAACTAGTTAAGCTAAACATAAAGAAAACACATAAGAGCATGCAGTGGAGGTAGCTGGTATGTTAGTGCTCTGTACCAGTATGGGTGGCAGCCTCCAGAGGTCCAGCTTCTTTGTGGCCAGTCGGTGGGTTTTGCATTTGGAGCAGTAGTAGAGCTCATCCTCGCCTAGTTCCTCCTCACTGGTGAAGGCCTTCAGACAGCTGTCCAGACTGATGGGCTCAGCCTGAGCACGCCGACTCTGCTCCACACTGGCATGCTCTTCCACTATCTGCACAAGACACACAAACATACTCTAACATTACCCACTGACAACGTACAAAGTATGCAACTTTTTTAGATTTAGATTTAGAACATAATGGGCCTGATTCATAAAACATTAATAGGCACTACTGCTTTATTATTTATAATAGGCAACATGTCCTATTCATAAAGTTACAAGGGCATTTCTCTCTGCGTTGCTGTTTTATTTATTTATTTATTTATTTTTTACCACAAAAGTACTTTTATGCAAGACCTCAGTCACAGCCAAATAACTCCATATGTTAGTGAGGTTTAATGTTAAATGTTTTGTTTTAGTGTCCCACCCACAAGAACACAGCTTTTTAAATGTACCTATTTTAAAAATATATCCAGATACAGGAAAATGGGGGAATTGTAAACTACAGCTAAAACTCTCAAAGTAACAATGAAGTGCTAGCAGCATTTTCCACCCAGTTCCAAAGTTTATTGCTACTGTTATTATAACACTGATTTATCATAGACAGGAGCTGATTAAAGCATGAACAAGCATTTCTACATTTGAAAGTTTTAAAGCAGCTGACCTTTATTTCTAATGCAAAACAGAATATTGCATAACATCCACATGTCAGCAAATGAGCATTTGGAAGCATTTCCAAAACAAGCAAACAGCAGTGAGTTCAAACGTGGAACAAAACTCTGCTCACATTGTTGTAAATGCATGACGTGCCAAACTGAAGAGAGACAGAGAAAGTGCAATCTCTCCTAAATTTAGACTTGACCTGCTAAGCCCAATTGAACAGTGCTCTGAAACTTAAAATAGAACTGGCCTAAATACTCGTTTCTCTGGCATACCACATCCACCTTAAGTGGCATTCACAGGTATACCTAGAATTATAACAAGGTCAGCATCCAAGCAGAGTAAACGCTTGTTGTTGTTGTTTTGGCACAAGTAAAAATAGGAAAATCAGTAAATACAAATATCAGAATAAATACAAATAACATGAACACAATAAATTGTGGTTTTGCATCACAGTGTTCAATAAAACACCTCCAGAGCTCTACTTATTGGACTCTAGTATTATTTATAGTTATCATCTGACACCTGATGTGGTAAATCTGCGCTTAATGATGTTAAATCAGGAAAGCTGGTGATGGAATTTAACAAATCCACACACTGGCTGGGGGGCAAAGAGGAGAAATTGGGAACCAAGCTTTGTTCTACTAGCTTACAGGATATTGACTATGTTGTTCAGAATGAGAAATTCTTGTTAATTTTTACTGTATGTTTGCCTGCATCTGTTCTAATGAAGTATTGTGTTTCACAGCTAGAAATTTCTGAGAATAAGATAATAATAAATAATGTGTTTACATACCTAAAACCTTTAAACAGTGCTGTACACTGTAGAGATCTTTCTACTTTCTACTATTCACTCATGGCTGAGTCTATCTTGGTAACTGCTGTGGCTTTTGTTAAATGATAACATCAGATTTGCACTGCATTACAGGGCAGCTTAATAATTATCAGGCAGAAGCCACTGTTTTATTTAGTTACATTTACGGCTAGTTAGAGTTATGTCATATCATATGGGAACAAGTGGTGTGCATCTAAATGCTTAAGAATCATGTGTAAATGAAGACTGGCATATCGAATCTCTGTGTGTGAAATTTGCTCTGTGCATGGATTTGCATTTTTAAACATGCTCCCCCTTTCCCAAAACAGGAGGGCTTTAAGTTCTGTGTGTGGTATAAATAAAAAAAAAAAAAAAAAAAAAAAATAATAATAATAATAATAAATACAAATTTATAGCAGTAATTACACTGGTTATTCCACAGCCAAAGAATTCCTCAGGTCAGGTATGGAACAGAAACAAATCTCTAAAGTCTTCTAAAAAGAACAGTAGCTAATTTTTCTGCTTATTAAGAACATCACGATTCACAATGCTGAGCTAAAGCAACCAGTCCATTACCAACACTGAATGTATGTACATAGAACAGACACCTTTATACAGGCTACAGTAATATCTCAAACAAAGCAATGCAAGAATAATTCATTTCCCACCCAATATCCCTTGGAACTAGGTTGGAAACTTTTAAATCCTTTTAGGTCACCATCGAGTCTTTATCAGTAAGATGGAAAAACTAAATGGGCCCTAGAATTTCAAACTGTATTTACCTTGGCATAGTTGAACAATGAGTAGAGTAGAGCAGAGCAGGCAAAAGCCCAAAACTATTACATAACAGTGATTTAACAGATCCTCGCACCCAACCCCCAAATATACATACACCCAGCCCACTAACAAAAGCCCAAGTCAAATCTGGTGAAACAATTCAAAGTGAAGAAAACTCCAGGAGAATATACTGGTGTTGATACTGAAAAGCAGCACATCACCTACAGATTCTGCTAGTTATGCTACGCAAACCAGGCCTCATGATCGCAGCTTTTCCTGTACCAGTGTCTAGAAGCTCAAACTCTGCATACAAACAGGACTACCTCATCTGACTATCTGGAGCCAAACACACATCAGAAACATAAGTACCGAAAGTATCAAGTTAAAACTGTGCTATAATAAGTGGGTTCTGTGAGCTGTTGCCGGTGCCATAAAAAAAACAGCTTTCTTTTTTTTATAAACCCTCTGTAAAAAGCATGTTTTAATTTGAAGCAAAATAATAAGAGTTGTAAATAGGCTTGTTTAAAGACACCCCAACCAAAATCCCATACATACTATTTATACATCAAAGAACAACCAAAAATACTCAGTAAATGCATTCTTTGCAACTTAAAAAATACTATGCATCTTTAAAAAAACTGGGGAATCTAATATTACTCCTTAAAAACAGGAATTTTCATTTGGGAAATCAGGACTCTCTGGGCAGTGATTTCAGCATAGCTTGCTTGGCATCACATGCATATTAATGACGCTCACCCTTTCCTGGGAGGTCTGGTAGCGGAGATGGAGAGCGGTGGGGTCCCAATCCACAGCGATGTAGGCATTCCCTAGAGCTGCCCTGTCCTCGTTACACTCCACTGTGCAGCCTCTGCAGAACCTGGCAAAAACATGACAGTCCTCATCAGTCACTGTCGGCCACATGGGACTGTCAAACACACACACACACACACACACACACACACACACACACACACACACACACACACACACACACGCTCAATGATAAATGACTTACCTGTACCACGGGCACCAGGAACAGGAGTTGCCGTCTTTCTGGACTACTCGCAGGGTGAAAGGATACTGGTAACCCATGCTGTCGTCACTGTGAGACAGGCATCACATTACACCGCAAATAAACAGCATGTATTGCCAACACACAGTAGAGAACAAAATGGGACACTGCTTATCTACGGTAGAGCTACTTATCTACTTATCTCCAGCTGTGATAATGCTGCACATACCTCAAATGTGTGTATATGTGAGTGTGTCTTTTTTAACTGGAAAGCAGGCAGCACTAACCAGTCCTGGGCATGGTTGCTGGCCTCCTGAGGTGGAAGAGGGCTGGCCAGGCGGGACACTTGGATCCAGACTGCGTCATACAGGTCCTTTTTACTGGTGTGCACAGTGCAAGGCACGATAAGTGGCATGCCAAATAGACTTGGCCTGTTCTTTTGAGACGAGAGGAAGTACAGCTCTGTCCGCATCTGACGGTTGTCACACACACACACACACACACACACACACACACACGCACGCACTAAGAATAAAAACGATACTTCACAGCGCTGGTGGTTCAGACATAAATAAAAATACAAATCTAACGTAACTACATCAGGTACCATTTTCCTGTGCATGGCTATGATGTAGCCAATGAAGGGGCTGTCCTGAACTGGCGTGACGTGGCCATTGGGAATGCCGTTGGTGAGGCTCCTGTCTGAAGCAGAAGGCACTACTGTGCTGGGCATGCCATTGGTCAGGTTTTTTTCAGAGCCACTGCTCATAGGCGTACCAGCCGTACCATTCAGAATTAGGCCAGGTTTCTCAGCATGGCTGTTCCCAGCAATGCCATTGGCCATTGGTGTAGTGTCTGTGCAGAAAACATTTAAAGCAGAATGAGACACAAAAGAGCATGCATAGATTTAGAGGAGCACAACTCAAAATCTGAGTCTTCTTTACCTGTTGTTGTAGGAGAGGTGACTGAGGTGGGAGATCCAGGCACTGGAATCTCAAATGCACACAGGAAGCCATTCGCAGAGAGGCGCACCTTCTGGTTGTCCTGAGGAAAGTTCTAGATGCACAGACACATGCACGTCAGCCAAAGTCACTGCTGAATATATATACACACACATATATACATATATATACACACATACACACAATATAATACCAATGGAGGTCAATTCACCTTGATGTTAGATGAGTGGACCTCAGCAAGGAGGATCTGCTCAGGTTTCAGGCTGCACAGCTCACTCAGCTGCTTCTTCAGGCCTGTGTACTTCTCATCCATGTTCAGACGGAGACCATAACGTACTGGAGTGGAGCCGTCCAGTTTAATGACTGCAAAACACAAAGGCATATGTGTAAGATTCTCGCAGACTGGCAGATTTCATAGATAATGCTTTGTTACTCTTCTTCTCACCTGTGATCTCTAAGTGCATTGAGCTGTCCATGGGAAGGGGCAAAGAGAGGAAGTTAAAGGGGTCAAAGCGGGCACTGATGTGGCCACAAGTCTTGCACTTGACTTGGGACTTGAGCTGGCCGTGGAACAGGTCCACGACGATGGACCGGTTTCTTCTCAAATGGTTGTCCCAGGCCTAATCACAAGCGCACACACACACACACAGACACAAACACCACATTCATAAGACACTGCTGATCCACATAATTCCACTTTAAGGTCCACAGGGTATAGCCTTTTTTACACAGTGTCTACAGGCCTCTTGCCATGTTTTCATTAGTGCAGCATCAATATATGCACATTAAGGCTCATCTACCCCTTAAGGAGTGCTTAGCCGAAGTACTGATTTTCATTGAGCAACTTCAATCATGCAGTCAGGACCTCTGTGGGCGTGAGTTGCGTCTGAGCGTCGGGAGATAACAGCCCATGAAAAATGCTAATAGCCTGACACTGACCTCTGTGGCCACTTCTGCGTCCGGCCGCCCATCGCTGTCTTTCAGCTCCACATAAGGCTTCTCATGGACTCGATTCAGGTCTTCATGGAGGCCGTCCAACAAGAACGCCAGCAATTCCTGAGAGTCCTGTTGCTGGAAGCCGTTGAACCTTGGCGCGTACTTTGCTATTGTCCACTAAATCAGGAATGAAAATGAATCTTAGTATTAGCACTAAGAAACAGTGTGATATAGGAAGGATTTCTTAATCAGTAACAAATTATACTAGGTATGAAGATAGTCACCCGTAGCTTCAGAGGCGCAATGTTCTTTTGTGTTCCACTCCAGAGCTCCTGTACCAAATCTCCATAGCATTTGGCCATATGACCTCGCATTCCGATGGGATTAGTTCTGTCAAGATAAAAGTATGCCCGTCCTTCAATATGCCTTAAAGTAGAGCTCAATCAAGTAAGTTCCAAAAAGATATTCTCTTTTTTATCTTTAAAGCTTAATATCCACACCTGTTGAGTTCATAGAGGTGTCTCCCTGAGATGAAGTAGTCAGTGAGGGGCTTGGTGTTGCTCACACACTGAATACTGGAGTTCATAAAGCATGTATTCCCAAGGTTACTCAGGCCTGTGGCACCTTTCTCAGTAGGAACTTTAGGAGGTAAGAGACACAATTTTACTTTGAAAGTTCAATTGCATTCAGTTCATAATAAAAAAAAAAATCATATAAACAACACACTGAGACACTCTAAGCAAAGGGGATGGGTCAAATTAGGTTATGCTTCATTCATTCTGAAAAATCTGATTGTTTCAGTGGCATGAGATCTTATCGGTTTCCCACTGCTTCACTGCACAGAGCACTGTGCTGCTTATATGGGTTTAAGCTAATGATCTACTTTAATATGGGAATTATTGTGGAACTATGTAGCGTTGCAAGGCAGAACGCATAACATCGCTCTTGGATGAAAATCAATAGTCTTTCATGACCTCTGAACATTACCTTTGTGCCTGTCGATTTTGCTGCTATTTGCGATGAAAGACATTTCCTCCGGCCAGCTCATATCTTTATTTCGAACTGTCAAAAGTACAAAGGAGAAAAAACTTTATCTCTTCACAGAATATTTTTTTTTACTTCCAATCTTTTACATTTATGCATGCTTTGCATTTTTATCCACACTGCTCAGCATATGTGAAAGAAGATAACACTTTAATTAAGAAAGAGATATAGCCTTAGATTTAGTCAAAGTCAAAGACATACCCTCAATCACCAAATGCTGCTCATCTTGAATTTTCAGACTTTCTAAAGTGTGATCTTCATCATCAAGAAGAGTTAGGTAATTCTGAAAAAAAGAGTTTTATGAGAAAGCAATGTTAATAGGCATGCCTTTTTTATATGAATATTTGCACAGTACGGTATACACACAGCACAGCATTTTTGCGTGACATGCAAAAACCTTTAATCTCCAAAATAAAGAAAAATAATCTTCTTTACCGCCAATAAAAGTCATTTTGGAACATTTCTAGTGATGCATTTATCATGAGATTTTAACATGATGTAAACATAAAAACATCAAAAATGGCATTTTAGCATGACTGACATGAAATAGCGTTTACGATACTAGAAATGTATTACTAAAAGCGCATAAAGAGACGACTCAGATCTGTGGAGGGCCTAACCTCGCTGTTGTAGAGCCAGAGCCGCATGTCCTCTTCTTTGATGCGTAACCTCTGGGACAGATACTCGTGGATGTCCTTAATAGTGCTCATGCGGCTGAAACAGCCTGTGTAGGCCAGCACGCGCTTCAGAGGGGCGTTAGGAGATGGCACATTGCCTGTGGGGGAGACGGAAAACCGAACTGCCCTCAGCACTCTATAGATAACAGGGCATTCAATAAAACATAGCCATTCCAAGAAAGCCTTCGCTGTGCTCCCATACGGTTCATACAGTATTCAGAGATGACATCTCATTTCCCAAAAGCAGATAAAAAAAAAGTGAAGAAAGTGTGAATATATTGTGTGAAGGAAGTGAGAAATTGGAGACTGCTCTTAATTCAGCAGCTGGGAGGGTGGCAAATCAGCTGTCAGAACCCCTTCACCAAACTGCCAAAAGAAACTTCTCTCTTTCTCCATTTTAAATATTTAAAGGTTCATACAAAAGATATATCCCTGAACCTCAAGAGTACCTTTCTCTCACGACGAACCCACACACACACACACACACACACACACACACACACACACACACACACACACACACACACACACACACACCAAAAATTAATAAACAAAACTACACAAGAGTGAGGATTAGTTGTAAGGTAGCAGCAAGAAAGGGCCAAGGTGATTTTAAAGGTACCAATCAACCATTAGTTTAGACTGGGTGATCAAGAGAAATGCAAACAAAAGACATGAGAGACAAAACCAACCAAAGAAAAAGGGTCCAAATCAAGATAGGAATGCTGATTAATGGTTTCATAAATCAAAGGGCTTCGAAACCCTAAGCAAGATCATTAGAGGCAATCAACTGGAGAGGAGCACCCATTTCTACCAGTAATGCGCAGCTTGCTTATTGCCAGCAGAAGCAGTGCAGAGACTGAGAGGTAGAACATCTAACCAGCCCCATTGCAGTAAAGCATCGGATAGCCAAAATGAGATTAGTGGATTTCTAGTGCTCACCAACACACTGCCTCAGCACTGTACAATCAAGTTAGTGCTGTGTTGTGCATCCTTTCTTTACTTAATGCTTTTCAGGAAACCAGATAATGAGCTCCATAACCAAATGAGCCCTTGTACCTAATATGACCTTAAACAAACAAGCAGAGCACACTGGCAAGCATTCGCAGCGCAAGCAAAGATGGGTGCTAGGATCAATCAGGATTTTAAATTTTTTTAGTGCTTTAAGTCAGGAACGTGCGGTGCTCGCTGTGCCGAATCCCCACCGAGTGAGTTTAGGAGATTAGGTTGCCCAGGACGGTGGAGGTAGCCTCTCTCTTGCTGCAGGCTTACATTACCTCTGGGAAAGTGTGGAGGGAACATTCTCAGGCTGGTCATACCCATGTTAACCCAAATGTTGGACTGGGGGGTGCGCGTGGCAGGCTGCTGGCGCAGAAAGAGCAGGTAGCGAGGGAAGAGCTCCAGTTCTGCCTGGTCTGTGACAACAGACTTGATTACCTACAGTCAGAAAGGCAGAAGAAGTGTGGCACATTAGCCAGATGAGCACAAATCTCCTGCTTATTAGCTCCACTTACTATACAGGAGAACGTTGTAGTTCTACTATTACAGATTATTGGTCATCTGTTGTTCTGCGTACTCTGTTAGCCGGCTTTCACCCTGTTCTTTAATGGTCGTCACCCCACAGGACAACCACAGAGCAAGTATTGTTCAGGTGGTGGGTCATTATTAGCATTGCAGTGACACGAACATGGTGCTTTTATTATTTATTAATTTATTAATTTTTTTTTTATTTTTTTATTTCTAGACTACCATCTAGCTGCCAGACTACCATCAGGGGCGTCATTAGACCCAATTTACTGTGGCACATACCGCAGTAAAATGTTGCCCCACTAAAACCACAGTGGTAAAAAGTCTTTTAAAAGTATTTTATTCTGAATTGCTAAGCAGTACTACAGGACATGTCACAAATAATAATTCTCATAATGCCTCACCTCCATTCTAAAAGCTTGAGCAGTTAACACTTTTAGTCCAAGTCAATTTATTTCAGTTTTTTGAGAGGAGTGCTGGACATTTGTTAACATTTTAAAGCAAGTCAGTCACACAACAGACACGATAATGAAAGCTCATAGCTATAATTTTGGTTAAGGCCACTTATAATACAGTATAACCTACCAAAAACACATATTAGATCACTGAAGCAACAGCATTACTTTACAAGCAAAGGCATCAGTTATGTTAGATTAGGCTTTATCTATGTTCTGGCACTAGGTTACATATAGTTTTATTCCACAATAGAAATATATTTAATGCATCTATGTGACAGTAATATTACTACTACTACTACTACTACTAATATCTAGTAATATTATTACTAACATTATTATGATTATGATTCTTATTATTTCTATTATTAACTGGCAATAATATTACGCAAGAAGGTGGGTTCAGATGTGCCCCAGTGCAACAAGTAATCTAGAAACACCCCTGACTATTACTGAAAGTTGAGATACGATTTAATCCCCTTTTCCAGGGGTAAGCCACAGGTGTAAGAATTAAACATTAGTCTACAAGTTGCCCAAGGCTAGTAAGACTACTGATCCATTGTAGGCGATCATCATGTGTCCCTGACTGTATAATTAGATGGCATAAAACAAAATTAATACCAAGGTGTCAGCTTCCCTGCGGTGTTCATCTAGAACTGGCCAGTAATTGAATTGGGAGTTGCAAATCACTCAAAGCACCTCTTATAAAGTGCTCTGAGTCACTACAGATTCCCCTTCCAAACTAGAAGTGTGTGAAGTAGAAAAACACACACTAGTAATGCAATTAAGGCATCAGTTACACTCAAAACTCAAGTTTTTACTTACTTTTATATTAACAAACAGTATGGGGCACATTTAATTAACAGCCACAAGGCTAGGTAATAGCTTTTATTGACTGATATTAATATGTTAACTCAAAGACTGTGCAAACATGTATGATCTGCATACTCAGTGCCATGGTACAACTGGATACCGTCAATTTGTCAATGTTTTGTGTAGAACTGTACACTCTGTACACTCAGAAACTCATTCTTTGCCTCTTGCTGTTTATATACTATTTTATTCACATATTATATATGCCAGTACTTTTGTGAAGCCTAAAAACTATGGTAGACCCATTTCAAGCAGCAAGACAATTTGTCCACGTGAGTAAAGGTATGTTTTCACAGAAAATATTTCAGGTTTAGGTTCAGAGTATCTTATCACACAGAGCTCCAAGTCACATGGTTTCTCAAAATAAAGAGATAAGATTGTTCCGGACATTTTGATATAACACATGCGGGTGTTATCTAATATGCAAGTGCCTTTTAAAGTCGAACTTTGGGTTGGTGAGGTTCTCCCGACCTTCTGAGTAGGAAATCCAACTTTCCATTTGAAATTACCTACTTAGAAACTCCCAATGGAATGCTGCATAATTTGTTACTTTTCTGTCTTAACACAATTACTCATTTAGTGGCAGTAATGGCCAAACATTTTATGTTGTGAACATACAGAGTACATAAGCCCTACCTTTGCTCTTTCCATGATTATAAGTGTTAACAGCTAATAAAAGTTAATACAAGGCTTCCAGTGAATGCAGTGCTGAATATAAAACACAGAGTGAGATGAAATGCCCTGTTTGGTCTTTGTGGTGAGGACCAGCACACATACCGGTCTAGGCAGGCTGAGGTTGGCTCCGTACCAATGGTAGAGCGCCCTCCATACCGGCTCTGGTACAGTCTCGAAGTCCCGGCCGGCCATCAAGTGCAAGGATCTCTTCAGCCGCCCACCTTCCATTGTTAACGTGGGCGCCTGCAGACAAAAGACAGCAAACACTTAATGCTGTCTGCTTCTCATGTCTGATATGCATGATGTATACACAACTTCTCCTGATGCATTAGCTTTTTCCACCAAAGCCCCAGACAGGGTACCGCCTGCTGAAATCACTGCTGGGCAGAAAAAGTCAGGCAGTGAAGGCTGACATCTTTTAAAAGACCTTTTTGTTGTGACTGGGCTGTTGAATGGTGGTATATAATCTGGTCTGACAGCATGAGCAATTCAGTAACCATGACAAGGTGTTATTACACAGCAGAAAAAAAGCACTGGTTACAAACAATAACACTATGAACCTTGCACAACCAAATCCATATCCCTGAAAATCAATTCACACTAGCTCATTCTAGGAGGTCTTTTCTCAGCTTGCTGCTTTAAAAGCAATCATGTGTTCCTGACTGTATAATTAGATGGCATAAAACAAAAACAATATCAAGGTGTCAGCTTCCCTGCAGTGTTCCACTGTAACGGGGGGTGGGGGGGAGGGGGGGTGGGGGTAATTGAATTGTGAATCGCACAAAGCATCTTTTATAAAAAAAAGTGCTTTAGGAGCAACTACAGACTCCGCTTCCAAACTAAGACTTGTCTGAAGTCCAAGTGAGAAAATTCACACTATTTTCCAGCTGCGAAATAGATAGACTACAGCAGACAGAAGCTTATAATTGTACAATGAGATAAAAATCTGTAAAACAATCGTAATCATATTGTCCTCATCATCATGTGTATACAAAAATAAAACTAGCAGAAATGCTTCAGCAGTCTTGTGATTTATTTATTTTTGCTCATCAACTACCTTTATCAGCTCTATAGCCATTAACAGCTACATTTGGATGCTTTGCCACTACTGTTTTCACTGTGACTTCGGAGGGATCACAAACACCCCAGCTGACCAATTGCGTGTGGCCAAACACGAGGTGGAATGACCATACTGAACACACCTGTGATGTCCAGAAAGCTAAAGTTTGTAGAACTGCCCCTGCACTAAAAGCTCTCTTTCCTAATAGCCGAGGAACTCCGGGTCTGATCACACCTGCAGACACTACTGCCCAACCAGTTCACCCACATCCACTCATCCACCCCTACCTTTACAGGCTCCGTGGTGACTAAGGGCTGGTTGTCAATGGCACCAGGCCTCTGTGCAGACAGGTGGTTGGGCAAGTGTCCATTGGCGGAAGAGAAACACTGGTTGTTGTTGTCCAAAACATTGTGCTGCCGGGCGAAGCAGATGTCCGTGGCCGAGGAGCTCACATGTGGCATATGACCTGAGGAGGTGACATCACACAGCTTACTGGAGGCACTGGACCCGAACAGAAATACATGCTCACTGTTCAAGCCTTAAACGGTACTAACTGCTGGCTCGTATTCAAATAGAACCCAATAAATAAGAATAGAGTCCAATCGCCTGCAACCGGACAACTGAAAACTCCACATTCCCTTATTCGGTGGTTGGGTTTCCCTTTTGCGGTTTCTCTAAGGAAGCTCTTACTTACGACACTGTTGCCTCTGGCTTGCTCCAAAAAGGCTTGAAGCCACTTTAATGTGAAGCTATTTTGTGACAATGGCTGTTGCAAAAAAGTGCTATACAAAAAAAATCTCAGAATTCTATACTACATTGCCTTAGCAACAACAAAAATTCCTAAACTTTACATAACGTGGTGCTGCCAACATCAAGTGATTCCAGGGGGTTATATTACAAACTTAAGGGCAAAAGTAGGAAGGAAGAAAAATGAAAGCAGCAGTAAATGCAGGAGATCTGGTAAAGATGCATCAGGGACCATGTGGAACGTGAATGAGAGATGTAACCCAGACCCTTGCCTGACAAATACTTCAAACAAGCAAACAAAGTCAATGTGAATTTTCATGCACTGTGGAGTTTAGACATTATATGTCCAAATGTTTGTAGACACCCCATTTAATTAATGCATTCAGCTACTTTAAACTACACTTATTGCTGACTCAGATGTGCAAATTCTCTCACACACACAGCTTGTCTAGTACCTGTGGAGGAGTATTGCCGATAGAATAGGACTCTCTGGAGCAGATAAACATGAACCTATTGGCACCATACCTAATACCAGGTGTGGGCTAGAGATGTATAAAGCCCCCAGCAATGAGCTGTGGAGCAGTGGAACTGTGTTCTCTGGAATGATGGTACTACATCCAATACTGTTGGGATCAGCCAACATCCTGACCTCACTAACGCTTGCTAATGCTATGCTTGATGCTATAAAATCCTGATGAACACATTTCTTTGCTCTTGAGAAAGAAACAACGACTGAGCAGGTGTCCCTATACGTTTGCCCATATTGTGTATTTTAAGCTCTACTCACTGTTGGTGGTGCTGTCCGAGGACTCCCAGGTTCTGTCTGGATTCTTGTCTCCTGGGGAACTGAGTGAACGAGCCACTGCTCCAGCTTTGACCACAGCCAGGTCAGCAGTTGTGGTAGACTGAGGACTTCTCCTGCCATTGCTGTGTATTCCAGGTTGCTCCACCACAATAGACTTATTGTCCTTTTGAGACCAAACAAACAAATTATATACAAAATGAAGCAATCAAGATAGACTTGCAGATTTAATGCAAGGGGTTTAACAAAAATATTGCATTACCTGTTTAGGAATTTTCACAGGCTCAATAGCAATTAGACAAACTAACAATTTTACATATATAATATGTATTATATACATTACTATATATATATTATTTTTATTATATAAACTTGATTCCTTTGAAGTCAATGGCTGCCAGAAATCTGGAACCCACAGACATATGCATGGCTTTGTGGGTTTTTCTGCCCTCAGTTTTATCTTTAGTAAATGAAAAGCTGGGTTGAGACCAGGTAACTGACTCAACCATTTAAGGATATTCCATTCTGTTACCTTAAAGCACAAAGCTTAAGCTCTTTGGATAGCTGTTGCGGCTTGTTTTGGGTCATTATCCAACAACTGCTATCACAGGTAGTAGTGCAGCACATCTCTAGCACTTCTCGGTTTGCCTGTGTTACTCACATATTTAACATAGTCTTTCCACAGCTGCCACCACTGCATGGAGATGAGGAACCAGTTCTGGCTGGGCTGCAGCCCATGTCTGCTTTCTCTCTCCAGCCATCCCCTACACAGACATACACAGAAACAATCGAGTCTTGAGACAAATTTAGCCAAACCAAATAGCACTGAACAATACACTGCGTTATGACAATTCATTTTCTCAGCTCATTACAAAATATGCACATATTTGACATAATAAAGTGCAAATGCAAAACAACAAAAGCCATTACAAATTAAGGACACTGCACTGCAGCAAGGGAAGCATTAAAAATTAAATATACCAAAGCTAATAACTTTGAAACTGCTTCTTAATGTTATCATTATTATGAACCGCACTAGGAAACTGTAACCTCTACATCATTCTAATCTAAACACTGTGCCATAAAAAGCTATGCAAATATGGTTGGTGTTTAGAGATGGATATATAATAACCAAAATCATTACCTTTTATTGATCTAATTACCATCAAGAGGGGACAAGATGGGCAGTTCCATTCAAAAAACAATTTCAACTTGTAATATCATGGCCAGCATTGAGGTCAGAAATTGGTGAGGTTAACACAGGACTCGCTGAATCGCTAACAAAAAAAAATCAATGGTCGATTTTAAACGCTCACAGGCTTGGACTCACCTAGGGGTGCAACAACTAATCAACTTAGTCAACTAAAATCAACGATCAAATTAGATTAACTAATTTGATAGTCGATTAGTTGGTGTTGTCGTCTTGACTTGTTTTTCACGTCAAACTGCGGGTATACATTTTACAGTCTACAATGTACTGCTGCAGTTACTTTTTACAGTAATAATTCCCTAAATCTCTGCAGAGCTGCAGTAAAAACATACAAAAACATAAAACATAAAAAAAACATACTTCACTTCTGGTGTGGAGAGCAGTGGAAAGCAGAGTTCTATTAGTGTGAGGCGTGGGAGTCTTATGTGCACAAGGACTGAGTGAACTTTTAATGTCTTAAAAATAAATAAATAAATAAAAATAAAATGCATTGGAAAATTATGGGAAAACCGATTTACTTTTGTTATATTTTGCCACTACTTTGCATATCCTTGGTTTAAAATTTGACAGGAAGATTTATATTAGCAGGAAAGTTCATTAAAACTACGGAATCTTTATTGTCTTCATTGTTTTTAGCAATTCATAATCTGAATAACTGATTTTTCATTTTAATAATATATAGATCATTCGTCTATCAAAACAGCCGTTTTTTCCAGCCCTAGACTCACCTAATGATCTGGCCTTCCTCCTCAGGAGTAGCAGGTCGCAAGCCCAGAACTATGTGGCACACCTAATCAGAGATACAACAGGCCACATGTTTGAAACCAGCAAGCAGAAATCAGGAACATACAACTCAAACTGAAAGCACAAAACTACAGGAACATTTACAGTACCTGAAAAAGCAGGTTGAGGAACTCGTTGGCGAGGGCACTTTTCACACTCCATATCTGGTAGTCCTCCAGCGTTAAGTGCCCTTGCTATATGTTGCAAGATATATAAAGAGGGTAGAATAAAAAGAAAAAAAGAAGCTGCTTACAGTCCAAACATTGTGAGCTGAACTTTTAAAATCAATTCAACTAAAAGTATGTCAATTACTTTTGTAGTGTCATGCATCTTCAGGATATCTTCTACAATGTCAGAAACATTGGAAGTCAGTTCCTGAAAGGGAAAAGGTAAAGACTGACCAGTGAATTACTAAATGATAAACAGACCAAAACCAAAAGTAGCTCTGAGTTACAGTCCAAATGTATGTGAGGCTAAACCAAAAGAATGTATTAAACTCTGAGACACTGAGCTAATTATCAATATATCTAATTTGGGAACCAAACTCAAACACTAGCATCTTCAATTTGCTGCAGTCAATGAAGGAGTCAGCAAACAGTATGATTTACAGATGGCTTTTTGCATTTTCCAGATCCATTCTTCATCTTGAAAACAGAAAATGGAACAGTGGAGATGCCAAGTCTCCTGTGGCCAACAGCCAGTCTTGCCAAAGCAGATTTGTTTTAGCAATAAAAGGCCGACTATAGCACTAACCCAATCATTTGCTTTCTGCTGTTTCTGTGTGCCTAAAGCTGGTTTGGTGTTTAGAGCTTACGGGCAGGGTGTCGGTGCGGTTGTCCTTCCACACTTCCAGCAAAGCCACCACCATCTCATGCACCTCGTCTCGAGACAGAACACCATCCCGGTCTACATCAAACACTTTGAAACAAACTGCAAAGGACGAGGAAGGGGCGCTTCAGAAGGCAAATATGCACCAAAACGATAACCATCTTGAGGTTTGCTGAATCGACTCTCAATTAAAACATCAAAGATGGCTTAAATCAAAGAGTGCTTTCATCAATTAAACTAATTACAGTTCCTGCTGCAATGCTACAAATTGATGGTTACTCAAACATGGGTCGAAAAAGCCACCCAAGCGCATTAGGCAGTAAAGAAGTGCCTTTTTATAAAAAAGGAACAAAAAAAACTTTTTTGGACAGATGTTTTTTTGGTTATGTCAGAAAGAAATGGCATAGCTTACATTTCTGCCTTTCAGCCACAGGCCCTCGACAGCATGCTGAGAGCCCACACGATATCTCCTTAAAGTCAATATGATTGTCCCTATTCTCATCAAAGGCATGAAACAAGCCTGCGAAATGGAAGAAAAAGTCAGTGTTCAGACTAACTCCGAAAATAATTGGATTCTTTAGGATGTTTTACATACACAGACGACCCAATAGGTTTCAAACGCAAACACCATTTTCTAACATAATATCCCCATTACTGAAGCATGAAATTTCTCGATATTGCATTGCTTTATTGAGTAGGAGTAGCAGGTGTGTCTGTGTGTGCATTAGAAGCCTAATGTGCACACGAGTGCATGTGTGTCTGGATAACAGCCCGGTGGGGTCCCCTTAAAACCCAGACTCATAAATATTGCATTACCTTCACTTAGCGATGCATGAATAGGGGGCGAGACCAGAGGGACAAAGGTTTCCAAGTCAAAGCGGCCGGTCCTGGACTGGGCTTTTAGAAGCCAGTAGCGCTTCTCCAAGTCAATTATGTCCGATTCTTCTACTGCAAGAGAGAAGACAAGAGGATTCACTTATTTTGTGTGAGGATTCGGACAAACTCGCTGGACCTTTGCAGGATGTAGGTTGCAATAAATCAATATCAGTGCACACAGTGGGTAATTCCAGAGGAAGTCATGTCCTCAGACACAATATTAACCTAATGAGAGCTTGTTTCATATAGAGCTAAAGAATCGTTACATAAGAGCCCAGCCTTCACTACTAGGCGAAAGCATGACTCACAGAGAACGACAAGAGACAGGACTATACAGAGCATTGGGGTGGGTTAAGAGGTCTTAGGATGACTCCCCTTTCATCAGCATAATCTCCAGCTTAGGCTAATAGGATTGGGCTATCCATGCCACTGGCCCCTCCCAAAGTAGGGAGAGTCATACACAAGGTGCAGGTGTCAAAACACACCCGAACAAATGACATCTCCCTGCCAAACATCATACTTCCCTAAAACCTCCAAAACCAATTACTGTTCAAAAAATACACACCATTAATTAACGGCATACAGCTAGAATAAAAAAAACGCACTGCCTCCTGAAGCCTACAGACAGCTATACCAGACAGCAGTGACAGTAGCTCTGGATAGTCTGGTAAACGAGTGCAAAAGAACAGCCAGGAACATACAGACCAACCAGAGAAGCATGGATAAAATCAATGACTCAGAGCATTATTTTAAGGCATGTTGAGATGTTGGGAAAATAAGGCAGATTAATAATTGAGAAGTAAACAGGATGATGGAGCAGGTGAATGCACATTTGCATAATGTCCTTCAAGAGGCCCATTGAATACCACATAAAAAGCAACCTTCAACAACACAGCTCTGACACGCTTTTCTACGACCACAGCTTGTGATTAAATATAAATGTCTAGTGAATTAGTAAATGTAGTTAGCAATGGTCATTGTTATTGAGTGCTTAGGACACACAATGATTACTTCAGCAGTAAAGCGTATCTGGGGGAAACAAGCACCTGGTTGAGCATTATGCATGGCCACTGCACTGAGGAGTGACTGTTAATCTATAAAACCCATTACAGACGGTATGGATCAGCACTGGACCATCTTTCATCCTCCACTCTGCAGCCTGCCCGTTTGCCCGTAAGCGGTTCACTGGATTTAATGCAACAGCAATGTCCCAATGCAAATGTCCAACCAGACTTCTGTGTCATATGACAGTTTCCTCCTTTAGTCCAAAGTTGACGGCCCATTAAGTTCTACAATTCCAAACGTCCTCCTAGTTCTTCATACATACACTCAGCACATAGCCCTTGACTGTGCCCAAGTAACAGCAAAGCCCTGAACAGTTCACCTCAGCTTTTGAAAGCAGAGCAATTAACTATAAGGTGGTTTAATATATATATATATATATATATATATATATATATATATATATATATATATATATATATATATATATATATATATATATATATCTTCTAGAAGAAATTGTACCAATTAAAAATTAATAAAAAAAGACACCAATCTTTTTAATGTAATAATTAACTGCTCATTACCATCTAAATATTAGAAAGCATTAAAATGCCAGAAGATGTAGGTGTAAGACTGTTGAGTTTGACAAAAACAACCTCCAAAAAACCCCCAAACAAACAAACAAAAAAACCTAGCAATTCTGCCAGGCATTCTACTTAGAAATGCAGAGGCAGTACCCACCTAGAGGTGCAACTCTGTCAGAGTGGCAACAGAAGAACCATACCATATTCCACCGCGCATGTCACGGCTTTGCTGGAGGTGCTGTGGACCATAGTAAACTCCGCATTGGCCGGTGTCACGTCAAGAAAAAACACAAACTCGCCGCCGGCATCAGCATGTTACACCTGAACCTGAGCGTCACTCTGAATTTTAACATCTCGCAGGCCGGCCAGCCAGTCAGTCAACCACTGCCCTACCCGGCAGGGCCTGGGACTTGCCTGATGAAGCGCATGCTGGAAGGTGCACGGAGACACACACGTACAGATCACAACCACTTCACACCAACCGTGCGCACACACACGCGCGCACCTTGCTTCGTTAAGAGGATAATCTGGAGCAGGCAGCAGATTACTGTGCTCTCAGGTTCCCTCTCTGATTGGTTTTTGGACAGGAACACAGCAAAGGATCTTTCTAGCTCTGTCCTTGATTGACAAAACAACCCCATTCTAAATTTACTTACTAATTTGCATAAGCCAATTGCTTTTGTGTTACATCTTACAGTTGGCACCTCCAAGAAAAAACAATGGAGAGGACCTGAGGATCAGAAATGGAGGTGTTGTCCCTGCAGTGCTGTCCAGCGATTTAAATACAGCAAAGTCAAAACAGGGATCTATACATAAAAGTTTATATAGTATTTTTGTCTTAGATTAAAAACTATGTAGAGGTAGAGATTTGTTTCTACGATCTAAATTTTTGGGTGACTATAACTAGCAAAACTAGCCTGTCAAAATAAGGCCTAACCGGAAAAATTAATGTTTTAATTACTAGAGCATTCAGAAACATATGATGTACTGGACACATTCAAAATGATATTACACACCATAACAAAAGAATAATCTGTCTAGCTTCCAGTCTAATACTTTCAATTACTTTTTTTAATATAATTTACATTTTTACAGTGTGCTTTCATGTATCGTGCCTTCTAGACGTCAAACGACCTTGCTATCTTTAATTGTTGTGATGAGACACACAAGCAGTTACTTTATTGCACTTTCTCAGTGGACTTGGATAGAATAGGATGATAAAGCAGTCCACTGTGAAAGTGCTACACAAGATTAGCTGCATTAGAGCTATAGTCTGATATTATACACTTGTTAATGGGCTTTAATCGGGTGTCAGAAGTCACTTGCACTAATGTACCTAAATCGTTTCATTCGCACACTAATTTTTACTCATGAATCGCTGTTCAACCCTCAAGAGCTATAATTTGTGCTGTATAGTTTGGCATTTAGGATTAAAGTATTATAATGTGTAGGAATGCCTGTCCTGGCATCCAAAATTCTCTAAATCTCTGCAGCTGTGAGAATCCAATCAGGTCTTATTGATTAGGTAGCTCTGTATAACAGTCAATCACCAAATAATGATTTCCTCTCAGCAAAAAACAATCCATACTATTTTAAATCGCAAATCCACATGGCAGAGCCAGGATGTCTTATTAATATTCAGAAAATTTACACTGCAGGTCGAGGGGAGAACCAATTTACAGAGCTTTTTCATTTGCATTGGCTAAAAGATTGGCTCTGAGCATCAAAAAATCAGTACGCTGAATTATACAGGTCTGCAGATGGAGGTCAAAGGACAGCTCAGCAGATATTCAATGCATATCTTACAGGCCTCAGACATTATTATTTCATGACAGCAAAAGCACTGAGCGAGTGAACGGGTAAAACGCATTTGACCCCTAAATGCATCATCATCTAATGTTGTAAAATCCTGGCCAATTTGTCTCTGCTGTAGGAGGGCTGTCTGAAGGAGGAAAAGACAGGGAATGAATGCAGTCATTTCCTGCAGTGTGTCAGGCTGTGGGTAATAGCTGGGTGGTAGTGACAGCTGCAGAGTTGTGGAGTGATGTCCCCCTCCTCACAACAGGGTGTGTGTGTGTGAGCATGCACGCACACGTGTGTTCTGCGAGTGGGAAGTTGAGCCTGTCACTTGCTATTATCACTCTCAGTCGCTTCTCTCCCTGCAGAGGAGAGGGCTTTCGCTGATGCCTGCCTAGTGTGTTGGGGGAGAAGACTGCAGGGCTGAAGGCTCGGCTCCTTACACAGCTGCAACACAGGCTGTGTACCGGGGGGGGGGGAGGCGGTGTTCGAGACAGCTTACACATCATCGGCTTCAGGAACAAAAAGCCTCATTGATAAACTCCAACTAAGCCCAGGAAAGCCCACAGCTTGTCCTCGAAAAACATCAACATTTGAGCCACTTTGTCAACACAACTCTGAAAACACGTGTGCACACGCTTCACACGACTCCCGCAGATCGCTCTGCTGATGTCCACTGTGTGTCAATACATTAAGCTGGTACCGCACTGGTTATTGCAGTGGTAAAGGTCTCTATTCTCTGCCTGGGCAGTACTGGGCAGTGCCACTTACAGTGTGTGACTCCGGCCAGCGTCTGGTAGAACGTGGGCGTGTCGCTGTCGTCGGTCAGGGTGACGCACACGCCGCCCGAGAGCAGCCAGCGGGAGAATGTGAAGGCTTCTTTGTTCTGCAGGAGCCAGCCCTTAAACCTCTCATAATTTACCTTCTCACCCTGCCAGAAAAACACATACAAACGACAATGCCAATCAATATGTATGTGCATACATTAACTCTCAGCCATCACTGATATCATCATTGATGATACAGATCATTGCTGTCTTCTAAATGGCAACATTACAGGGAAAAAAAGTCCTTAACATTCAATGAAAAACAAATTCTAAGTAATTTTAGAGCATTTCTATTGGTCCATTTGCCATGTCCACTGTTAATTGAAAGTGCAGATCGAAAAAAATGCAGATTCAAGGTTATATATACATAGATTACCTTAAAACATATCAGAGGTCCTATTACTTAAATAACATTAAACATAGCATTATGACTACTGGCATATAAAGCACTTTAACAAAATGACAGTAAACCTGGTTAACTTCACTATTGTCAACCTTACAATCCTGGATGGTGGCTTTAAAAAGGCTGAACTGAACCACATACAAAATGAAGGTCTTCTGCAATGACTGAATAAATGACAAAACCCTGCTGTTAGAAAGGATAATCAATAACATTACTGCTCTGTGTGGCCTTCCTAAAGGGGAGAGAGGGAGAGAGAGAGAGAGATAGAGAGAAAGAGAAAGAGAGAAAGGATGAGTTGCCTGTCAGACCAGCATTAAGTGTGACCTCTTTGGCACCCAACAATAAAGCACGTAAACATTTGCACTATCACCTTCTAAGCTGGGCTTTAGAGAAGTGGTTTCACGTCTCAAAGGCTCATCAGAGCAAAGAGGCTAAGAACAGCTTGACAGTTCTACTATATATATCTATAGTTAAACATTCAGAAGGAGTCAGAGCTAACATGGCAGCAAGAGGCCGGATTTAAACTGCAGCAAGCTCTTTCTAATCCAGTTATCACCAAGCTAACACCAAACTGGGCTAAACGCTCCTGCTAAACCAACTTTCTCCATTCAAGTCACTTTCTCTTCAAGAACTCAGAATGTAGAAACAGTCAGACTTCGAGTTGTTGCCTTGGTTATGCTGGAGTGGACACAGTGCTGAGAGCTGTTGACATTTTGGGCACAGGGTTCTTTACACTTTCTGCTTTCCATCACAGCCTCTGCCTTATTTGCTGCCTGGTGTTGATTGAGAAAGCATGATTTCTGTCTAGGAGCCTGTGCGGCCGCTGAGCCTGACGGGCGGCCTGTGGAGGCGGTATTGACTGGCAGGGGAGAGTTAAGGCCCTGCCTGTGGGAGGTAAATCAGAGAGGCTGGTTAGTGCGTCAGGCAGAGATGGTAATCCAGCTTGACAGGCACCCGGCACTGACCTCCAAGAAGCATTTCTTCAGCGAGGGCGGCACTTCCCCGTCCACAGAGCGGAGCATGTTCTCCACCTCATCCCGCACCACGTAGCTGCCCGAGTCGTTGGAGAACAGACTGAAGATATCTGCGGACAGAAAACCCAGCGGTTGCTTAGTTTGACACTTGAAAATGCCTGTGGTTAATGGACCAAATGATATGGTCCAAAATTACATGTAATAAAGTCACGTTACAGCAACTAACAAAAGTTAAGCAAATTGTTTTGTACTTCTTTGGTACTGCCAATTAACCCACCCTTTCATAACTCCCTCTAGCACTAGCCAAGCTCCCAAAAACTGTAAAACACAACATATACTGTATCTTACAAATATTTTTAGGCATGGTAATTCTGCCATATTGCCCAGCCCTACTTTAGAGGAACATGGCAATAATGACAGTATTGACACATAACTACTCACATGTAAAGAAACTATTCTAAGCCTTTAACTAACCATAACTACAATATCTACTACTAACTGTTCTCCCCTTTCTGTCCTAAAGTACTTTACTCTATCAGGACCATTTTGCTGGCCTTCTCAGCTTGTTTAACATGACTGGGACGTCAGTCCCGAAAATGCACAAAAACACTCCGAGAGAGACACACACACACTTCTTATCAGGCTCCGGCAGGCAGTGTGCCTTGACACCCTCAGCTCCATGCACCTCCACATCAATCACAGTTGTCAAAGTGTGGCACTGCTAGAGGGCCTCACATCCAAGGGGAAACGTCAAACTGCGAGCTTGCAAAGGCATCCTAGAGTCGCCTCAAAACTACCAGACAACACGTGCTGCCAGCAGCTGTGAATATCCTGTCTTTCCCTATGAAGCAGAACAGCTCTTTCAGGCTTACTTCTTTTCAAAAGTAAGGACATTTACAGTGGAGGTGCATGAATGTGCTGAGTCCAGGCTGGGGCTGGCTGCTGGGCTGCTATTTTTAAAGAGCACTGCGGTGCACCCACTGGGAATATAGTGCGGTTGCAATACAGTGAGCGAGCTATGCAAAATAAGCAAACTACAGATAAGCTTCTGGCTTATCACAATAACAACATGCTGCATTTAAACCAGAGCGGGTGGCTTAGCTAAAGAAGATATATTTAGGTTACTGGTGCCCAAATGAAGGGGATATAGCGGCTCTGAAGATTTACATTTGGCTTTTTCCTCATCTCGTCCTCTCGTCAATAGAACCAGGCCAACGATGAGGTTGTTGAAGTGTAGCCCTTTTGGTGTGCCTCCAAATGAGTTGTAGATCACCTGCAGGGATATAAACAGAAAAAAACATTGCACGTTACATATATATATATATATATATATATATATATATATATATATGTGTGTGTGTGTGTGTGTGTGTGTGTATATATAAATAAATAAATAAATAAATAAATAAATACACAGTGCTGAGGACCCTGCACTAAGATAAAATGGTACTGAAAAGTTTACTAAACACTTATTAAAGCTTTACTAAAGATCCTCTCAGGATAATACGTCCATTTAAATTGCTGCACCTGTTTTTATTTTTAATAACATGTTTTCTCCCGATTTCTCCCGATGGTACTGCCAGGTAACCCACCCCTGTCTAACTTCTCCTAGCACAAGCAATGCCTCACTAGGACACTAGGAGGGTAAGGACTTTGCACATAAACTGCCGCTAATGCAAAATCGCCAGGTAGTTGAAGCGCCCTAAAAATTCAGGATTTCCAGCTCTACCACACCAGCTAACAGACACCTGTGCTGGCCAACACTGCTAATTGTGCTCTCTCTGACTTAGACTGCTGATGGCAAAACGTCATGGTGCTGAATGCAAAGTCATCAGTCAAAATGTCCAGATATCTATAATTAGTGATTCCAGCTACTTTGAGGCAAACCTAGTGCAAACACACATGCGTTAGACAGCTAGTCCTGAGTCTAAAGTTTGATAGAGTTTCTGATACAGTGACCGAAACCACATAAGCAAGTCTGTTTAAGATGACTTAATCCACTGTGGTTCAAGACAACTGTGTGATGATCTAATCATGCTGTACGCTTCAGCATTAGGTTCAGTGCAAACCAAAAAAAGCAAACCCCCAAACACGTCTTCGCTAATCATCTGTGTTAAAGAGCGAAACAATTTTTTTGCAAAAATACTCCAACAGAGAACTATTGCGCCAAAGCAAAACCACCACTTCTCTGGAATATACTAGTCCATGAAAGAGTCTGAAGAGAACTGGATCTACACAGTGATTCCAAGCACAATATGGAGGCCTTTTTAGCAAATGAATAGCAAATTCAATTGCTTTTTTATAATCCATATCTGTGTAGAAATCCTATTAAAATCACTATAGTGCTGCCCTGTTTAAACAGATACGGTTGTGTATTTTCTATTCAGGGCAGTCTGGCCTGCTTTATTTTCAAATCAGGAAGGGTTGGAAGGCATATAGATTTTTAGAAGGGGAAGGGCGTGTTAGTGCACTGACAGTACATCAATCCGCACAAAAAAGGTTTCATGTGCCTGTCACAGAGTTGCAAATTCCTCTTCCTCACTGACAAATGACCTTGAGGAGCTGCAATATGACACATACAGAGCAATTACAAACCGAACTGTCAGGATTTGCCAGAGCACTAAGAAGAAATCTCACGTGCCACTGGTGTGTTGGAGTGATCTTTGTCCTTTCGCCACTACTTGCTGGTAGTAGAGCAGGAAATGATAAAGGTGAACGTTCCTTAGTCTGCCACGAGAGCAGACAGGAAGCCGACAGGGTGTGATGGCGTTAATGAAAGCGGAATGCTAGAAATCAGTACACGCTGCTGGCTGCCCGTTAGCTGTCAGTAGGGCTAAATGAGACTGCATCAGCTTCCCCAGGCTCACTTTTCACTGTGATGGAATGAGCTTTGGACGCCTCCTGTCACTAGCCATTGATGGACAGAGGGTCAGGCGTTACCGTCAGCCTACAGGGTGAAGATCAACTGCCTTCTAGCCTGACCAAACAATTACCTCTACCCAGCCAACAGAGAAGAGGCTAATGTGTGTGTGTGTGTGTGTGGGGGGGGGGGGGGGTGTGTGCTAAAAAGGACCCAACTGGAGTAAAGGACAGCAATGCACATATCCATGCATTGAGGCTTGGGGAACTGCTGTGCACAGTGGCAAAGCTGATGAAGCTAGCAGGTGCTAGGCTAAAATGTCTTAGCTAGTTAACCGTACACCAAAGACACCAAAGTGGAGGACACCAAAAAGACAGAAAGGACAGCAATACTTTCCAGTAAGATTTGGGAATAATTACAATATTTCTGTTACAGTGCTAAGCTATGCTAGACAAGGCTATGCCATGCAGCTCTTTGTCTGTTTTCCCCCACAAACCCACCATGCTAGGAAAATAAGCAGGTTTCTTTACAAAGCAAAATAACAGGATTGAAAATATGCAAATAAAACTGAATCTGAGCACTTTTTTGCACCCAACCAAAGTCACACACTTACTATTTATACCATTTATGCACATACAATAGCTTAAAAACTGAATTCACCTAGTATATGTACTATACAATCAATCAATTTTGGTCCTTTGGATTTGATTTCCAGGGCCAATTCTGAGGGCATTATATGTTGTTTAGTGTACCTATTCTCCAGTGATTTTGACCTTTTTTAATCCACAAAGTGATTTTTGTTTCAATCACATCCTCCTCCCGATCACTGCTAAACAATCCTGTGAGATTTTTTTTTTTTAAAGTATCATATGCAGTAATGAACCTCCAAAGGTCATTATGATTTCTACAGAGGCACAAAAAAAATCCCTGATTGACGGCCTAAAACAAAATGCATGACTTTTGAAAAATAGAATTCATACAGGGGCATTTGTATCCTCAACTTTCACATGTCTGAGGCATTTTCAACTTACTTTTGCCCCAAGCCCTGGTTAATTTCTAACGCTGGTTTAACACACACACACACACACACACACACACACACACACAAGCATTTTGAACTTGAACAGGCAAGTGTGTGAAGTCTGGAGGTGTTTGAAGAAAGGGTGTGACCAAGAAGTGAGATAATAAGCAAATAACGTCTTGACTAATTTCTGCACAGTCTGCTTCTCCTTTTGACCCTGCACTTGTGTTAAGCGTGCTAGATAGGGCTGGGAATTGCGAGAACACACAAAGGCATCTCTGAATTACAGTAGCAAGTTAGGCCTGCATCAGCAGTTCTCTCACTCTCTCAGAAGATACTCGTGATAAAAGCATCACATGCTGCTTAGGGTGAGGAGAACTCACAACAAGGTTGTGGACATGGAGCTAAATATATCCCTGCTGCTACAAAATGGTACTCTATTTCTAGTTTCGAGCTTTTTTATATTAAATGAGTGGCACTTTCCTTCCAGCAGAGGACTTTCACTGGATGCCAGCTATCCGTGACAGGTCATGTTTATGCCTGTATTAATTAACTTGAGTTGTTGAAGAGCCACGAGATCCAGAAATCGAAATCATCAGCCCTGGTTTAATCTTGGAGTGTCAGTAACTCTTGTTCTGGGCCACTGTTCTCCAAAGGCCAGATCAAAAGCAACAACACAAAAATAAATGATGACAGGCTTTTAGATAGTGGTTCCTATGACAACCATTGACCGCAGCAGAAGCAGGAGCCTGCCAGGTTCCTGAAAGTACAAAAGCCCAGTTCTTTGTGCAATATTTTTCAAAAGCGCTCTGAATGCTGAGCAATAAGGCTCAGGGGGCGAGGCAGATGCACTGACTTCTGTCGACAGGGTAGGCAGATGAAAGGACTATGGCAAACGTTGAGATATACAAATTTACAGCAACCTGCTGTTGCCCCCACAAAGACCACTTTATCAAAGCCGCTCCTGACCCTGGCAGGTCTGTGGTATTCAGCAAATCAGGCAAATGTTAGAATGCAGAAGAGTATAAAAGGGAAATGCATCAAGCCGAACAATAGCAGTGCGAAAATCCTCTTCTGCTAACTTTTTGTTTCTGTTAAAATACAAACAATAGCATCAGCACAATACGCAGCTCTGACTGTGGCTGGCCCACTACGTGAGCAACCATGTGGCAATTTCAGATCTAATTACAAGCTTCTAGGCATTAAGGGATGCAATTTGAAAGTTGAAAGCTGAGCATAAGAGTTATGAAGGCCCTTCCCTGCAGAAATTGGGAGTCTTCGCTACGGTCCTAATGAGAAACATCATTAACTCACAGATGGCTGTTCGAGACAACTTCGGGAGGGCAAAAAAAAAAAAAAAAAAAAAGTAAAAGATTTTAAAGAGCAGTATAAAGATTCCACTGGACTGAGATTTTGATCCCAATTTGCTGTCTGAGGCATGTCTCCATATGCCAACCCAAATTGACCAATTCTTCCTTTGAACTTTATGGCTGTTTTAAATCCCTGATAAGATACTTAAACGAAAGGGTCTAGCAAGAATGGATCCTTGGTCCCAGATTGCCATGGAGACAGCACCAAAAGTACACTGCCACTCTTCTAGTTAAGCAGGTGTACGTAATCATGTGAAAAAATGAGGACACCCCATATAAAACTTAATTTTGAAAGTTCTTTCCAGACGTTTTTTTACGCAGTCCAGAGTTAGACTGCAGAGTAAGGTCAGCCTATATATATATATATGACCAGAAAGCGCAGAGAAATTACAATATTAATCGAAATCGGCAGGAGCTCCCAAACTACAAAACTTTATTTTTCAACTTCTGGACATTTGAGCTTTTCTAACAATAATGGACACATTAGAAATGGACACAAAAGACTGTACTGTACTTTGTCATTAACTGTGGCAGAAGCTACCTGTAGGTCCTTTACAGCATTTCAGAATTTTTGGAGACTTTTTTACTTAGTTTGTGTTCTGCTCTTGGGCTAAAGAATTTGGCCTAATCTGGCAATGTTGGCAGTTGTTTCACTTGTAGATTATTTAGGGGACAGTGGAACGAGTGATTTTTAATTGTTCTAAGATATTTACAAAAACCCTTCTCAGACTCATATAAATCTGCAACCTTCATTCTGAAGGGAAGAAAATACTTTTCTATAAAAACTGAAGACATTCGTTCAGTTTAATGTGGTTAGCAATATAATATCCATAATTCCAAATTGTACAAATGAAGATCTAAATCCATACAAAAAAAAAAAACAACTAAACAAAACTGTAGCTTTGCTAGCTATGAAGAATTAAGGCGTAAGCTGAAAGTCACATCTGCTTCCTTTTCCTAGAGAAAACTCAGAAATCCAATCCAAACATTGAAAAATGAGAGCTGTTTTTTGTTTTTAAATAGGGTTAAACCACAGAAAGCCCTTAAGCGTAACTGCAGTATGCTACGACAGGCAGAAGCATGGGTAAAATTCTTTGCTGTAGGGCACAATGACTCAGCCAGGAAATTTGCTGTTGACAAAACATCTACACCGAGTCACAAACCAACAAGTAGGAGGATGGCCAGGGGACTGAAAGAAGCGACTGCATGTCGTTTTTGTAAGTTAAAGGGAATAGGAGAGGTATGATGGTTTAAGTGCTGACTGTGTGTTGGAGCCAGGCTTACCTCTGCAACCTTGGGGGGGACGCCATCTCCCAGTACCTCCCTAAAGAAGCACTGCTGTGTCATGTAGGCGGACAGGCCGCTGGTTCTTTTAAAGGCATCTTTGAGCCGTTTGAGCTCCACATCGGTAACTGTGAACAACAACAAAAAGACAGACATGAATGGCTACTCATTTCAGCAGACAGTGCAAAGAGGTGCTGAGGGCTTTAGTCTTCATATCCTGATAAAACAGCACTGATACTACACCACGTAGGAGTATAAAAACGCACACGGCTGAAAGGTCAATGTCATCAGCACAGCATTCTGAAGGTTCTAAGAGTTACGATGACGGGGACAAGCTGGAGTCAGCATTTTGTCTTAATTGCACACGCACACACATTTACCCACAACCACACCCGGTTCTTCATAGGTCCTTCAGTCTGTACTTAACCTAGACATTTATAGGAGGGCACAGCTGATTCTCTGCACTTCTAGCCTAGTGCTGGCTGATAGGGGTGGGCAGGATTACAATTAATTCCATCATTATATGTTTCTCTGAATGTCAGGAGTTCTATAACAACTGCATGTACACACTACAGTTAGAAGAACACCTGCTCATCCAACGTTTCTTCCAAAATTAAGAGTATTAAAAAGAGGTTTGTCCCCACTGTGCTGCACTAAGTGTTCTCTGGATTGACAAAAAATTTGTAATGCTTTACAAAAGCATTAATGAACTCTGTTCTGATGTCGAATGACTAGTTCTGGATCACAAATATTACTCAAACTCATCCCTAATGAAATGAATGGAGCTCCATCACTCCAGGAATCACCTCAAAAGCGCTACAGCTTCACAGTTCACATATAGGGAGCTTTAGATCTAATCTATGTCAAACGTAAGTACAAGTTATTGGGAGGTGTAGTCACTTTTTCAAGGTCTGGAAGAAGACCCAAACAGCCACTCAAAGAAAATTGGTTCAGATGTTCAGATAATCTTGAACAGGAAGGGCTGCTCCAAAAGCCGACAACCTGCAACTCAAGTTTGCAGCAGACCTGAAAGTTTTTGTGGCCAGAGACAAAGATTTTTTGAGGTAGTTAACCCCATAAACACTGTCAACTGTCAAGCATGGTGGTGGTAGAATCATGCTTCTACTAGAACTGGTACATTTCACAAAGTGGATTGAATAATGAAGAAGGAATACTACCTCAGAATTCCTTAACACGTTCTCAAACCAAGACTGTGCTTAGTCGGTTCTGTGCAAGGAAACCAACACATGTAATTGAACTTCATTCAGCCAAGAATATCCAACAAGAATTCTGCTTGTTCACAGGCTTGCTGATGGCTACCAAAAGCATCTGGTTAAGGTACAACAAAGGACATTTTAGTTGTTTTAGCCATGTCCCCACCTTTCCTGGCTGGTACAATACATTAGAGCATCAGCTGAAGCCCTGCCACATCCACCCAGGGCTCAGAGCCAAGTAAGACCCCACTTTCACCGCATGATGCAATAACTTTTCTGCAGCACACAATGCATGGCGGGGCATTCTCAGCCATGCCTTCCTGAGAGTGGTGCAAAGAATGGACTTTCCACTGCAAGAAGCACTGTGGTAACAAAGGAGACCAAGGGGGCTGTACAGAGCTCTGCACAACCACAAAAAAAAAATAATGACGATACAGTCATGAAATCCTAAAGTTACAGCTGTGCCCAGCAGTAATGAAAAGAAGGCTCTTTTGAGTCCCTAGCGTGGCTGTACAGGGAGATGAAGCTAATTTATGACCACAGCCTAGGCCAAGCTGCATTATGATGGCCACTGCCACAGAACAGCCCCCAAACTGCTAGTACTTTCCTGCCTTTTGTTGTTACCTTTCTTTAGTTCGGGTCCCGCCGCAATGTTTTCCGGCTAAATGAGCAACAAAGAGCTGCGGCCGAGGTTAACTGTGCGGGCAGATGTTTTCACCCGACCTACAAGCCTAAAAAAACAGTACATTTACATTTATGGCATTTAGCAGACGCTCTTATCCAGAAAGCGACTAGACCAAAAATTCAAAAGATACCTCTAAGCTTAGGCACTACTAAACACAAGTCAATATTGAGACCATAATACAAAGAAAGCAAGTGACTCTGCTGTTCGGACACCCAGTGGAAGTTCATTCCACCACTTCGGTGCCAGGACAGAAAAAAAGCCTGGACGCTTGTCTTCAGTGGATTTTAAGGGATGGTGGGTCAATCCGAGCCACACTTGAAGCTCAAAGGGCTCATGGTGCAGATCGGCATTTGAGCATTGCCATCAAGTACGGAGGGGTTGGTCCGTTCTTGGCTTTGTAGGCCAGCCCCAGGGTTTTGAATCTGATGCGGGCAGCAACAGGAAGCCAGTGAAGAGAACGCAGCAGAGAAGTTACGTAGCTGAATTTAGAAACGTTGAAGAAGACCCGTGCAGCTGCATTCTGGATAAGTTGCAGGGGCCTCATGGTGCGCAGAAGGGAGACCAGCCAGAAAACAGTGACATGTCAAGCTTAACAAGAGAATCATATTCAATCAAATTCTTGTTCACAGCACTAGACGGTCTCGGGGGAACAGAAAAGAAGCTCCATAGTTTGGTCTAAGCTGTTCAGACTAAGTCAGAGTCAAGTCGGGACAAAAAATATCAAACGTTTGATATTGCCCGACTGGTCTGAAACATGATCAGACTACAGCCAACCAGCAGTGTATCCCTGGCTATGGATGTGCTGAATGTAGGTTTTTGACCCTGCATGTACAAGAGAATCCTACTCAATCGTATTCTTACTCACAGCGCTAGACTAGGAAGTCCTAAGGAACAGAAAGGAAACTCTGTAGTTTGGTCCAAGCTGTGCTGCAGTGACTATTCATCTGCAGACAGAACAAACCCATTAGCAGACAGCATTGCTGAACCGTTAACACTGTTCTTTTATGCACTGAAATGTCCTGCAAATCATAAAAGATCACTTACTCCTTACAAAGGTCTTTATTCACTCACAATAAAGGCCAATAATCCTCTTCTACAAGGCAAACAATGCAAACATTAACCATCTTCTGCGGCAGGAAGGAAGGGACACGTTGGGTGCTGTGACGACACCAGGAACTCAGTTTCATGAACTTGCGACAGAGGGGAGAATAAAAGGAAACACTTTAGAGCTTAAGGGGGTCATAAAAAAGGTCTAGGGCTAAGCAAAGGTTCCAGAGATACTTCAACCCGTCAGGACAGTACAAAGATCTCCTGTTTCAAAGGTCTGGAGGCACAGAGCATTACTCTTTGCTGAGGAAAGGTCTAGTGCAGGGGTTACACACACATAAGCAGATCCTGAGAAGCCGATTTTCCCTCCAACCTTCAAGGTCAGTCAGGTCTTAGCAGAGACAGCTAAAGCTGTAATGCATTGAAATTCACAACGACAGTATCTGATTATTATATCTCCTTTGTTAGTGGGGAATAACATCGCAAGGGAGATCGACTTCATTTCCACCCAACCAATTTAACTCACGCTCTGTGAGAGGACTCTCTCAGTTCCAGAGTCATTAAAGGTCAATTAAACCATTTGCTTAGGCAATTTACAGGCTGGAGTGTGAGAAAATGCTGAAGTGCTAAGCGAATCATAAGACCAGTTACCATGGCAGATTATTCTGAGCGATAGCACGAGACTGCTGCTACTTCGGTATGCATAAAGAAAAGAAAAGAAACCCCAAAAACATCCTGCTCACGAAAAAGTTGCAGCAAATTGAATTACCAGGACATTTTCAGCCGCTGATCACTCCCAGGGTGTACAGAAGAAACTCATCAAATCCAAATTAAAGCTCAGAGTGCAAAGTCAAAAGGACACATGAAATAGAGAAATGAGCTCCAGGCTGAAGCGACTGCAACTATAGTGCTCGAGAACGCTAAACCTGGTGAGCTGTGCAGACCCACTCTCTCCCGACACAAACCTTAGAAACCACAACTTCACAGCATATGAGGGACAAAACACACACACACACACACACACACACACACACACACACAAAAAAAAAAGTCTACCAACAACATGGCAAACCATCTGCATGCCTTGTTCCTCCTGTTTTCTGAAAAGAGTATTAGAAAATATTAGCTGCATTCATAATCCTTTCAAGATTATGGTTAATTAGGCTCACATGAAAGCCTGGCGCAGAGCGCTGTTCGTTAATGTGGTGGAGAAAATGAGGAGAAAATGTAAAAAGGTTTCCCGCTGGGGACTCGTGTGACAGTTCATCACTTTGAAATGACAGCCACTGCAACAGAGCCCCATAAACTGACTGCTAGAAGCCTTCCCAGCTTCTTTGATTTCTTTTTGCTTCCACCCAATTTCAAAGACTGTCACTTATGAAAAGGATGGAGGGTGGTGGCGGTGGTGGGGGGGCAGGGGGTTTACTGCTACTTCTATAATACACACCTTGTTTTGTGACTTGAGCCTTCAGGATGCATCATATCCTACAGTTAAATCAATTCCAGCACTCTCTCCTACCCAGAAATGTGACCTACTTTGAGCTTCCAGAGCACTCCTAATATGTAGGTCTGTAGGTAGAGGCAACCTCGCCCTCAAAGCTGAGAGGACTCCAGGCTCAGGACCGGTTCAAAGGATTTGACATGTGAGTTAGTCGACATGAAGGAAAACTTGATTTCCTGGAGCTGTGTGTGAAACAGCTCAGTCTGATCCTCCAGTGTGGAACCTCCCAGTCATTCTGCAACAGAGGGACTGTATTCGCTCTACATCACACACAGAGAAAGAGAAAGAAAGAGAAAGAAAGAGAAGGGGGGGTGTAGGGTGAATAAAGGAAGGATCAAAAAGAAGAAAAAGAGAGGAATAGGGAAAGAGGGTGAATGACAGGGTGTGAGAGGAAGAGGGTGAATGAAGGAAGGAAGGAAGAAAGAACAGAAAGAGAGGAAGATAGGAAGAGGGTAAGGGGAAAGAGAGGAAGAGGGCAGGAGAGGCAAAGGCTGTGAGAGATAGAGGGGAAAATGGTGAGAGGGGAACAGGGCGAGAGAAAGGAAGAGCGTAATACAAAGAGAGGGGGGGAGAGAGAGAGAGAGAGGAAGAGGTAAAGAGGGTGAGAGAAAGGGAGAGGCTGAGAGAAAGAAAGAGTATGAGACAGAGGAAGTGGGTAACAGAGAGGGAGAGAGAGAGACAGGGTGAGACAAAAGAAGAGGAAAAGAGGGTGAGAAAGAGAGAGGAAGAGGGTGACAGAAAAAGAGGGTGAGAGAGAGGAAGTGGGAGAGAGGGTGAGAAAGATAGAATGGGTATGAAAAGAAAGATGGGCAAGAGAGCCTGAGTCACCAGCCTAAGAGTCAGTGGGTAACACCTGCCTCACCATATCTACACGGTTTACTGTAATACTGTAGCTATTATTTTTAGTAAGGTTTTTATAGATGTATGTACATGTTGTACACTTCATAATCATAAAGATTTGTTTGAGAAAAAGGGCAAGAGAGACAAAGAGAGAGACAGTGAGAGAGGGCAAAAGAGAGAAAGTGACGGTGGAAAGGAAAATGAGACAGAAAGAAAGAGCGAGAGAGTGCTAGAGAGCATGAGAGAGATAAAGAGAGAGAGAGAAAGCACCGTCAGCTGGCTTACCAGCAGCAGGCGTGAAGCACTGTGTGGACATCCTATAATTTTCTGGTGCGCTCACGCCAAACAAGCTTGGATATTTATGAACACGTGCTTAGGGTGGTTTAAAAGCTCTGGCTATTAAATGTGAGCAAACGTCCTTGTTTTGCAAACCTTTTGCAAAAGGATCCCGGCTGAACACAGTAAATTAAAAAAACATCAATTGACTCCTGCGACTTTGGGTGGATGGGAAAAGTAGAGCGAGTAAGGCGTAATGGAAAAGGCTCACTGTTTGTTGACTATTTGTATTACAATGCTATGACATCAACAAAACCACCAGGCTACAAAATCATGACTCCACATTAACTAACCCTAAGCTCGCACTCATCACACACTCACAGTCTGTGTCTGAAGAAATGGAAAACATACACTGTTTGGTTAAAAGTTTGTGGACACCCATTCATCAACTGTTTCTTTAAAGGACAACATCATTACAAAGATTTTTGTTTTCCATCTGTTCCCTCTCTTTCTACTCTTCAAGAAAGACTTTCTACTAGATTGTGCAACATTGCTGGAAGGATTTGATTGTAATCAGCCACAGGAGCACTAGTATGGTTAGGTACTAAATGATTAGTTTCATGGAGACCACTTCCACTCATCCCAAAGGTACTGGACAGAGCTCAACCACACAGTAGAATGCAGTTCCACAGCTTCACAGCTTCACAGCCCAGTGCTGAGGGCTTTATACCCCTCTAGCCGACACTCGACACTGGAAACGGTGACCTTAGGCTTGCGTGTGTCTGCTCCAGACAATTCCCATTCCCCTTCTGTTGACAGTGCTTTCCTATAAAGATGATACAAACTGGCATGAGCAACTAAACACCTGCATCAGTAATAGATGCAGTTTAATACAACTGAATGCACCCATAAGAAGTGGTAGCCACAAACTTTTGGACATACAGAGCACTTAGAGAGAAAGTTCCATCAGCAAGGTTCATGCTTGAGATTAGCGCATACAATCATCATCCTAACTGGTGGCTACTGTTTCCATTCACCATCAGCAACATTAGAATATTTAGCCTGTTCTGCCACTCCACAGCACTGAAGGTCACTAAAGTCAACATGCGAGGGATGATGGGAAGCGGACATTGCAGGGAAATTGAGCTGTGTTTTCACTGTGGCAGTCGTCACTTTGACGATAATAATAATAAAAAAAACCCGGACCTGTGGTTCCGGAAAGAGATATAAACAAGATGCAAATGAATGCAAACCAACAGCAGTGTGTTGCTTATTCATCAAGGTGGGGGCTGACTGGACGCCGCCAGTCTTCTGCAAACGTCAGACTGACGAGCACCTCTGCTCTCATCACACACACTCCATGTCCTTCTGACATGAGCGCCTCAGGAATACTGTCTACACCATCTGTCTGTCTCGTCCAAAGCTTCCTTGCATGCTTTCTTTCTTTCTTCCCTCCCTCCAAAAAAACAGGAACAGTGTTTTGGCAGCTGTTAGTTCGCATGTACAAAAATACCCTCCCAATATTACTTCCCACTCATGTAGTATTGGGGAAATACACGCTGTATGTCCAAAGGTTTGTGGAAACCCCAGGTAATTAGTAAAGCCCACACAAGCCTAAGCTCACCATCTCTAATGTAAAGCATCAGCTAAAGGGGTATGGAACCCCCAGCCTTGGGCTGTATAGCAGAAAAAAAACTGTTCTCAGGAAATTTGGAACAGTCTTCCATACATCTGAGAGGAGCTGGAGTTATTTATGATCCAGGGCAGATTGTCCAGCATCAGTACCTGAGCTCACAAGAGGACGAGAGGACAGTGAAGACAAACTCCTTTTTAGTAGTCTTGATTGTGGAAGACACACTGGGTCCAGGATATCACCATATCCAAGGACCTGTGGGAGAGGAACACAGCCCACAGGAACACTGCTTTCACAGCCCACATGGAAATCTGAAGAAGTTCAACCTGCCATAGGCCCTGATTATCCAGTTCCACATAGTGATCATCCAGTCCATCCTTACATAGTCCATGAACATCTGGTTTAGATTGTCCAGCTCATAAGAACAAGACAATGATCACTGCGAGTAGGTTGACATCTGCTCCAGAGAGTCCTATTCTATTGGCAGTACTTCTCCACAAAGACCAGACAAGCTTTGTGTGGGTACCTTCGGTAAAAGACTCAGAACATTAGCACAGATATACATGATTACAGCTTTTTCCCAAGGGTTGTGGCACTCATCAACCAGTGTGGACACCTCCCACTTTACATGGAACTGTACAACCACCCTTACTGTGACTCCATCCTGTGCCATAAATGCACATTTTCACATCTACAACATTTTAATATAATTCTTTAACAAACTATAAATAGTAGTAGACTTTATCATTCCTCAAATCAGCTTACGTACATATCCATACATGCACATCGCACGTGTAATAAACTTGGCAAAATAAACTGATTCTGATGAAGTGTCCATAAACTTTCAGCCATATCGTATATAAGCAAACGTTTCAACAGAAGCAGGATGGCAAAACACAAAATAAGTCGCAGTTGTCCTTTTATATATGCTCTGCTTTTGCGTTGCAGAAAACATCATAAACACATCTTATAAAACACTGAATGGTGCAATTAGTGATACGCAGAACAGGATACAGGGGATCGTTACAGCCATTCCTCGATACAGAACGTCTCGTCAGCATCTCCTCCAGTATCTCTAATCTGCTCTTGAACTTTTGAAAGACACAATCGCTAGCATGCAGAAGCTTTTACACCTTTATAGAACAAAATAATTGTTAACTCTCGCTTGAAGAAGAACCACAGAATCCATCCAGGTCTCGATTTCTTTATTCTTTCAGCAGCCGATGATTGATTAAAGCCTGAGGGTGGAATCATTCCCGAAATCAATGAACATGCTACTGCATCTGCAGCCAGTAACAATCAGTTTAATCAGCGCACAGATCTTGTATAAGAGTCTTGCACTTTGATCAGTGTTTTGCTGGACTATACAGTAGGTCTAAGGACATTTACTGTGGTGTGCTCATTTCCTAGCAGAGACAAAGTCTTTACAGCCAACACTTCAGAGCTTTATTACAGCAAAATGAACATCAATAGGCAGTCGGTGCCGAGGGCATGATGGCAAATATGACAACAGCTGAAACATTCTGTGAAAGCGTGGACACACACACTATAGAGCACAGTGAGCCTTTCTAAGTATTCATGACTAATTCATATCTGTGGATGAACTGTGAATGCAGGCAAAAGAGAATGAACCAAGTCGTCTTTGAAGAGGCAAGACAGTAACGGTTCAAGGTCTATGAAGCACAACATGGGCCTAGAATACTGTCCAAAGATATTCGAACAACGTTCATAATTAGTGAATTCATCAGTGATTCAGTTGTGCCAAAACAATTTTCATAATCTCCATTGGAAAGCCTACACACAAGCCTAAGATCACAAGCCCATTACCAAGCATTGACTAGAGGGGTATAAAGCCCCTCATCATCGTGGTTGTGAAGGAGCGGAAGTGCGTTCTCTGGCCTAATGGAGACCAATCACCACTTTGGGATGAGTTGGAGCAGGGGTGGGCGATATATGGTAAAAATATTATATCACAAAATGCAACATTTTCACATTTGATATTGATCAAGATACTCTGAAACCGAGAGAAATTCTCAACCTGTGAGATTTTAGAAACTGGCATCAAAACCTATTACATGCATTATTATAAAATATTTGCATCCCAGTAAACAATTAATCATTAAGAATTATGCTCTTTGTAATAAAACACGCAGTTGGAATATACTGTGCCTTTATTGTCAGATATACTAGTACTTGTAAGTATTCGCATATCCCAGCAAAAGCCGGGGTCAGTGAGCAGAGTCTAAGTCTCAAACCCACAACCATGTGATCTATAACTCCAAGCCATAATGTTTATCTACAATAAACATGCTTTCAGAGCAAGTTGGACTATTCAAACTGTCATTACTTTGTTCTCTTTCAAATGCTGCGTCATGTTTAATCATTTGTCTACTTACATTCATATCTAGGCCTAGACTGTGACCCAGAACCAAGTTAATCACCCAACATCAGCACCTGACCCCAGCAACCGTAGCTGAACGCAATCAAATCCTCACAGCTAGGTTCCAATATCTAATGTAAAGCCCTTTAATGCAGAAAAGTGGCTAAAAGTGGCTAAATGTGGCGGTGGGACCCCTTGTAACATCCTTGATTACAGAAGGAACGTGGGATGGGCAGGTGTCCTTTAGACCTGTGGACGCTTATAACGCTGGTGTAACAGAGCTCCAGCCCGCGGGTTGGGTTCCACCACAGAGGGTCATGTTGAGCCTGACAGCAGCAGCAGCAGCAGCAGCAGCAGCGAGTTGTAAACAAACTCTGATTAGACTATTACGAGCCGACAGCACTCAAAAATAAGTTATTTTTCACGTGTATTAAGAAAAATACCGAATACAAAGTCTTTAATATGGCCGGTGTCGATAAACACGTTTCAGCTAGACGCGTAAACAGTGAAGAAACGTGAGCAGGTGGAGGGAGGGAGGGTCAGAACCGAGACAAAAACTCAGTCGAGACGCCCTGCCCTGGATCTGTGGGAGCTAAGCTAACGCTCCCTGCCCACATAGCTACCACGAACACACACACACACACACAGTACGAAGTGACACGCTGCTGCTTGTAGGGCTGTATGAACCACTTAGATAGCTAACACGAAAGAACGCATGTCCACAAGAGTCAGACCGCACCTACAAGCCCAGCCTCAAACAACAAGCCCCGGTTAGCTGCGCGGCTAGGCAGCAGCGGTAACGGCTCAATATGTCTGCCGAGCGCTGGTTGAAGCCGAGCCGCGTTAGCGCCGAGCCTCTCGGGCAACAACCTGCTAAAGCTAACCAGGTGAAGAGCGTCGGCAATCCGCGATTAACGGCAAAGCGATTAACGGTTACCTCTTCTGACGGCCTCGTCGTAAGTAAGGAAGCCTATCCGTGACTCTTTGGCTCCCATGTTGCCCTCATTTCACTGGACTGTCATGTAAATAGAAGCCGCTGCGCGCGGGAGCGGCGCCTGTTGCCTTGGTGCCCGTCTCTCTCTCTCCCTCTCTGTCTCTCTCTGTGTCTCTCTCTCTTTCTCTCTCTCTCTCTCCGAGCAGATCCGCGTCGCTTCGCTCCAAACTCCGGTTTTGGGTTGCAGCGAGTGACGCGAGTGACGCGCCTCCGCGGCCCCGGTCACGTGACCTCGACTCCGGCACGTCACCTGACAACCGAGTGGAGAGGCGGATAGTAGAGGCGTTGTTGTTGTTGTTGTGGTGTGTGTGTGTGTGTGTGTGTGTGTGTGTGTGTGTGTGTGTGTGTGTGTGTGTGTGTGTGTGTGTGTGTGTGTGTGTGTGGAGTGTTTCAGGGGTGATATTTGACCAAGCAGGATGTAAAGCTGAAAACTGATCGAACTGTCCAGTACAAATGAGTGAACTTAAAGGAAAAGTCCACCGTATTTTTTAAAGTCCAAAATAATGTAATTGTCAAGATGTAAACAAAGTAATTTAAACAAGATTTAATGTGAAATGCACCATTCTAGAGAAACTCACAGAGTCAGAACTGTTGAGAGATGTAGTGATAGGAACCAGACGTCATTTGACGCATGCTGACAAAGCTTTGTGTTAAAGTTTCAGTCTCAAATCCCAAAGAAATTTAACTGGTATTTTACCATCATCAACATTCATATAAAACTCTGACAACACATTTTGTTAAAACTAAATGTATCTGCTGTAAACATCACGATTCGTTCCTATCACCAGTACTGTAAATAAATCAGAGTTCAACATGTTCACACCAAACCACTCTGACTGACTTTAATGTGTAGAAATAAAAAAAAAATGGTGAAATTCCACTTTTTTCCAATAGAAATGTGCTTACTTCTCCATCTATTGGACACGTAAAAAAAAAAAAAAAAAAAAAAAAAAATTCCCCTTAGCCCAAATGTAGCCGATTAGCCAAGGCATGTTTGGTGTCTGAATTTGGCTTCTTTAGAGTTATACAGAAGGCTAATATAATAGAAGTCTGTGTCACATAAACAAGGTTTCAGTTGATACACACCTTAACATATGTACTGAGAAAATTCTGTACAATTGTTTTCCAGCAAACTCTTCCTTTAAAGAAAGATGATGTTTTCTGATTGCGGATAGATAGCAGACAATGAACATCCTAATGGTGTCCCAAGAAGAGGTGTTTTAACTGTATTTGACCTTCCCTACTGTCAGTGAGGTACCGTTCAGGTGATTCCTTTGTATTTATAGTTCTTTTGTCTTTTTCCAGAATAAATCATACTGCAGAAAGTTAGGTACACAGCTGTATTTTCCTCTGCCTTGAAAAGCCAAATATATGTCTAATGTTTAACATATTCATTGTTAAAATGGAACAAAATAACGCCAGGAGCACTTTTAATAATTAATGACAAAAACCTCATGACTTTCTGAGACTAAAAGTGAACAGGATAGACTTAGAGATAACTTAAGTTTTGTATTTATGATATTAAGATGTTGACGCTACACTTGGCTTTTTGAGTGATGCCATTGAAGACCTCAATTGGTATCATAAAGAGCCATTTTTATAGATGTCGGGGTGTGAAAAAACATTCAATTGGTAAAGATTTTTTTAAGACTGTATGTGTCTTTTATTTCTTATAGTGAAATCTCCTTCATATTGTATTTCATAGTTTGATGTTTTCAATAAATGTTACTTGGTTTGACTTTTTTTCTTTTAACACTGCATAGAATGAATCTGTTTCTGCTCTTTAAACAATATGGGAATATTATGTTACTGAATTGGGCTTTGATTAACATGAGGTGCATGTCTGGCTTTCAAAGAAGAAGACACTGAGGACATACCGGCTATACTGTCCATCGTGGTTAGGTTGTTGTGGCTTGGGGGCCTAAGTTGTAAGAGCGTGGCAGCATGTGTGTGAGTTAAATATCTCTAAAATCATGCAATTATATTAATGAGAATTACTACATAAACATTAGTTCATTCAGCAAGACTAAATTAAATAAAGAAAAGCAAAAAAACACAGCTTGCTTTTTTAATCTACATTTGCGTTTAGGCAGCTTTAGGCTGTGGCCAATCGGCTGTGGTGTGAAGCAGGCTGACCAATGGTTGATGTGGATGCAGGTGCATATAGACCAATAGTGGCGGGGAGAAGGCGGGGCTTAAACAGAATGCATGGCGGCAGGAGAAGCAACCTGATTCTCTAACGGGAAATCACTGCGAAATCCAGTACTTTTACTCAACGTATAAATCCAGCTCGGATGCATTATTCACATCTCAAAAGAGGACGTATGGTCTCCCTAAATGACATAAAAAAAAAAAAACACCAACTCAAAAGGATAACAAAATATAGCCACTGCATGTTTTGTCTCTGAAATTTGCTTCTGAGGCTAAGTAACTAAATCAGTTATATTGGTCTCGTAGCTCCAGTCCGAAACTGTGCTATTTTGACATGTGACTGATTCATTGAATGAGTTACAGGAGGCTTATAGAGCTTGTGTAGCTGAAAGCGCTCATTTGGCGCCCTCTGTGGACCCATGTGTGAATTGCATAAATGCACAACGCTGCTGTGTGTTCACAGTGGATGGCAGTAGGATGGTAAGTACTCAAGGTGCGTTAAATCACGGCCGAGGCGAGGTGTAGGAGATGCCAAACGAATGACAGTCGGTTGCTCTGTTTTAATGCTCTGGTTTGTGTAATATAGAAACCCAAATAAGAGGCCCAGTTTGGTCGATCAGCGTCTGTCAGGATTCGCCTCAGGATCTTGTCCATCCCAAAACAAGGAGGACGCTGAATAGAGAACCTGTCTACCTGTAGTCTGTTAGCCAAAACCAGGGCACGTCTCAGTGTTTAATATGGCGCTCCACGTCTGTCTGTATGTTCCTAATATAATAGGTGAGTGTTTATGGAGAGAGCTGGCTATAGCACTAGAAGCGTCTCAGTGATGGTGGCACAGACATCGTTGATGTTCTCTGATCTACAGGTTACATTCGGGCTCTTCTGGTGCTCATCGCCTGGTGTGTGTTCTCCCACCCTGACCTTTTTCTCCCTGTGTATGTTTTATCTGCTCTGCTAGATGGTAAGGTCTTACAACCTCCAGCTGGGGCTGAAAATAGATGATGTTATAGTGTATAATGAGTAGTAATGAGTTCCCATCCAGCTTAATGGTTCAGCCTGTCATGACCTCTGTGTGTGGATGATGTGCACGAGACATTTATGAACGTTTTAAATGTAAGGGTTAACGTTTTATATAAATTCATATAAATATAAATTAATAAATACATACTTACATACAGCACCAGTCAAAAGTTTCTTATTTAGTGTTTTTATTTTTTTATTTTATTTATTTTTAATTTTTTTCCTACATTGTAAATTAATACTGAAGTCATTCACAAGACTATGAATGAACGCATAAGGAATCATGTAGAAAATGTAAAAGTGTTAAACCAACCAAAATACTCTGAAGCATTTAGGTGGGCTGTTATCTGGGGTGCTGTTAGTTAACTTGCGGTTTCTGAGGCTGGTAACTAACACTGGGGCCAGTCTCATCATAACGTTCGATGGTCTTTGCAACTGCGTTTGAGGAAAGTTCTTGAAATGTTGCGGAACGACTGACCTTCGTTTTTAAAAGTAATGGTGAAGTTAAAGACTGTCGTTGTATTCTTAATTAGTGTTTCATTTTTTTCTAGTAGTTTGTGCCTTAATCTGGATTAGAGCGTTACTCAAATAGGGCAGTCCACTGTCTACCAACTCCACCTCTGTTGCTCTCAGACACATTAAGAGGGCAAGAAATTAAAGTAACGAACTCTTGACCTGGCACAGCTGTGAACTGAAAGCCATTTCAGGTGACCACCTCATGAAGCTGACTGAGAAAACACCAAGATGTGCAAGGCTGTCATCTAAGCAAGAGGTGCCTACTTTGAAAAATCTAAAATATAAAACATATTCTGGGTTGTTGAACACTTTTTTTGCTTACTAAATAATTGCAAATGTTTTTCTTCATAGTTCCGATGAGTTTAGTATTAATCTACAATGCAGAAAATATTAAAATAATGAAAAGTCACTGAATTTAAGGAGTGTCCAAACCTTTGACTAGTACTGTACACACAGGTATCCCTTTAGCCAAGACACAGCTTTCACTGTGTTACAATGTCTACAAAGGTGATAGCTAGCTTCCAGTTAGCATTGTTAGCATGCCGAAATCACTGTAGACCTCCCATAATCCATGTCAATTGGTTAAAGGGTCAATCTACCTATTTTCCAAAATGTCTGTATAATAAACAGTAATGTGGCAATTTATTTATTACCAACAATATTCAAAATGGTTTGATGTGAAATACACTATATGTCCAAATGTTTGTGGACACCACTTCTAATGAGTGCATTCAGTTGCACCCATTGAAGACGCCGATGTGCAATTGCACACACACACACACATACAGCTTGTTATTGTCTGTAGAGAGGCAAGGCTAAGAGAATTGGCCTCTTTGGAGCAGATGAAGATGAACCTATTGGTACCATGCCTAATGTCAGGCCTGGGCTAGATGTTATATATAAAGCCCCCCCCCCATCACCTGTCCTGTAATCAGTTGTGACTGTAAATTACACATTGAACCACTTTTTTTACACTGTAATAAAATCATTAGGTTTAATCTCTGGAATTCGCCTTTCAGCTTTGCTTTGGAGCCACAGGGCTAATGTATCTAACAAGCAAAATAAGCCTCCACCAGACACCAAACATGCTCTGACTGAAGACATCTGGGGTAAAGGGAAAACGATGTTTTTCACAGAACAATTCTGTGAAATGTGTGAGAGGTGCTACAAATGTGTCGATAGCCAATTTCACCACGTTTTCAGTGTAGTAAGAGTTATTGGAATGTTTTTAATATGTTTCATATGTAATGACTATAACCAGAATGATTGAGAATTTGAAATTCTTCAAATTCTTCACATAACACACTTGACAGCGAATGAGGAGGAAGATAAAAGGGACTAAGGAAACCTGCAGGGCAAACGACTAGACATGGGAATAGATCCAGGTAACCAAGCTATCAAGACAGCTGCTGAGAGCCTGACTGATATACACTCTATACCCAAATGTTTGTGGACCTTCTAAGCAAAGCATTCCGCTTCTTTAAGTTGCATCCATTGCTGACACAAATATGCAAATGCACACACACACACAGCTGGTTTAGTGCCTGTGAGGAAGTGTCACCAATAGAATAGGACTCTCTGGAGCAGATTAACACAAACCTAATGGCACCATGCCTAAAGCCAGGTGTGGGCTAGAGGAGTATAAAGCCCCCCAGCATTGAGCTGTAGAGCAGTGGAACTGTTATACTGGATAATAATGCGAATGGTCCTAAATAATGCAGAAAATATGACAGGCTTTTTTTGCAATGGACAAGATTCAAACTTGACAGGTGGTAGACAGGTTTGCCAGCGGGGTGGCCAGTTTGAGGTACTCCCTACTAAAGTATATGAGAGTAGTACATTTCCGTTAATGGCATTTGACTGTCCCTGTTATACGCACAGTAATGCATGCTTATAAAAAAAAACCCACACAGTTATGATTAGTATAGCATAATCACAAACCAGGACCTTAGCACAGGAATAATAATGACACAGTAATGACATACAAAAACACTGTTTTACGCAGAGAAGTAGATGACCAGAAATTTTAGTCCCTTAAATTCAGTCTCTGTGTCAGTCGCACAATTTTCATACTGATTACCCTACTGCTGAGTTGATTTACAGCTGAAATTGCTTTGACAAAGCTGAACGGACGCTTTGACATTCAAAGTAGTATATATAATGTAGGTAGGTTTCATCAGAGAACACTGACTGCCATGACTGCAAGTAACTAGATTTCACAGCAAGGTGGAACATGAATTTATGAGCAATAGACATCTGAGGTTTGAAGTCCCCTCATACAAGGGGGCTAAATGCCCTATTCTGCATATTGCCCCAAACACACTGGTATTATATAAACAACCCCTTTTCAGTACTGTACAGAACCCTTTTTGTTTGACTCAATTTAGCTTTACAGTAAATGCACATTGTGTTAAGGGGCATTTTCAGCAGACACAGTCTAAAGGCATACTTATTTGGTGACAGGCTTGAATAAGTCAAACACTTGCCGGAGTTTAATATGTGCATAAACGTTTCTCCCATCATTTCCTTCATAAAGCATTGAGAGTTTTCTTACACATTTGCAATAGAGGTTAAACATGTGTTGTAATATTGCTCTCATCAGCGTGTCAGCGAGGAAATCCTGCCATAGGTTAGAAGCAGTTACAGGGGTTCACAACTCGTTGTGGATACAAATGAGTTTAATATGATTTGATGGTTACAGATGTACAATGTACAGCAGACCCTACAGAGTCTGAATAAATCTTAGTTACACACGTCACACATCAGATGACTTGAACCCAAGGTGGAAATGTCTCCGAGCAGACGCTCACTGTGGCACGGGTAACAGACACGTTTTTCAGTCATTTTGTCAGTCTTTTTTTTTTTTTTTTTTTTTTCCTTCTTCCTTTTTCAAGTTGAAATGAGAAAGCTTACTTTTTCCACTTCATCCCAGACTTTAGTTAAGGGTGTGCTTTATGTCATGAATGGAGATAAAAAAAAAAAAAGGATTAAAGAAAGAAAAGAAAGAAAAGAAAATAAGGTGACAATAAAACAAATTCATAACCCTCAGCGTGATTAAATGGTAGAAACACAAATAAAACTTGTATCTCCAAAATGGCAACTTAACAGGAAAAAGGAAAACCACCTTAACTTGCTGATGATGATGTTATTCCAAGAAATTTTGCAGACCATTTCTATTGGTCCATTCATCATGGCATCATGGCACAAGACACAATGCAAAGGACAGTTGCCAGAAATTGTGTCAAATTGTGTCAAAGTCAAAAAGTACAAATATGGAGATACAAGGTTTTTACCAGCCATTGACAAGATATACACGCACACACTTTTCTTCTCAACAAAGGAAACATCCTTCCAGCTCAAGTTGCTTAAGTGCCACCACAACGCAAAATACAATAAGCTTAAGTAAAAAAAAAAAAAAAGAAAAAAAAAGAAAAAAGAAATAGCACTTTGGCTCAGTGTTGGGGAAGCTACTCCAGACATGTTACTACACTACCAAGAACAAGCAGCTTAAAAAGTGCTTTGGAGCCACTTCATGATAAACATGAAGGAGGCTCAGACTTTAAAACTGAGTGTAATGCGTAGCTCTGATGGAGCTAGCTAGCTGCTGAATAGAGGGCGTGAACTGAACTGCTTTAAAACCAGACTTAAGATACCATCAACACACAAAGCAGCTTAATCCAGCTCTTAGCTATTAGCATAGCAACGCAGCTCCTCCCCAACACTGCTTTGCGTGCGTTCACCTTGCAAAAACAAATTACGAAAAATTTCATGATTTCATGAAGACACCCAATTAGCAGACTTGGAAAAGGCCACTCTCTTTGCCAGCAGGACGGACGCAGTAGCACCTGCCATCTTTTTACCCATTCTAGGACATTCGTAACACGTGCACTGTGCAGTCTGGGCTCATGTTCGACTCCCCACAGTCTAGACTGAAGACCATTTAGGAGTCATAGCATTTCAGATTTGGACAGGTCCACAAACCTAGTCAGCCTTAGGTTCAGAATATCTTTGCTTACTCAATAAAATAAAAAAACCCAACATCTCAGCCAACAACAGTCCTGCATCCACCACAATGTTCTACTTGGTCATCAGCCCATCTATTCGTTCAGTGCATATCAACCTTTTCTTCAGAGGCACAAAGTTCACGCTCCAAGTTTTCCAGGGATTTCCCCCCAGTTCTGTTTAGTGTAACAGAAGATGGTTCTCTCCGTATGTGATATATGAACTCTCTCTGGGACCACAACCATTTTCTTCTACATCTATGTACATGTAATCACTCAAACATGCAAACAGATTATTACAAGGTGTTCTCTTAAAAAAAAAAAAAACAAGAAGAAGAATAAGAAGAAATACCAGAATTGACACAGAAGCACCTTTGTTTTGGGAACTACATTTTAGCCCCGCTTAAATGAGAGAAGAATTCCCTTTGGATGTTTCAAAACAGTCTGGAAATCTCCATTGCTCTTCACGGTTTTACACCACACCACGGAATACCACTTAAGGTTCACAAATGAGCCCTTTGACATTCAGAAGAGAGCACTGAGAGCTACATGGTCTCAAACGAGGAGCATCACTTAGAAGAGAAGGTTACTGCGCAATATGACTCCAATATGTCAATCATTCTATTTTTTCCCCCTCCTTCTTCTTCACCTTGCATACGAACTAGCACAGCCACAAAATGTTAGAAAGGTGAGTGTCTGGAATGCACTCGTAAAACAATCTGATACAAGGTTTTTACCTCCATCTTCTGTCACAAATGTCTGATATGACTTCAGCCTTGTTACTCCATATGGAAATGCACAGTTTTGGAGATCACAGCTTGTTTAATGTGTGGAGTTGGCTTATTCCACCCCCCTATCCTGTGTCCCTTTAAGTCATCAGTAAGTCATGGAGTGGCTGAAAACCTGGTTTAAGGGAGTTTAAAGCAGATTTCCAAGGAGTGGAGCTAACCTCGATAACCTCACGCAGGTCAGGTGACCATGGCGGCCTGGGTCACACTTATAAAAACAAAGGTGCTACGAAGGGTTCTTCGAACGATGGCATAGGAGAACCATTTTTGTAAAGGAGCTGGGAGTGAAAAGAACCTTTACATTGACAGCTCTAAACATTTAAAAAGTTCTTCATGCTCACGTCTGTACAAAATTGGTTCTTTTATGGCATTTCCTCAAACAAGATTGTGTAGCACCCTTAGGTTTTTTGAAGAGTGTAGTGTGTCAAGTTGTTCTCTTATTCTGTGGTGGGAGTTGGTTCAATGCAAGCTCTTGCGAAAGGCTGTCAAAGTAACAGTGCACCCAGCTGAGCGTCCTTTAAGGCTAAGGCTAGGACTTTAGCTAGAGCTGGGGCCTCTAGGGTGCCACCCGAGGCAGCGCTCTCTGCTGCATGGCGGCACCAGCACATTCCTAACCACTGCCAAAGGCAAGGCTCTGCTTCTGCTATTATGTATCTATATATAGCTCTACACACACAGGATTATTTATACATATACAAACACACACTTATGTTTTTTTTTTTATATTTCTGTGCATGTATGAAAGTACTGACTTCACCATATGCTCCTGCCACTTAAGACAAAGCAAGCATTCAACTATTTCAACAACGGTCCTGTAGAAGCAAACACATATCGTGGTGTTTGAATGTGTGTGCATATCTGGAAACCCATCTTTGAGAATACTGCCTGTTTATTTTAACGTAACAAATGCATTTCCGTGTAAACTTGCTTTAAGGCAAAGCCTCGCTGTAAGCCTTCTTCTTGTGTGTGTGGATTTCAGAACATGGAGAGAGATCACATCAGATGAGTAAATAACCCAGGTGGAGATTTCAGGCTTAGGTCAACAGTACAAGCCGTCAACCACGCTGTACAACAGGCTACCACCACCACCACCCACCAGTTCTGCCACCATGACAGTACTCTAAGCCACACCCATACAGACACATGCCTCCAGCACAATTGGTCCCTCTGTAGTGGTGCCTCCTCACAAAGCCACATGCAGAGATCAGCTCTTTTCTATGGATCCCCTGACAGCTGGTAAAGGGCCAAAGGTCTTAATCAATGCAAGTCTGGATGGAGCTCTGAAAGGATAATGATGACAACCAATGAGAGCTGGCCACATGATTGCAAACATTCACGCATCATCATGTGTGTATGTATGTGTGTGTGGGTATGTGTGGGGTGTAATGGGGCTGCTTCACTGGCCACGGTCAGTGGATCAGAGCTTCTCTATTCACGCAAACTGATAAGTCATGGTCTCACCTGGTGTTTTAATAGAAGTCGTTTTGGCTCATCCACTTGCAATGATACATCTAAAGGTTATAGCACAGCTTGCATATAAATTATTGGCATTTTTTTTTTAAATTAAGCTGTTGGTACTAATATGTAGGAATACAAAAACAAATCAGAAAAAAAAGTCGTTTGCATCTAGCACATATTAGAAATCCACTGGTCCATAGAATCCATCGATTTCATTGTGGCAGGAGAAAGAAACCAGAAATGGTGGAGGAAGTAACACAGGGCTTTTCATACTTGCAAAACAGCACACACACACACACACACACACACAAACATACACACATAATCCTTAAATGCAGGGCATGGAGAAGAAAAGCAGCAACCTTCATAGGAACAGAAACACAAGCGCACATGTATTTGTCCTTCACTTGTCTCATATAAAAGGGAGTGGAGAAGCTTCCTGTCCACCAGGCCTGAGCACAGGTAGAGTATTCATTCCAATGGTGTAGATGTGTGGAGCAATGCTTCACATTATGAAAAAGAAAAAAAACCCAAAAAACAAAACAAACAACCCAACCAAACAACGGGCATTTTACAATTTAATGAGAAAAACTATATTAGGTTACCCTCTGTTTTTTTGCCTCTTTCTCTCTTGCTGTCTTTTTTTAGAAAGTCACATAAATAGTCAGATCCTCTGAAGTCTGAAGAGCCTCTGAAGGAAAGTGAGCCTGGTGCTGACAGAAGGCTGCTTTTTTTATCCCCCAGAAGAAATATTGAGTGTGGCTGGAAAGATGCGATGTCTTTTCTTCAGGGTTCATGTGTGTGACCAGGGCCTTGCGGACACGAGTGACCTTGCAGCTCAGAAACTGGCCCCTCTCCCTGCCATGTGTAATCAGATGTGAACAAATCCAAACGACAGTGTGTGAGAAGGTGGGTGGACGTGTGTATGTGTGTGTGTGTGTGTGTGTGTGTATATTATATGGAGTGAAGAATGCACAGTTCTGTCATTAGCCCATACAAGAGCGTCCCGCAGCGTGGCTGTGTGAGAGCAGGAAGGACTGAACCACTTCGTCCGTTGCCTGGGGGCTGGTGTTGACGTCCTCCAGAGCGTCGGCCACCGCAAACTGCCTGTCCCGCAGACGGTTCCAGTTAGACAGGATGTTGTGGTACTCAAACACCTTCTCGTAGTTTCCCACTGAATTGTAAAGCTTGATTAGGCCTCTGTAATCGTACTCCAGTCCACTGTAGCCTTCCCCAAACAGCTTCTTACCTAAGGGACACATGGTATATGGGAGAACGCTATGGTGCGGGAACAGAAGGCCAAGTGTGTGCACGTTTGTGTGTATAAAAGACTTTACTCACCGATGGCGATGGAGCGCAGGTAGAGGCGCTCGGCGTCATCGTACTGGTTCATGTCATAGTTGTAGAGGGAGGCCAGGTGTCCTACGGAGAGAGCTACTTCATAGTCCTCCTGTCCCAGCAGCTGCTCTTTGATCTGGATGGCCTTAATGTGCATTTCCTCAGCCTCCTGCAATACAACAGCATGAGAACGGAAACGCAAATCAGACATCTCACCCCACACATATTCATTTCAGAGTGATAATGATATTATACACAGTCATATCAGGAAAATATTAAGATCACCCTGGGTTTGAAATGAAATGAAAACGGACAATTTTACTAGTACAACTTAATGTATTTGAGCACTGTACAGTGGAGGGAAAAAAAGTATTTAGTCAGTCACCAATTGTGAAAGTTCTCCCACTTAAAAAGATGAGAGAGACCTGTAATTGACATCATAGGTAGACCTCAACAATGAGAGACAAAATGAGAAGAAAAAAAAAAACAGAAAATCACATTTTTTAAGAATTTATTTGCAAATAATGGTGGAAAATAAGTATTTGGTCAATAACAAAAGTTAATCTCAATACTTTGTTATATATCCTTTGTTGGCAACGACAGAGGTCAAACGTTTTCTGTAAGTCTTCACAAGGTTGGCACACATCGTTGCTGGTATGTTGGCCCATTCCTCCATGCAGATCTCCTCTAGAGCAGTGATGTCTTGGGGCTGTCGGCGGGCAACACAGACTTTCAACTCCCTCCAAAGGTTTTCTATGGGGTTGAGATCTGGAGACTGGCTAGGCCACTCCAGGACCTTGAAATGCTTCTTACAAAGCCACTCCTTTGTTGCCCTGGCAGTGTGCTTGGGATCATTGTCATGCTGAAAGACCCAGCCACGTTTCATCTTTAATGCCCTTGCTGATGGAAGGAGGTTTGCACTCAAAATCTCACAATACATGACCCCATTCATTCTTTCATGTACACGGACCAGTCGTCCTAGTCCCTTTGCAGAGAAACAGCCCCAAAGCATGATGTTGCCACCCCCATGCTTCACAGTTGGTATGATGTTCTTTGGATGCAACTCAGCATTCACTCTCCTCCAAACACAACGAGTTGTGTTTGTACCAAACAGTTCTACTTTGGTTTCATCTGACCATAAGACATTCTCCCAATACTCTTCCGGAACATCCAAATGCTCTCTAGCAAACTTCAGACGCGCCCGGATATGTACTGGCTTAAGCAGGGGAACACGTCTGGCACTGGAAGATCTGAGTCCCTGGCGGCGTAGTGTGTTACTGACGGTAGCCTTTGTAACGTTGGTCCCAGCTTTCTGCAGGTCATTCACTAGGTCCCCCCGTGTGGTTCTGGGATTTTTGCTCACCGTTCTTGTGATCATTTTGACCCCACGGGCTGAGATCTTACGTGGAGCCCCTGATCGAAGGAGATTAGCAGTGGTCTTGTAGGTCTCCCATTTTCTGATTATTGCTCCCACAGTAGATTTCTTCACACCAAGCTGCTTGAATATTGCAGATTCAGTCTTCCAGCCTGGTGCAGGTCTACAATTTTGTTTCTGGTGTCCTTCGACAGCTCTTTGGTCTTCACCATAGTGGAGTTTGGAGTGTGAATGTTTCAGGTTGTGGGCAGGTGTCTTTTATACTGGTAACGAGTTCAAACAGGTGCCATTAATACAGGTAATGAGTGGAGGACAGAAGCCTCTTAAAGAAGAAGTTACAGGTCTCTGACAGCCAGAAATCTTGCTTGTTTGTAGGTGACCAAATACTTTTTTTCCACCATTATTTACAAATAAATTCTTTAAAAATCAGACAATGTGATCTTCAGAATTTTTTTTTCTCATTTTGTCTCTCATTGTTGAGATTGACATCATAGGTAGACAACAGGCCTCTCTCATCTTTTTAAGTGGAAGAACTTGCACAATTGGTGACTGACTAAATACTTTTTTCCCCCACTGTAGTTCTACAATTACAGACTGTTGTGCATCTGTTTGTCTACATACTTTGTTGGACACTTTCACCCTGAGATGGACTACAATCTGTATACATTAAAATAAAAGTGCTCCTATATGGTAGGTGGAGCTGATAAAGTGGACCCTGTTCATTTAAAACCAGGGGTGGTTATATATATTATATATTTGGATATGACTGTATGATTCAACTCATTGAGTTCTGTTCCAACCATAAGCAAGTCTACAGGGAGTTTGGTCTCATCACGAAGGACATCAAAAGAGCATAAATAAGAACAGCACAGCTAGCCAGTTAGTTTAAGTGTAATCTAACAATTGTCAGAGATTTACACCCCTGCGACTAGGACTTATAATATGGGTGGTCAAAAATCTCAAATCAGTAAAGTACTTCGAGTCTAGACAAGTGGATTTCTTCATTTGCGCTGATGTTTAAAAACACCCTAGTCTGCTGATGTTTGCTTTGAAGATGAATAAAAGTATAACCTTAAACTTGCGCATGGATTGGTAGAGGCGGCCTAGGTTGCCGTAGTGTTTTGCTGTCTGGACGTTGAACTCGCCGAAGGCTTTTTTGGCCAGCTGCAGGGAGGAGAGGTGCAGATCATGAGCCTCCTGCAGGAGGCGCTCTTCTGTTTCTTTATTATGGCAGTCAATGGCAATCTCCTCCAGAATCAGAGCTTCAGGGAGAGAACAACATACAACAAATAAACAAAGTGAAACTCAAAAGGTGCTGAAACTCAAACGGAGTGAAATTGGAGTGTTCTGTTCTTTCAATACACTGAGGCAACACTCCCGAGAGACCCACGATACCACGAGCACCAGGCTACTCTGAACTGTCAAGGGTTGCCTCCATGCCGTCTTTATAGAGATGCAGCTGTGAATGAGGAGAGTTATGAAAGCTGTTGAGAGTGCGACTCTCACCTTTCACCCTCTTGGAGGAGGCCAGCAGCAGATGGTCCTCAGGGAGAATGTGAGTTATGATGTCTATGGCACGTTCTGCATGAAATCTAAACACAACAGCACAAGTCTTGAGTAAGACCACAGAGCTACATTACTCATGAAATTGGCACAATTCTGTGTTCCTGAAAAAAAGGCAACATTTCCATGAATAAAAAAATAAATAAAAAATACAAGCATCCCCTCTGATACTTTAACTGGGTTAAAGGGTAGGACCGCAAGCAGGAGACTGTGTAACAGGTTTGCATTCCTGATGGTCAAAAACACTTCAAGAAGCATTAGTTCAAAAAGCCTACGTGAACTTCTACATGTCTTTAAGGATGATGCTGTGAGCCAAATAGTGCTTTTTCTAGAGGGAGCGCATGTCACGTTGCAAAAAGCAATACTTGGCAATAAAAAGGATTTATGCTGATGAACTGAACTTGCCCTGAATTTAAGAACACTGATGTTTTTAGCACAAATATAGCAGATCAAAACAAGTTTCATTGTGCCTCTGACCTACCAGATATTTATCAGAGCCTTTTCCAACAATACAAAAATAAGACAACATGAATGATCTTGGTTTGTGTGTCTTTGGTCAGTCGATTCAAAATGGAAAGAAAAAAATAAACAGAACAGGGAAAAAGACGTTTGGTTCTGTTGATGTCAGTCTGATAAATGAGAAATCATCTTGGTTTAATAGTTTCACAAGCTAATCAAAAATTAAATAACACAAATTAAAAGATTTTATTTATTCAAAAGCAAGTTTTCTTATGTGTACTGGACATAAAACCTACATACTGACACTCATGGGTGAGAAATCATATGACAACATCTCAGCTTACTAGTATATCTAAAGTATTAGGATGTGCCTTAAAAGGTTCTATGGAATAAGAAATTATTGATCCAGTAAGCAGATCATACAAAAGCATAGGACTGTCAACAAAATGTGAACCCTTAAATACAAGTTCGGGCATCAAAATCTTTATATACAGAAAAATGTATCAGCTTTGTTACTGCAGGGCCATTAAATCAAATCAAACATTCTAGATATTTTTCAATGCCGTTTTTTAAAGTGAAAATCGAATGACCAAAGGACACAGACCAAAACCCCTTCCCAGTTTTCCAATCCTTAAACAGGACTTTACAGACAAGTCTAAAGTCTCTCTCCAGCCAAATAAGCAATTAGCATGTCCAGAAATAGAGCAGGTTACTCACAGTGCATTGTCGAATTTACCAGAGCTGTACTGGTGCACATAAGAGGAGTATGCTAGATCCTCATGCGCCGTGGCCACATGGATATTCTTCCCTCCAAACACAGACTGCCGAATATCGAGGGCGGTCTGACAACAGAATGCATTAACATGGTTAACGACTGAACAACTTTTCTGACCGTGTTAAATGTTTTAAGGACAATATACTGAACCCACCTGATATATGGCAACAGACTGACAGATGTTATCCACATTTAGTAGATAAAATCCATAATCTAGCAGTGTGTCAGAGTACTTTGGGTGCTTGTGTCCAAAATGTTCCCTGAAAATGAATGTATACATTAGTGACAAAATCTTCTACATTACAAAGCAGAAATACAAGACAAAAAAGTGTCAGTGGTAGCTCACCGTGCTAGAAATACTGCATGTTTTATCAGCTGTTCTGCTTTCCTGAACTCCCGTTTGACAACACATGCCTACAGGAAAAATAGCAATGATAATAAAAGAGGATAACATTCACTATATAGCCAATATCTAGGGTCCTCTACTGCAATCTGTACTGCAGATTTTTTTTATATAACCTAAAGTGCTGTAAATACCTTAGAAGCTTGTCTCAAAACATCAACCACCACTTTCACAGGCAAACCGACTGTGATCTCCCTCATGGCTTCTATACACCACCGGTATGCCTGGAACACCAAGGAGCACACAGTGTAGCTAGAGTAAGATACTAATACCACAAAACAGAATACCCATCGTATCTGGGTGTTCGGCTCCTTACCTCGTCATAGTGACTTTTGGCGAAGAGCAGAGCACACAGTTCACCATAAAGGGCAGCCTTGTTAGCATGGTGGCCATGTTTGGCCAGCTTGTCCATGTAAGACTGGGCCAGTTTAAAGGTCTCCTCTCCCAGGTGATATTTGCAGTTGCCATTACGCACATGAAGTAACCTAATACAATCAACGAGGAACAATGAGAAGAGTCAGTGAAAATGAAAAAGCTGTAGCTTGGCAAAATGAGCTGGCCAGTGACAGTTTTCATTAAAATGATTATTTTTATGGCAAACTTTTTAGCTCTGGAAACAGAACTTGTCTGTAATACTTGATTATTAGCAGACAAAAATGTATGTATTAGCAGACATACATTTTCTATGTAAGAAAGCACAGTTACACAAACATTTAGAGTCATGTGACACTTCTCTCCTACAACAAAACGCAAAGATACCATCCCAAACGACACACTACCACACTAAATAGGCAGTAAAAGGTCTAAATGCCTAAAGTTCTCAAACAGCTCTACAGGGCAAAGGTACAGGATCTAACTCCCGACTAAAAAGTTGACCAGCAGATGTCAGGTGCAGGAAAACATAGCTAGTGATGTCATCCCCATCATAAAACGATGAGGTGAGCAACCTTAGAGCTCATACAGCATTGTGAATTCCAAATAATGCCACGGACACACTAGAAATGTGCAGATTGTGACTCCTTGCAACATAAGCATGAGTAATATACACCAAGAACACAAGCCCCAAGCAGTAATTACATAAAAATAAAGACCTGCTACACCTAATCTAGTTTCCCAAATCATTGTGTACCAGACAGCCCCTCTTTCATGTAGTAATTTACAAAATTAAGAGAGGAAGAATTTTGTACCATGCCCAGACACCACTAAAATGAGCACTTTATCCATTTTTGACTTTCAATGCCGTTATACAAGAGAGCATTCCTTCAGAGGTTCGTACAGCCAAAGCAACTGTGGTACTGGTTAATGATGTGAATATGTGTGTCAAAGTTCAAAGCTGAAATGGAAACAGCGTTTTACATGTGAAATTTCGCCACTGCAGAATGTATGTAATGCAAAACCACTCATACATGAATTTCCATTGCAATTCATGTAAATTCACTCTTGAAATTACAGTGTCATAAAGCTAGTGTGGCAGGTTCAACCCACAAGCTCTTACTGTAAGAGACAGCCATTGCATTTAGAGCTGTGCATCTGAGGCTTTCGATTAGAGACAACACTAGATGAGGTACCATGTAGCCAAGTGAGCAAATCATTACTAAATATTCTCACACACACACTCACATTAATAGAAATTTCATTTCTAGGGCAAATTGTGTCCTGTGTCTCTACCAGACAGCTTAAGAGACTGGTATTTAAAGGGCCCATCACAAAAAACTGTTCCCAGAGTTTGAAGGATTATGGTAACACTGTTAAAGTTCCAAAATGTGCCGTTCACTCCCCAGTTAATACAGCCTTATGCAAAAGTTTGGGTACCCCACCCATTGAAATGTTTTTTTTTTTTTTTTTGCTTGTTTTTTTAAACGAAGAAATCCTCTACAGAAAACTTAAGTATGACTATTTATTAGTTGAAGTTAATGAACATATATTGCATGTGCAATAACCATCATGCCACATGTTACATTATGATAAACTGGAACTTTTGCATAAAACCAGCCAGTTTTGAATTCAGTCTCACTGAGGTCATGTCGGTTCACCCCAGCACAGATTACCCCTGCTGGTTTTGCCTGCCAGAGTTCAGCTCCACCCATTTACAATTGCAGTCCATCCTATATCAGTCCTAAAGCCACTGTTACCAAAACCGTCGGTTTAAATTCTGACATAAAAAGAAAATGTGTCAGAAATAATTGACATTTTTAGAACATAATGTAGGAAACACACCCTTTAAAAATGCACCCTGAGACTCACCTCACGCAGCACTCCACTGCACGATACCAGTGCAAAACCTCATCATGTAATGTACACAACTGGAGACAGGAAAGGAAGACTTTCTCCGCATCCCCATACCAGCCAGCGTCAGACAGAAAGCCACCTGACAGGAAGACAGACCCATTACAACCAGCGTAAATAGACCCATATAGCAGTTGTCACCCATGAGAGAGCGCAGCTGCTTACCTAGAACAAAGCCAAACTGGATGGCTTTTTCTTTAACGTGAGCATCTGACTCTGCGATGTACGAACATCTACGGCTGAAGGAGTTAGCCAGGATTGAAGCCACTTTCACACCATGATCCATCAGTGCCTGGAAACAGTGATGCAGGAGGTGTCTGAGGAAGGAAAAGGAAAAAACTAAGAAAAAAAACCCACTCAGACGCTGCACAGAACAAAGTACTGTCAAGAAATGCGGGGGGTGGGGGGGCTTCTAAAATAAATCATCAAGCTGTTTTGTTCAAATTTTACATTGTTTATCTAGAACCAACGGTCCAACAGGGTTCTATTTTAGGGCCTATAATGCTGAAGTAAATTAGGGCTATAATGAAGTAAAGTGCAAGCTTACATACAGAGTCTAATGGGTTTAAAGGGTTCAACACTCAAGATGCTTAGTAACAACACAGCCAGCAGTGATGATGAAACCCTTCAACTTTTCCAACAATCTTAGTGACGATTTCTATAAATATCATATGATGTCAAATGTCCAAGTCACGCCATTGTAACACTAAAACAGGCCCGAACTCCGCTGCATACAAAAAAGGGACAAACAGACCACAGCTGGGTTCCATTGTCAAATACCTTTTGTCAGAAGCTCGGAGGACTTTGGCAAAGACCTCAAGCTCACAGAACTCCCCTCCCAGCTGGCAAAGCCGGCCTTGCTGGTAAAGCTGGAAACAGAGAGAAAATATGAGGGTGATAACGCTTATTGTCCATCTGACACAGAGCAGATAACTGAGCCTTTCCCTTGGGAAAGAAGCAGAGCTAGAAAACGTACATAGGGAACACCAACGGGACACTCCGACACCAAATCACAACAAGCAGTTTGCGCAAGATCAGAGAGACCTCTGGTCAACTTCTTTTTTTAATATTATCCAGCAATGTCAACATGCTTCTGGCAGCCCACAGCTTCAACGTTGACACACACTTTTATGTCATGGTTTACTATTACCAATCCTTGATTTGCACACTAGACCAGTTACACATATTGATTCCAGTATTGGTACCAAGTGTAAGATCACAATCCTCAATTCCACATATTACTGTGGTAGAAAAGCAAATGGTTGTCTGAAGAAGATAATCACAAGTTTACTTGATTGAGCACGGTGAAGCTTTTCTTTTTAAATAAATTTAACACAATATGCTTTTCTAAGCATATCAAGTATACGGTTAGTGCTTAAAGAACACTGGTCAACTGCAAGTTTCATTACCAACAGTGTAATGAGACTGGTTTGTTTAGATGAAGTGAAGAGGATGCTGAATAAAAATCACTGTAGAATATCTGTAGTTTTTAAGAATCTGTCACTACTGATGTATTTAGTCTGTGATTACATGTATTGTGATAAATATTGTGTATCGTAATTTTTTTTTTAATATCGTGATCTAGTATTTTTTTTACTACATCGCCCAGCCCTCCTGCGCACCTTGTGCTAGTTCTTTGAAATAAATAATAAACATATGAAACTAGAAGCAAACAACTCACAGCTCTCCACTCATTTTTAACTTTTTGAACCTGTCCTGCGTGCCACGGTTTCATGATGAAAGGACCAAAAGAAATGGAATAAAAGATTTTAAGACTGATTTCCCTGAAACGTTTAAGGTTTTTGTCCTCCTGTGTTTTTGCCTCACAGCGATTACCAACTACAATTTGCCAAATTGCAGTATGGTCTTTTGATTGTTTGTACAATAAAATACACACATTATAAATAACTGGAATTACTTCATTGTGAAATACAGACACTGAAACTGGGGAGAGGCACAATACAAGCTCTCCCTGGGCCTAGTTCAGAAAGTATTGCGTACTAGTCACCGTCACAAAAACCTTTTCCCCACTTTCTGACAGTTTGAATCTTGATAGTGCGGGATGAATGGACCAACAGTAACGCCCCAAAATGACTGACAATCGTTCTGCATTGATTTCCACTGAAAGACAGTTAGCGTACAATGTTTTTATGCGGTTTTAACAGTCAGATCTAACTTACTGGCCAAACTGCAGTACAGTTCTTAGATCTATTAAACACTAAATACAAATTCCATAAGAGACATAAATGATTGGATTAGGAACTAGACTTACAGTGAGTTTAGTGATGCAGCAGGACATCTGCTAGAGTTTGGAGCATTGCTGTAAGGATTTGATTGCATACAAGAGCTAAAGCTTTTGCACGGCAATGCTGATAGTAGTATTATGACAATAAGCTTCTGTTTGATTAAGAATGAAACCACATAAAAAGTATGCATGTATGTATGCATGCATATATATATATATATATATATATATATATATATATATATATATATATATATATATATATATATATGCATATATAGTGCTAGATCACTTCGATAAAAATCAAATAGTATGAAATCAGGAGTGTTGTGTCAATGTCACCCACAAGTTTGATCTTTTTTTTTAGACATATTTCAAATCAGTCAGTGGTTCTGTATATTATGTAAAAATAGAAATGCCCCAAAAATGAATTGGAATAAAATATTTTTCCATTGAAAGTTTAGTGAAATTCGTCTGTAAAGCAGTAGTTTTTAGAGATAGAGGGTTTGTGTATGACCGTGATAACTGACTCGCTTGCCAAACTGCAGTATACTTATTAAATTACTATGAACTATTAAACACTCATCATTTCTATGAGACCTGTGTCACCTGTGAACTAAACACACTGAAAGTAGAGTCAGATAAGCTGAGCATTAAACTTGATTTGACAGACAGAACGAGGCACAGACCTGACCCTGGAGCTGTCTTACTTCTTATTATGCCAACAGCTTCTGTTAAACGTTTCTATCCTGATTAAAAACTGAACCAAACCAGGGGGACAGTCTTTATTGTTTCAGGTCTTGTAAGATCAGCTGGCTCTGCTGGAAGTCAGAAAGTGTCAGACTAAGCTAGGATAGCTATAGCTAATTTGTTGACACTAGCTGGCCAAGTCAACTTAGCTAGCTTTGGGCTAGCTAGCAGCTCATATTTGCTTGATTAAAAAAAGACAATGTCTAACACTCTTATTAATACAATACTAACAATAATAATAATAATAAATATGGCATAATATTATTAACATTAAAACACACCGATTTACTCGCGACCGTTCTTTATAACAATGAGCCAACGTTAGCTAACCTAGCTAGCCGAGTCAACGATAGCCTGTTAGCTAGCTGGCTCCTCTGCATCCTCTAAAGTGTTTCCAAAAGGTGGCAGATCCAGCTCCAGAAAGTATAAATCCACCCCGAGATTTCGTTCAAACTGCCCGTTAGGCTCAGGTGCAGCAGAACAAGCCATGCCGTCGGAACAAACTCCTGGGGTGGATTTTTACTTTCCGGACCTGGATCTGCCCCGCTGAGTGTTTCTGGGTCAGATGTCGCTCGTGAAGTCTTCTCGTTACCTTGTAGTACACATCAAACTGGATGTTTTCTGGCAGAGACCGTATATCTCTCCGCGACCTGCTGTAGTTGTCCACCACTGCTGATATCGCGGTGTTGTACAGTGTCTCGGGGATCCACTCGAGCTCCACAGCGGCCATGTTGTTTTCCTTCTCCAAATCCAGCTGCCTCCTCCTGCTTCCACCTCCTCCGCTACCTGGTCGAGGTACAGGGCTCTTCTCCGGCACTCCTCATACACCTCTCCGCTCAAAGCCCAACACTGATCGACTGTCGTTCGGGTTATGAACGCAAACCCGTTATAATCTCATGTTTAAGTCTCTCTCTCTCTCTCTCTCTCCCTCCCCTCTCTCTCTGGCTCTCTCTCTCTTTCTGCTCGACGCAGTGACGTACAGGAGCCGACGTGATAACCGGAGAGCGCTCACAGGCGACCTCTGCTGGGCAGATTGGGGAAGTACACCTCTGCAGCCTTTGGATATAGACTTTTTGTCCAAATGTTTGTGGACACCCCTTCTAATGAATGCATTCTGCTACTTTAAGTTGCACCCACTGCTGGCACAGATGTGCAAGTACACACACACACACAGCTTGTCTTGTTTGTGTAGAGAAGTGCTGCCAATAGAATAGGACTCTTAGGAGCAGATGAACAAACATGAATCTGTTGCCTAATGCCAGGTGTGGGATAGAGGGGTATAAAGCCCCCCAGCATTGTGCTGCAGAGAACTGTATTTTCTAGAAATGGTGCTCCATTAAACACTGATTGGATGAGTTTGGGAGTTGGGGATGAGATCATCCAACATCCCAACCTCACTAAGACTCATGTTGCTGAATGCAATCAAATCCTTACAGCAATGCTCCAAAATTAGCATAAAAAAATCAGCTAAAAGACAGCAGGATAAACTTTTTTTTTTTTTTACTATCCTTGATTTCAGAAGAAACAATGGAATGAGCAGGTGTCCCAATACTTTTGTCTATATAGGTTAAGAGGAATCCCTTACGTTTAGCATTCCCCTGCTTTTACTATGTATCATCCCAGCTGGCCAGCAATGTGTATTGCTGTTGATACCTGGTTGAACGTAATGTAATGTGGTCATGGCGTTGTGGACGTGACCGATATTCAGTGTCAGGACAATGTCTATTGTAAAACAACGGCTACAACGTCGATATTAAAATAGTGACTATTACACTATTACATAACTCACAGTACGTAAAATAAGCTTTCAGTAAATAAATAATAGCCAGACATAAACAGACCAATGACTGTTGAAAGAAAGAATGACCTAATACTTTTAGTTTTTCCAGTAGACAAAAATAGTCAGTTCCTACTGTTATCATACTAAAATCAGCAGCCATGTCCTGGTTTACAAACATCTAAATGACTTTTCACACCATGACACAAAGTCCTGAACTACTGCTCCCTGAACGCATTCCTGGCCTCCCAACAGGCTGGGTTCTTCGAGGGGCTTTAGTAAATACTCAGGATGTACAGCCATGACAAATCAAAGATCCACTGGAAGGTTCAAATTATTATTATTCCCTATAATATTTTGTGAAATTGTTAACTTTGACTAATTTAAAGAAAATCAAATATCAAGCACACTCCCGATACAGCGGAGCCCATATGTTATTCAGTGAGCATTACATCCAGTGACAGTATTTCAGTTGCCATGATGATAATATTGTGTTTGAAGAATATTGCAATATTACTTTAACGTTAAATATGACTGTCTAGTTACAAGCCAGATATATGAGACGCTTGGCATCATAAAACTGATTCATTTTAGTTGTATTCTAACTGTAATCACAAACATTGCTTTTAGGGATGCCTTTTAATCCAATGACCCCCTGCTGCAACTGGATGTCTACATCCATACAGGCAGAATTTGGAAAGATTAGATATACAGACATAAGTCAGATTTAGGCCTAATCATTATCCATCAAAATTATCATCAACCATTAAACTTTGAATAAACTATAAAACTATTAAAAATGACTTTTGCTAGGCACTGTATAGATTCCAGCTTGTTTGCCACATGTGTTGGTTCTGAAGAGAGGTTTTTTGTGTGATAAAACAAAACATTTACATTTACATTTACATTTACATTTTCGGCATTTAGCAGACGCTCTTATCCAGAGCGACTTACAAAGTGCTTAGCTATTTACCCAAGAAAAACCTCAGCTAGTTCGAATAGACCAATAATTCAAAAGATACCTCCAAGCTTAGACTCTACTAAACACAAGACAATAAGGCGAACATAGAACTATTCGTCCAAGTACTCTCTGAGTACAAGTGTCCACTTCTGCTACAGCAGCCCAACTAGAGCATGAGGCATTCAGACAGGCTTTACTGAGAAGCTTCTGAGAGGACTTGAAAGAATGGTTCATTGGAAAATCTCATTTACACAGCTTTGCCTAGTGGCCTTTTCTGATTGGCCACTTCAGGGCTCAGTGCTTTCTCCTTTTGTTTACCATTTCTCGTGTATCTTTTCCCCAACATAACCGCCTGTGTCCTTTGCCTGTTCTTCTATTTATTTTCAGTCTGATGAGTCATTTACATGCGATGGTCTTGGGGTTCTGGTGTAGGGGTAGGCTTTGTTGAACAGGGGTGTTCTTGTTGTGTTTGCCAGCCAGATTGTTTTAGGTTCTTTTTGTTCCTGTTTTGTTGGTTTTAATCATAATATCAGGAGTATGTCAATTACTTGGTGCTACTAATTGTGTAAAAATGTAATGTAATTTAATAATTATTAAATAAAACACTTTCCAGACTTGTTTCTGTCTGGTTAATGTTTACACTAATGTATAAGATTACATTTGGTGAAATTCTAAGGGAAATTAAGACGTTTGTAGAAAACGCCTAGTGTACTTTCTGTGTAACGTCATCACAGAGATGCGCGCGCAACTAGGGGGCAGAAAGCAGCACTCTGCACGCAAGAGCGACAAGGACAAGGAGCTGTTGTGCAGTAAACTACACCACCCGATACAAGCCTTTTGCCAAAAAATCGTAAAACACGGAAAACGAATTAAATAGAAAAGAAAAACTAAGAAACCGAGCCAACCCCAGAAATTGGGTTTTAAAAACAACTCATAAACAGCGCGACATCTTAAGCGCTTTCGCCCCCTGGCAGCGCGCGCACCCCGTATGTAAACAGGAATAGCCCCTAGCTATTATGATAGTGAGGGGGCGGGGGAACCGTGGGCCAGCCCCCACAGGCCCCGCCCTCATAGGCCCCGCCCCCTCGGGCCGGTTAAGGCAGTGTGCTCCAGGTGCTGCTGCTCAGTTAGTCAACACAGAGGCAGCAAGTGGCCAAGTGCTTTTAGCCTACTAGTTACCTAATTATCCTCATTCTGGCTTTAATCATGTTCATGTAGCTACGTTTCTTCGGTGTTTGGTGATGGTGTGTGTGAATAAAGGCCACTTTGGGTTTCTCAAGACCTGTGTCTGTGTTGTCTCTGTGCTAAGCTAGCTAGCTAGCTAACTCTAGGTCATCATGGCCAGGTCCTTTCGCCGCGTTTTAAGGCAAATATACTGTACAATTGTCATATAGAAAGGTTACGGCACATTTTCGATGTTATATTATATAATTATATTTCAGCGATGTTTAATGTAGCACTATACAGAATTTGACATATTACTGATTTAAAATACTGCTAATTATAATCGCTGTCTGTGTGGGTTTCCTTCCAAAGACACGTGGTAATTATCTGGCTATGCTAAATAACCCCCTAAGTGTGATTGCAACATCCAGGGGGTATTTCTGCCATGCATGATAAATATGGTGACTGGTGAAGTGTTTAATATGATGAAGTTTCAACAGACCTCAAACAGAGCAGACATCTACTCTCCTCCATCTATAACCTACACGCTCCTTTCCCTCCTCTCCTCCTCCAGCCTGCTCCATCACACAGCAGGGCGCTTCAGTTTATTTCTATTTAAAGCTCATTAGCTGAAAGTTGGCTGGCAGGTGCTTGCGGTTCATACCACCGCTACTCTATTGTTTTAGTGTATAAAGTAAAACATGCATGAATATGGAATATTATAGATTGTTATACACATTAGATATTGAGTGTATTTTTATGTTTATTTGTATTATACTCATGGGACACTGTTCACTGATGTAGGACATTACCTTTGCTACAGCGTCGAGGAAAGCTCTGTAGTGTTTGTACATCTGTACATCAGACGTTTCTGTGTATATCTGGGAAATGATGATGATGATGATGAAGTCGTAATGAGAATAGACATTTGAGCTTTCCAAGCTTCCTTAGATAAATATATACTTTATTGATCCCGAGTGAGAGTACAATACAGCAATGCACAATACAGTGCAATAATACAATAAGCCACATAATATAAAAAAGAATATATATATATATATATATATATGATACCATCAACTGTGTATTTGTGTGTGTATGTATATAAATATATATATATATATATATATATATATATATATATATATATATATATATATTACAATGAGGCAAAATATAATAAAAATATGCACTATATAAATAAAATATGCACTATAAATGAGAGACTGTGGTAAAATTATGTAATGATAATAATGATAAGTTATTATGTTTATTGTTATTTTCATGGTTGGAATTTTTTGTACGCTTTTCCTTATATTTCCCCGCCTCCTTTATCTGCTGTCCTTTTTTTTGTGGAAACTGAGAGTCCCGCAGTTTCTTGACTCCACCAGCAGGGTCCGCTGTTTCTCCGTGTTCTGAGGTAAACACGAGGCGGCCCGCCTGCCTTTATCACATCCCACATTTCCAACGCAGCCGCTGCTTTTAACGCTGCGCCCATCGGAGACACACCGAGCTAACACAGCCCTGCTCTCCGCGCAAACACACTCCTCGGATAACGGTGAGTGCAGCGCTGCTTCTACCCTGAATCTACGGCTTGTCCCTGTTCTTTGTAAAGCGCCCTGTCCTGTTATTTAGGAGTGTTTTTCTGTTCACAAACCCTTGTTCAGTAGCCTAATGTTTCAGGGGCTCAACAGCAGCCCGCCGCCGCCGCTGCTGCTGCTGCATGTTGTTGAGCCAGAGAAAGGGCAGTCTGGCAGTTAGTGCCGTGCTAACCTCTGTTAGCTCGCTAGCTAACTGCTGCTGGGGGATAAAGCCTTGTATTTCCACTGTTCTTCAGAACAGCTGCGTGTTCGTGTTTTCAGCTCTGTTACATAATGTCGTTGGAGGTAAGGCTGGTCGTGTCGGTTCACGGCCGCATTTCGACAGCCGCACCGTGGCTCTCAGTCTGGAATGGCTAGATAACGGTGTTGAGATGGGGTTCAGGACTGGGTTGTCAGCTCAGGTCTCTTTTCTGTTTTCCAGCTGTTTGTTTGGACACATGTGGTTTGTATGGGCAGTGGAGGAATATCTGCTAGGCCTTTACTAAACGCACGGTTGCCTCCTTTCATTGCTGCTTCTTTGTCATCCCCGTCTGTTTCACTGACCGGTGTGAAACACTAGCTGGATGTGTCTGGTCTGAAGGTGTAAAAACACATGAGACTGAAATATTAATGTAATTAGGTTTAATATGGAAAACGTTATTCCTTTTGGAAACGGCATGTTGGCCGGGCCTGTAAGGACACGAGTCTGTAATAGCAGGAGTCCAACAAGACGAGGCATGCTGTCAATGAGGCCGGTATTGATCCACACGCTGCTCATATGCAGGGGCACACACACATACACACACACACATCATACATCTCAGGTTTAGCTGTTTTCCACTTTTGGACATTATTTGAACCTGGCAGCTGTTATTTAAATCGAGTCAGTGAAATGGATCAGTAGGGTAAGGTTTCTGTGTTGTGTTGTAGGAATATATGGCCTGTCACATAATACATCCAAGCTACCTGAACAATGCCAGAGCTTAAGAACTGGACTAGGCACATGCTGACAGCTTGGGCCCAGGCGTTTACTGTAATGTGTATTGTAGTGGATGTTAGGGCAGGGTGTTGAAATTGTGTAATCTAGTAATATGAGTAGTGAAGCGTTCCAGTATAGTATTCAGTGTTGTCAGCATCAGTGAGCTGACCTGCATGCTTGTTTTAAGGACTAGGCCGCTGATTGGCTCTTTAAGTGACATGAAGTACGCATAGTCATAGTCATACGCAGTCGCCCACCTGCAAGCGAACCACTGCATCTCTTTTAACTACCGCTAATGGGGCAGTGGTGGCTCAGCGGTTAGAGCTCCGGGCTACTGATGACAGGGTTGTGGGATCGATAACCGGGTTCGGCAAGCTGCCACTGTTGGGCCCTTGAGCAAGGCCCTTCACCCTCTCTGCTCCCAGGGCAGCCCTCAGCTCTCAGCAGGTGTGCTCACTGTCCACTGTGTGTTTGTTTCTCTGCTCCCCGGGCAGCCCACCGCTCCGGGCATGTGTGCTCACTGTCAAGTCAAGTCAAATGTATTTGTATGGAGCATTTTGCAACTGTTGTTGTCACAAAGCAGCTTTACACAATCAGTAATTAGTAAAAGACAGAAAAAAGACTAATCTGAAAATCTGAGACCCCCAGTGAGCAAGCCAACGGCGACATTGGAGGACTGGAGGAAAAAACCTTGGGAGGCTCACAAGTGTGACCCACTGTGTGTGTTTCACTGGTGTGTATGTGTGTGTTCACCGCACTGATGAGTTCATGCTGAAGCCAAATTCCATCTGTCACAAAAAAAAATAACAAATGGTGAATCTGGTTGTCTTGTCTTGCTAACTGTATAAACTAGTGTTGTGCTGAGTGATGAGGAAAGGCCATCCTGACCACCTAACAAGAGCAAGGCCAGTTATGCTCTCCAAGACTGCAGGTAAAGGGGCCGATGAAGGGGCCAACCCTTAGCTGGAGATTTTTATTTTATTTTCTTAAATCATGCAAGACAAAATGGAATATTGACATTTTAATATATTAGACATATTTTTCATTGTTTACATCATTTTTACATATATATGGCTGAATTATGTATCCCTGTGTGCCTCACCCACTTTTGATTCATCGTTTAGAAGAGGGCATTGAAGGCAGGTTATTATATTAGTATCAGTATGAATGTGACCTGACTGCCACCAGTATATAGTGAACACACACTTGTATTTGTTGTAAAGAGTTGACATCTCAAATTCCTTAATCTGCTTATTAAACTGCTGTGCAAAATCTTAAACACATATACCAACGTTTATGTTTAAAGGAACGTTTCCTGCTCAAGCATACCTGATTAAACTCACCTGGTAATTGCTATGTGTAGTAGGTCTTAAGGAGCAGGGAAATCGGCAAACTGTCCTGGACTCCGGCTCCTGTTGCCCACCCCTGCTTTAGACCTGCAGTGAGATCACAGAGGTGCTGGAAATGGAGGGATTTTTTGTCATATGTCATAGCCTAGTTTTGAGAACTGCAGTAACACTTCACATCAAAACAGACCCTCCTGCCATTTATAGTAGAGTGGCCTTTCTGTGTTTTGGGGAGGAATTTGTTAATGGAACTTGTTTGGAGTCCGGGTCTCCCGCTGGTGGGAAACCGGGAATGTTAAAGCTGGTATTTAGAGGCCTGTGGCTTTCATAAGTCCCCCTTTAAGCCTTGATTGCCTGTCAAGCATTGACTCGCTGATGTTATTATTAGCATGTTATTAATCATGATTTTTGTTTTTTATTAATTGTTATTTTGCATTAAAATGACAGCTTACAGTCTTTTGACTGGGACTATCCCCTACTGTACTACCTGTCATGTCCTTGTTTCACATAAATGTTCTGACTTTGTCCTTCTTTTTCTTTCAGGCTACGTTAATTAAGCCAGTTTGGACTTCCATTAGCCACCCCATATCTGTATGGAAAAATCCCATACGTTTGCAGCTGTGGAACGTACCGTCGCTAAAGACGAACCATGTTCAACTTGATCAAAAAGGACAAAGAAAAAGATGTGGGGAGGAAGGAGAAGAAGGACAAGAAAGATAAGCGGGAGAGGATGTCTGCAGCAGAGCTTCGCAGTCTTGACGAGATGAGCATGAGACGGGGCTTCTTCAACCTGAATCGCAGCTCTAAGAGGGACTCCAGGAACAAGCTTGAGATTTCCAACCCCATCCCCATTAAAGTGGCCAGCAGCACTGAGCTCAGCTTGACCGATATAGAGTCTGATGGGCTCAGTAACCGCAGTAGTATGGTCCTGGACGCTGACCAGCTCAGTGCGGCCAGCTCCAGCGATGACCTGAAGGGGGATTACGGCCAGGAAGGTCACCGTGCTTCCGTAAAGGAACGGGCGGCCAGGTTTGGATCTCTCGCCATGCAGAACTCGCAGATGGGCCAGATTATGAAGCGCTTTTCTTTCTCCCAGAGAAGCAAAGAGGAAAGTCCTTCGGAAGGTTCTACGCCGTCTGGACAGAATTCGGCCGCCCCTTCCCCTCAGGTGGAGGTTAAACTGCTGGATTTCCAGCAGCGGAAGCAGAGCCTCCAGCAGCAGCAACAGCAGCAGGAGGTCTTACCTGCCAAAAAGGTCCACATCCCAGAGGTCGTGGAGAAGACGTTTCCAGCGGACTTGCGTCTGCCAGCCGTCGTTCAGCCGCCGAAGCCCGAGGTGAGAGAGCTAGAGCTCCAGAGGCGCAACACTGGCGACTTTGGCTTCTCCCTGCGCCGGACGACCATGCTGGACCGTGGCGCAGATGGAGGGGTGTACAGACGCGTGGTTCACTTTGCAGAGCCTGGGGCTGGCACCAAGGACCTGGCCCTGGGGCTGGTGCCTGGAGACCGGCTGGTCGAGATCAACGGGCGCAACGTGGAGAACAAAAACAGGGATGAGATCGTGGAGATGATCAGACAGTCGGGCGACACGGTGCGGCTCAAGGTGCAGCCCATTTTGGAGCTGAGCGAGCTGAGCCGCTGCTGGCTGAGGAATACGGAGGGGCTGCGGCGGGAAGTTTTAGATGTAAGTGCTCTGTTCTTTTCTTTCTGTCAGCTTCGACACTTGCTGTCAGTGTAGGCACTCCCCAACTCGGGCAAAAACCTGCTGGAGCGGGTAGGTTGTGTTGTGAATGTAGCCTCATTCAGATCAGTGGCCACTAACCCTGGTCCTGGAGATCTGTCTTTCTGCAGAGTTTACCAGTGTACTGTAATGTGCTGTAACTGCAATGAGATTCACAAAAATATTCATGTGTGGTGATGTTCCAGATGGGTGTTTCTGTGGATGTTATGATGAGTTAATGAAATATGCTTGTTGCATCAACACAAAATGCTGGTCCAATATTTAAGGTTTCACGTCTGCATTTTAATGTATTACTATGTTGATTAACATATGTAGAAGGATCAGCGCAGCAATCTCTCGTTCTTGCTGGTCAATCATCTGGAATTGTCTGCGGACTACGATATACCTACTGCTTACCTCAAATCTCTCCCAGCAGCGTTGGAGTAATGGATCTGAATGGCACTTAATGCAGGGTCTGTGCATTTGTTTACCACTTAATGTTTCTTTTTCCTCCATAATGGCAGATTAGGTTTTGCCAGGTAATCCTGGGTGCTGACTGAGTGGATGCTTTGAAGAAAACACCTCAAAAGAACCACATTCTGTTGTGTTGTGATGGACCATCACTTAATGACCAGTATTCAAAGGACGTAATTGCAACTTATCTGCAAATTGTGATGATTGTGGCATAGATCTTGTCAGTGCAGGCTTCCAGTGTGTGTGTTTTCTTCGTGCCTTCCTTTCTTTGCAATACTGACATTTTTCAGAGGTTTGTGCTAATTTCTGACTGCTTTGCGTAACCTCTTGTAGTAATGACACACACAAGGTAGCTCTTCATGTTCTTTTCTATAATCTGCACCAGAATAGCAGAACGCAATTGAGTTACACTCGAAGAGCCTTTACGCCACTTTTAGATCTGTGCTGCTAGCCTTGTGATCTGGTAGACGACAATTCGGAGTGATTGAGGGAAACCTTTTTGGGTTGTGGACTGGTGACCCCACCGGCTGTGCACTTTTAAGCATTTACTTTTAAGAATGTAAGGGTTTGATATTGTGTCTTCAAAACCTACAATACTATCTGCTATACTATATGGACAAAAGTATTGGGACACACCTCCTAATCGTCTGAATCCAGAATCCAGGTGTTTCATTCAGTTCTATTGCCACAGGTGTATAAAATCAAGCACCTGGCCATGCAGTCTGCCTTTACAAACATTAGTGAAAGAACGGGTCATTCTAAGGGTCGAGTTATAGTATATGCAAACTAAGATGAAAAATAGCCTAATGGACCAAATGTTTTTTTTTTTATGTATGTGTATGAGTAAAGCTAAAATGCTATAGGCTAAACAAGTTAATTGGCCTATAGCGTTTAAGCCCTGCCCATACTTACAAAAGATGGCACAATACAAGACAGCCAATTAGACTATTGGTTATTTACATGTCAATCTCAGTCTGTTTAATAGCAAGGGATAAAGAGACATTGGGAAATAATAAATGTAGCATTAATTTGTAAATGTAACATTTAATTCATTTTTACATAAAATCTCCCAAATGCCTTTAAGTAGACTTCTGGAGGAATATGAAATACAAAAATGTACAACATGGGTCCTTCGGAGTAAATCCATCTCTCTCTCTCTCTCTCTCTCTCTCTCTCTCTCTCTCAACCATGAACCAAACATTCTTGAGGCAGCTGCACTTCTACAAGCTGAGTGTGTCCGCAGGCGTCTGACTGCGCAGACGGAGAGACATCACTCCCCCGGTTGTAACCTATGAGCGACAGTAAATAAGATGTATGTCCAAGTTTGAGGAAAGCGGCCTCTGCACTCCTTCCATGATTAATTTGAACTTGAGCACCAGTGTCAGGATAATAATACTGTAGCGCAGTAATGAGGAACATCATGTAACTCCGAGTCTAAAGGCTGCCAGAAGACTGTTGTGTGACACAACCCAGTCTTGCTCTCCTACTCCATTGAGTGAAGAGGGTGAATGGGTAATGTAGTTGTTGCTGAGTGATTTGCACCGCTCATTCTGAATATATGGCTTGTTCAGGGCATCTCAGTTGCATGTAATCAGGCCTTTTGCTTTTCCGCTGCTTGTCCCTTCCAGCGCCAGTCTGAGAACCGTCTGTTTTCACTGGGATTCTCGGTGGCAAAGTGATTGCAGGCCTGGAAAGTTCTGACATGTGGACACGGCATTCACATGATCCCATATTTGCAGAAACGGAACCTCTGCAGGCTGGAGAAGTAAACCATTCGGAGAATGTGACTTTAAAACACAGGGGACAAACCGTAACGCAGAATGTGCTTTTCTTGCAAATTGGTGAAAGGCGAGCGCCAGCAGCCCCTCATACCAGAGCTGCTCTATTGTTCTATTTTGGGTTTTACCAACAAACAAAGAAGGACTTGCTTGGCTGCACAGCTTTAGGCCGACCTCCTCCTTTACTTATTTTGGCTCATTGCTTTGCTTTGGACTGGTGGAGGGGTGTTAGGAACTTCTTTGGTCTGTGATACCATCAGTCTGACGAGAACCTAATCAATCTAGTCGGATCGGACTTGTTTATTGATCACTGCTCTGTGTCAATATCTAGCTAAAAATACATATTACTCCCCTGAGTGTATTGTTAGCCTAGCTTTGACAGGCTTTTAAGCGAATACAGTCAGAATGGCTTTGCAGAGTTTGGTTGTGTTTGGAAATTCTACTCTCATTCATGTTCTCTCCCAGGATTAGGACTATTTTGCAGTATTATACCATATTTTAATCCTCTCTGTCTACCACACTGCCCCATTTTACCCTGTTTTATCTGTTGATGCTTTACATTCCATACTAAATTGTTGAATTGAATAGCAGTTCATTTGTTTTCTGACTGGGACTTCACTTGGCAGACATACTGGACGCATATAGAAAAAGTTACAAGTCATAATGTTACTCGGTTGTTCCACATCTGCCAGCTACAAAGCTGTCCTAGGGGCATGCTCAGCTTGGAGCTCTGTTTCTGGTCCTGTGTGGCCACTGTTTCAGGCCTACTTATGTCACAGTGCTGTAATGAAAGACAATCTGATACCACAGCAATTGCGTACATCTGTGGAGCTCTACGCAGCCACATGTTGTCCTCCGGAGTTTGGGAAAAGAATAAGGTTGGGCGTAAAAAGTTCTCACTCCAGAGTGGGTTTCCTGGAATATCCTCGGCAAGTCACAATGAGTAAGACTACATTTGGAGTTGAGCGGCGTGCACACAAACAGGAACCGGAGCCGGGCCTTTGTTGCCTGTTGGAAGCCAGTGGTTTCCGTCATGTTGCTGGCTGCACAGCCCTGATTTGTAGGCCTCATTAAAGCAGCAGGAGACATCTTCCGCTCCTTTTGTCTTGGAAGACAAACAGCAACGGCATGGCCATCACTTAAGAGGGGCAGGAGCAGTCAGTGGTCAACTCTAAATGGCCAAACAACGGGTAAACTGGAGTGGCTGGTTTTAGGCAGCAGGTACGCACGTTAAAAAGGCTGGTCCAGCAGGGACCTAACCAACCAGAGTAGCCTGGAGCGATTACCATTATAGCCTGCACTGAGTTGCTAGTTTATTATATAACTTGTATCTACGTTGGCCATTTGATTAGGCTGATTAAAGGTAGAGGTAAGGGCTATGCCTGATTTCTTCATACCAGCTCAACACCCACTAACATTTTTAATTGCTGTGCAGGTTCCCCAGCCAAATATTATTAGCAGTGGTCCCTTTCTGTTGATGCGTGGGATAAAAGGTGTATGACAAATTGTGTAGCAACAGATTAAGCATGTTAATCTATAGTGGTCCACAAAAGTGCCTTTGTGCCATGATTGGCCAGAAAAGAATTGTCAGTGAAATCATGATACTGTGGCAATAAGGCTTAAGTACTTTGCCCAAAGATACAACCAGGAATACCCATGGGACTTAAACTCACCTCTTTCACCACCTTTTACCATCAGACTACCTGTTACCCCTACGCAGCAGCTAGAAGGGACTGTTGGGATGGACTACCTACAGTGCAAGCACAACAATGGGGTATATGATCAAGTGGCCAAAGTAAGAACTCCTTGTAGTAGAAATTTACTCTAATATTCATCTTCATAATACGTTCAGAATGTTGCGTGAAGCAGAGCCTGAAAAGAATGAAGATGAAGGAGGTTCTCGTGGTCCATGCCCTTTATGTCACTGCTTTAGGGCTTTCTAGAAGTTAAAAGGAAGTGCGTAGTGGATTAAGTGTTGACTGGAAGGTAGAAGACATTGAAATATGCGTGTGTGGGAGGTGATTTGAGAGTGTAGATGCTCTATTTTTGGCTATTGAGAGCATTTTGAATGTCTAAGAACAATTGTTCTTGGCAGGAAAGAGTATTTAGGCATCCCTCCTCCATAGCTGAGGAATGCCTCTTGAGGCGAAAGGGTTAGAAACAGGCCATAGGCCCCGTCTCTCCCTCTTCTCTCATTAAGGCCTAGCTCTGAGAGATCAGCCCAATAGCACAGGATATCCACCATTCTTCCAGCCTCTGACTAATGTGGCTGGGATGTCCTGTGATGAACGTCAGGAAGCCTTCAGTACAGACAATGTGTTCTTTACCCAAAATAAAAAAACAACAGGTAAATAAAGTCTGTTTTTATCTGCCAGACTTTTCTTAGGCTGGCCAGGCCGTCTCCACTGAGATTAGGTTAAGGTGCAGGATTATGTTCTTTCTCTGTTTGCTAATGATGCTGTCAGGAATGGTTACCACTGCAGGTCACTACAGGTAACGGTGAGTCACGTCTGCCTCATCATGTAATCACAACCCATCCCTTGAACACTAAAGAAAAAAAGATGGAGGTGCCAATGAGTTATTTTGGAGTGATGCCATAGAAGAACGATCCTAAGAAGAACATGTATGTAAAGAACCTTGGACTTTGAGGAATCACCATGTCATGTAACTATTCAATGTCATTTAGAGTTTTTTTTTTCCCTAGAACTCTTCATCTAAGCCAAGAACCGTTTAGGAACCTTTAGGAGTGAAGTCCCTGAGGTCAGCTTTTAGCTTTTGGCAAGAGAAGCAAGATATGGATCACTCGATTTATTACTCCCCCTGACAGGCCACAGATTAAGATTAACTGCTGTTAAATAATGGACGGAAATGTACTCCGTATAATTCGGTTATCACTGGAATGAGGAACGCATTCAAATAAAAAATATTTGATGTCATGTGATTTTTGTTCTTTTGGGTGGATCCTTCATATGAGTATATAGTAGAGTGCAGTGGGAAGTTCCTGGAGTGTCCTGGATGTGCTGGTGTCATGATGCAGAGTATCTTGTTGAGCTTGTCTGGTTCCCTTCGAGCTTACTCACAGTGACTCTGTCTCCAAAGGAGTTGCCCACAGCTGTGTGCCAGATGCCATCATAGGATTCAGGTACACACAAACAGTAAGCTTTAAGGGGGTAAGCGTGCTGTTTTATAGGCAAGTGAAACCATGACCGAATGCTTATTGTAGCTCAAGTGCTAATTTTGCAACTTGGGACACATGCTTTAGACATACCTCAGATTTCTAATTGTGCATTTTGGAGACCTGTTTGTTTTCACTGCTAAGCCGGAATCAGAATTTCGGTGGGGGCAGCAAGCATCTTGCCATTCAGCAAAGTTCACACATCTAGCATGTTTGCGAATTTTGAAAATGCACAAAAAAAACATCCAAATATTGCAAAAAGGTTGCTTTAACATTGTAGTAAATGCTGAATACAGTTCATCTGAAAAATGGCTCCGCGCTAAACTCTCCTAGAATTGACTGGTGTGTTTGTCATCTGGGATAATAGTCATCAGGGTGGCACAGAGATTTCAGCCTTTCATCTGATTTGAGCTACCGCTCGTCATGCCCACCCTGTCTCTGAACTGCAGACAGTGCTAAATGTCTAAACAAACATGTCTAGACAAATGCATATCTAAAAAAAAGATTACAACTGGCTGTAAAGATAATTCTGCTAAAGTTAAATCTCTCCATTTCTTCTTATCACTTATTTTTCCTTATTTATTTTTTTTTTATCCCCCCCCTTTTTTTCTTTTTTCCCCCAGACAAGATTTTGCTAAACCTTTGAATGGAATCCCAGCTCATTAGGATAAGATGCCCTTTTAAGTGCAGAATTCTGAATTGTTACATCAGATTTTCAAGTGGTGAGCTGTGTTGATGATCCTGGTAGACTGGCATCATATCACCCAGCACTGGATTATGTAATTATTTCAATGCAATTACATATTTACATCATTTGTGCTGCAAGATAAATATTGCGATATAAACAAATATGGGACTTTTTACCAGATTTCACCAAAAGTCCCCCAAAGTCCATAATCCAACATAGCATGATATTAATAATGTACTCAGTGTATTCAAGATTGGAGCAAAATGGATGCTACTGGGCAGATATAATCTGCTTCTAAAAGGAAAGTTGTAGCATAAGGTGTTTAATATCATTTAACATTGCACACCCTGCATTGTGACTATTGCACATGCACACATGATGCTAAAACGATATATTTTGCAGCTTAAAATACAGTTGCATTTGATTTAAATTCTGTATTAACAGATTCTAGTTTAATTTATTATTATTATTTTTTAACCTGTTGCAGTGTTGAGCCCATTTTAAGGAGATATGTTGAAGTATATAGTATATGAAGTGTATACTCCTCTAAAAAAGTTTTTAAGGGCTCAGAGTCTCGGTCTGTTGTGCTGCCATCATGGCCTGGGGGTTAGAAGTTCAAATCCCTTTTTAAGAGATAAGAAAAAGGGGTTAAAATGGGAGAGATGGTGATGCAGTTTGATAAAACATCACTCGAAGAACACTTTTTTTTGGAGTTTCACAAAGCCACAGTTCAAATCAGTGCAGTAATACACTCCTTGTAGTAAACAGTGCTCATGTTCTACGTCTGATGGGAGCTGAGGGCGCTAACCACTGCCGCACTGGCTCCATCTCTGCCGTGGCACCAACCCACAGCAGCTCTGGTGATGCCGGCCACATGGTTCTGGGATTTTCTGTCTTTTCTAAGTGGAGTTAAAGAGACAGCGCTGTGGTGGCATTTTCCACTTCACCCGCAGAGCGTTAGAGCTGCTTTGTCCCCTTTCAGAAGTTCGGCTCAATGAGGGCCTCTTGGCAAGGCTCCACCTTGGATCTATAGGAAAGCTGTGGGACTGGTGCTGGGTTTACGGTGGTAGCACACAGTTGTTGGCCTGTGGAGGCACCATTGCGATGCCTGTAATTCAAGCCTGGGGGATTAGGAAGAAACACATGGGTTCAAAGGCACTTCCGCATTTGACATTTTGATTATACTACTAAAGTGTTTCAGGGGACAGTGACACAAACTGGCAGTAAAGACGCCCCTCTTCTAGGTTGTCTTTCTTAGCCTGGTGTTTACTTGCATGCTGTGTTTTTAGTAGCTGCCATCTGTCACACATTAAGAAGGCCAACTTTCCTTCTTCTTCATTGGGAAACTTCCAGTTTAACTTTGGAGGTCATTCTTGTATTCTTTCTGTTGAACAACTCAGTCTTCCGAGCCCTCATCATCTCCATCATCATTTTTTTTTTCTTCCTCTCGCTCTGTGGCTGTGGGTTCTGCCTTTGCTGTTACCTTGGAATCACTTCTGAAAAGTCTGCAGGGCAGTTTTTCCCCAAATTGAAATTTTCCTATGCATTTAGATACAGGATACAGAAAGGACTGCCACTGAAATGTCCAAGATTGACATTTGTCTGACCAATCTGGCATCTTGCTCATAATATATGTGTCTCTTCGGATTGATTGGTTTTATAATGGGGCCTGCTTGTTAATTAGGGATCAGAAGTTCCAGACTATACTATACTTTCTACTGTGGTGTATTGACGCTCTTGAGAAACCATTTAGGGCTGTGTGAATGTGGTGTTGTCCGTTCCTTTAAAGCGTCACTATGAAACAATCGCCCTGCAGTCAGGAAGTGTAATTTGTGCTTTGAGCCACCACTGAAGGACATGTTTTTCTGGACGAGCTAAGAGGTGCAGAACCGTCACTGAGAGTAAACTAAGGATGTGGACTTGTGATACAGTAATATTACAGAATTCTATACTAATATGATTATCCTGCCCCGCCTCTCCGAAGTTACATACTGCAGTTAGCTGCACCCCGAGCCTGGAGTGGAGACGGCAGAGATGCTGGTGTCTATTACAGATCAGTGGAGCATCAACATGATTTTTAAAGCTGTTATTTTAGGGTATAAATGCTACATAGTGTTGCTTTAATCAGATTAGCTGTGACAGAATTAGTTGTCATCATCCAGAGTTCTCTTAAGATCTAGGTCCTTGCGGATGGTGCTGTCCTTCGTGTGGTGTGAATTTTTGCTTCACCAAATATGTGGCGTAATCACATGGATGTCCCAACACGCATCCTCTCCTCCCGGCTTGTCTTACTTTTGGCCCGGGTAGTAAACCTTCTTAACGTGTCTGAGCTCTGAACTTAAACATACTTCTTTGTTTTCAGAGAACTGCGTTCATTTCTTCCTCGTCAAAACCTCGCTCAGATAACTCCGACACAACTGAGGGTGACCGGAGTGTTTTTCATTGCGCCTTTAGGAACGTACTGCAGCATAGACTTAACGATTATATAAATCAGTAAGTCATTTCCCCCCGCAGTGATAAAACAAGCCATATTCTTGTTTTGTTTTTTGTTTTCATTTTTTTTCCCCCTTCCTTGCTCATGTTCTTTTCAGACAAAGCTGCCCAGACCAACAGGAGGCCGCATGAACTGGCGTTTTTCTCAAAACTGGAATCCGCCCTGATCAACGGAGTATGTCTGTCTTCTTCTCTGTTCCTGACCCTGGTCAAATACAGTACACGAGCAGAACAGCATTAATGACATTCATTGAGGATTTATCTCTTCCATATTAAAACTACTTACCAGTCAAGCTATTTTACGGGTTTTTGTTTCATTCTGATGTTCCAAATTGCCTCACATCTCTGTGTCTAATTTAATGATTATTTTTTTAATAGGGTGTGTATTGTAGAGCTGACCTTTAGGGAATAATGCTGCGTGTTACAGTGGCGGGTGTGCCAGCCTGGAGTGTGATATGGAGGAAGTAATTGAGTGTGTTCAGGAAGCCCTGCCTGGAAATCAGATTGGCATATGAGGTAATTGCTGCATGTTGCACTTACCTCAGGAGCTCAGCTGATTTACACTGGCACTGTGCCTCTCTCAGTAGATTCTGATAGTGCAGCCATTGTAAGCATTGCATAGTTTTGCTTTGCTTTTCTTTGCTTTGGCCACGTGTTGAAAAACTTGGAAAGTGCCGTTCACGTCCAGGGACAACCGGCCCCAAGGACAGGGTTCCAGGCCGAGTTTTGGAGTGCTATTAAGCATTATTGAGGTGGGTAATTGGACCCTGTTTGTGTGTGTGGTGAATGTCAATGTATGGTGTAATGTGTCTCCAGTGTTGGCCTCAGTGACTGGTGGGGAAATGTTTCCTCCCTTAAGTTCCGTTCTGGTATTTGTGGAATTTGCTTTGGAACAAACATGACACTTCCTGACCGGGTCTCTGGAGAAAGCAGTGCGGAGGTGGGGTCTAAGACACAGTGAGGCAAGGCAGGAGGGTCCAGAAGAAAACGGCACATTCATCTCAGAGTTTCCGTCTGTGCTTGAGGAAGGCGGCTTTTTACTGAAATGAAAAGGTTGTACTGGATTGTCGGTGGATTCCTTCGCTGTCCTGTTCACCTTGTTCTCGTTGGCTTGTGAATGCCCCAAAGAGTGTAGTGACGGCAGTTGTGTGGAGATTATCATTCTTGGGGGTTAGTCTTTGCTAAAGGTTCTGCCCAAAGAAATCTCTGCTTAATAACCTTAATTGTCCTGTACTGACCAGGGCTGATCTCCTGATCATTGACCAAAGATGTTGCAGATTCATGGTTGCGCTGTGGGTCCAGTCAGAGTCTTATGAGTCTCATACTTATGTGAAATAACTATTTGATAGTGTATTGTACTACATAAGTCATGAAGCTGTGGCCCTGTCCCATTACACCCGCACCCCTTATTTGCGTGTGCCAGTTCTTTACATTTCCCCAAGAAGGATGCTCACCTAAGAGTGCCTCAATGGCAAGTTGATACTCCCCTCACGCATATCTGCATCCGATCATGCTTTTGTGAAGGCAGTTACCCATGTTCCTTACATAAACTAATTTCACTATGATGCAAGCATATTTATGGATGTTGCTTAAAGTGCGTAATTAGCATAGTAAAAACTGTTAAATCCAACATGACCCTATTCAACATTTATGCAGGTGAAGGGATGTGAGGCCACGCACGTCCCTATTCTGCTCTAAATTCCTCAACGCCTTCAGTACTTGCACCCACTCTTACTTATCCTTCAACAACTTCATAAAAGTACACTTCCAGGAAGGGAAGTTTAGGATGAGAATTGGGACAGGACCTATGGCTTCTACGCTCAAAAGGTGTGGTCATACAACCTGAATATAAATGCCATTTTAACAGACACACAATGTCCTAATTTGGTGTAAAAGCCATTATTTCATGACCTGAACGTTTACCACATGGGTTATAGGAAGCCATTTGTGATGTAGCCCTTGATTTCATGTTGCGCTAGGTAGCAATAGCCTACTCTTTCTCTTGGTGTTTGTATGCACTGCTAAATGCTGGTGTTGACTCTGAAGTTGTCAGCTTTAGATTCAGCTGCCTGGTAAACTGCTGATGAGTTTTGACTTGCCAATCCAAAACATAACCGGGGTTAATTTTGAGGTTATTGTGGCATGTCGCTTGCAGTAACCAGGAGGACCCCTGTGCTGGAATTTTGTGGAATTCAAATATCTTTAGATCAGTTTGACAGCTCTCTAAACTGTACTTGACCGTAGATCAGAGATGCTGGGTGGAACGGTAAGTAGTCTATTTAATGAGGGGCCGAAATCACCCCAGGGAGGGAATGTCACCAGTGCAAACACCAGGCCACAGTGTCCTTTAATAGCAAAATCCTTTCAAGGTTTTCGCCTTTTTCCTTAATCTACTCCTTAATCTAAGTATAAAAATGTGTTTTAATGTTTAGGATATTATTTTATTATTAAAATTTGTGCTGTTTTTTCATTCACATTTTCAAAATTGGCAAAAAAGGTTGGGTGTCTATGTATGAAGCAAGAAGTAAAAAAAAAAAAAAAAAAAAAAAAAAAGTAATGATGTAGGCCACCTGTTTTTTCATTCATGGAAGTTCTAATTAGACGGGAAGTGGCCTGGAGCAGACGAGAAGAGAGATGACTGGAGAACTGTGAAGCTTCCTGTCAGGATGGCCCTTTCATCGATGTCATGAGAAAATGGTTCTGCTCTCCTTGGTGGCCTACAGCACTTAGGCCCTGCCCATCCTGCTACCAGCAACCACCCCCCCCCCCCCCCCCCCCCACACACACACACACACACACTGTCTCAGACCTCCCTCTTCCTTCAGTCTCTCACAATTTGCTTTGCGTTCATGTCATGCTCAAGAGGGAAAGGGACAGAGCCCTCTATTGAGTGTGCACTTGGGAGACATTAGCATTTTGCATAGGTTTGCATAGCCTTGCCCCACGCAGCACTGAAGGCCATGGCGGACCTGCTGGGCCTGAGCGGTGCTCTCTCTAGAGCAGAGAAAGGTCCCTCTGTGCGCTTTCGCTGGGAGAATTCCCCTGCAGCCTTCTCCACCCCCTCATATCCTACAAATTCTGGGCTGGATCGATCCTGGTGTTTTGTAAGCTGGATGCGGCACAGAGTGTGCTACTATTCTAGCCTTAATGGGTGACAAAGATGCCTAGTACGCCTTACATCATCTGAAACAGTCTGGGGCAGGGGGCCGGGGGTGGGTTTCGTCACATTAGTGCACAGTTTAATTACAGAACATGCAGACTTGAACTGCTTCATGGGTTTGGTCGTAATAGTAGGATCTTGTCAGCTGATTACATCATTAGTAAGGTTTATAGAGCATTGGGGTGCGTCCAGTTTTTAACGCTAGCCTGCAGGGTCTGTGAAACTTACCATGGTTCTAAGGTGGGCTGTTTCTTTCTGTAGAAAGACAGCTAGAATGTTGTCCATTAGCTGTGTTGTTGCTAGTAGAGTTAAGTATCGTTGGTTCTAATGCAGCCCTTTAGAAAAAGACGCTGTAGTTTGTAGTGAGCGAGGGGGGAATGGAATGCTCTTTGTCTCCAGGCTGCTGCTTTTCCGTGCAGTCCAGCATGGTTGTGGTCTGCACAGAAATACCACTGATTCCTGATGGCTCATAATTTATTGTTCCCTCTGGCTACATACTTCCAAGACCCATGCGCTTTGGCCGTGTTTCACTGAAGCCGAATATTCTGCTCGTTGGTGAGCTCCCGTCCTGTCATGAGCTCAGTGGATGGCTTATTGTACCCATTACTGACTATGTCACTCCCTGGCCGTTGATCATGAGACTGCGGGGTGGACTGAAAGGCTCTTTATCCCGGGCCCTCAGAGTCGGCCCAGCTGGAGCAGGCAGAGTTGCTCAAAGGAGGAAGGAGTGAAGCGTTTCTGTCGGCCTCCCTGTCCTAGATGTTCCTGGAAGCCCTTTCCAATAGCTGCGATGCCTTCATCGTTTCAATGGAGAAATGGCGTAATCTGTGAGCAAAAGTATGTGGGCCACCCCGCAGAGATAAGCCGCCATGCTGTTACCATTAAAGCGCAAAGCACCGTAACAAGCTGCATTTGGTTTATCTGATGGATGTTCCAGTGACCTTCAGTAAGATATCAAGCTGCGATTTAATCCCTGTTTCAGCACAGTCAGATTAGACACCTCTGCCTTGTTATAGAGCATTAGGCTAAGTGTAGGCATTGTTGTATCGCTGGTGCACTGGCCTTACAACACCCCGTGTACTTGCCTGGACCTTGCACAGCATACACATGCGACAAGACGCTGCATGTCAGTTGCCTCATGCAGGCTCTTGGAGGGGTTGAGCTGGGCTGGTGCAAAGTCCACTCAGCTGCAAACTAATGGCTGACGTTTTAGCGGAGAGGAGGCAGGAACTCCAGACTAAATCAGCCCTCTGCATTTTAGTAAAGAGTTTTACTGGTTTTACAACATGCATTTTGTTGTGGTCATGAACCCGGTTACCTGTCATCAGAGTTCAAAGACTTGCTGAACCAGCTGGGCTTCAGTTATTTTCATTTATTCATTCAGTTTTATTTGGTTTATTTATTTACTTTTTGATTCATTATTTCTTATTTAATGCTTTTCTGTGAAAAATAAAAATTGAAAATAAAAATTATATGCTGATTTGCTGACAAGCCTTAAATTGTTCCCTGAAATCTACATAAAAGGTTTGTGGCTTAGTTTAGGGCAAAAAGAGCTTTTACATGCCCACTTACAATCCTATATTTTTGGCCCTAGAATTAAACTAGCTGTCTTTCCTGCTATAGTGGGCTCATGGATAGTTTGATGAGCATTGCTCTGATTGGTTTGTTTACAGCGAGGCACCGCTTCAGCTCACACGGAATCAACATAACAAGGCACAGCATCACTAATCATACCTTTGCTTCTAGCACTGTGCCAACTCTTACCAGACAGTCAAGCTGATTGGCTAGTGTTAGCTTTTAGTTCATCATGGATACCTTATCGCTTCCATCAGTTTTACCTAATTGCATCCATCTTTTGATTGCCTGTTCTGTGGTCAATGAGACTTGGTTTGCATAGCAACCAGTTTTCTGTTATCTAGCAGAGTCCGGCTGTGATGTGCTGATCTCCAGTGTTACTGATGCACAGCTGTGGTAAAGATTGTCTCAGAAAATTGAGAGTTGTGGGTGGGTGTTCCTTTTTACAATGTCGGTAGCTTTGAATTAAGGCTATATATAACAAATATAACGAGTCAAGACTAGAGCTGGGCAATCTGACAATATTTTATCGTATTGTAATAAATGTTATCGTGCACAATACACCATGCTTTTATGAGTATATTGTGGATATCGTCAGTGCTTAAAGAGCACTGATTAACTGCATGTTTTATTACAAAGAATGTAATCAGTCTTATTTAATTCAATGGAATGAAGCATATTTAAGTAAAAATCATGGTATTCAGTATGGAAGAGTATTTGGTGGCAGTTATAAAATATTACGCTGTTTGTGCATTTTGTCTACATGACAAAATATTGGGATAAATATTATAAAAAAATATATCTTTATATATCATCACATTGTACACTGTACAATGCGAAATGTGTCCTCCGCATTTAACCCATCTGTGGTAGTGAACACACACACACTAGTGAACTAGGGGCAGTGAGTACACACACACCCAGAGCGGTGGGCAGCCAACTCCAGCGCCTGGGGAGCAGAGAGGGTAAAGGACCTTGCTCAAGGGCCCAACAGTGGCAGCGTGCCGAGCCCGGGTATCGAACCCACAACCCTGTTATCGTTAGCCCGGCGCTCTAACCGCTGAGCTTATTTAACGATGCTAAGAAAAATGCAGTTTTCCATGCTGGAGCACCTTTAAATAGTAACAAGACATGACTTTTTTTGAGACCTGCACCGTTACCCAGAACCTTTCCGGACATTACCAGGAGGAGCTGGTTGTGTAAACGCAAATGTCTGGATTTGTACTAGACATTACCTGGACTTCATCACATTACCTGGACTTTACCTTTACAAGTCCGGGTAACGTCTGAGTGAGCCCGGGCATTAATAGAGCAGGTGGTTTTCTGGAGAATTTGCAGTGGGCATGTTGATGTCGTTTCCCATGCGACCGGTGTGAAACCTTTTTTTGCGTCGTTCTTTTTGCATCCTGTCGTGCCTCTTGCTCACTCTACAAAGACGCTGTCCCTACCTAAATCATATGAAACGTGCCTGACGCGTGTCTCCAGCTGCACACTACATGTGTGAAAGAGCAACTCTGGAGAATCTCCGGGCCTGAGTCTCGGGACTTTTTCCCGAGTTCATATGTGAGAATGGCTGAACTTATTGTTGCAGAATGAGGGGTTAAGTATCTGATTAGCTTGAGTTCACTAATATTAGAAAACGTTTGCTTAGATATGCCAGCTATGAGGGTTGGGGCTCAGGTCTTCCCTAGACTTCATTATAACAGCCTGTTAAATTTGTCACCAAGGACATTTGCAAGCTTTGGATTTCAACTGAACCTTCAGTTTTTAATCCTCTGTTTAATTTACGCTTGTACATTCACCACAGTGTGGTGTTAGTTTGAACTAGCCTGGAGGAAGATTTCGGCAGGTTCCTGATGTGTGAAACTACCAGTCCCACATGCCAGCGACTTGTCAGGACTCCAAAAGTTGAAAAGTCGCCATTTAATCAAAGAAAAGGAGAATCAAAGAAAATATTGTGCTACAGCGGTGTGGTTTGAGGTTTGGATGGGGTGAGCGAGTGCAGCTTTGGTGCAGGAGAAATCAGAACCTTCCAACACACTATCCATTCACACACCCAGGCCTTCAGTGGTGTGCTGGCTCACCCGCGTGAACCACCTCCTTCTCTCCAGGAGCCAATTACAGGCATGCTGTGGAGGTTCCCTGAGGATCTGGCTCCATAACATGCCTTCATGTATACTGAGTATCTTCTGACCAGGATGATGGGCACCTCTTAGCAGACGTGGAATGTGCCTAATTAAGCTTTGATCTGTGGCCACGCACTGCTCTCGAAGAGAACGCGTATCTCCTGCTGAAGCACATGTGGTTGTGAGGTCATGTTGTGTGCTGGCTAAAGCTTGGGGCTTGCTGGCTTGTTTTAAAGTGGGTAAGCCTGGAGCAGACTTCAACTTTGGCCTGGGCCTACATGGAAAAAGCCTTTCAAAATACAAATGCTGTCTCTGGATCTGAACATTTCTTTGGTACCTCTGCTGAGATCTGTACATTCAGGTTTTACCATGGATTTTGGACCAGCTAGGTACTCTGCAGATATCCCTGAGACGCTCCCATGGTCTCGCCGAACTCAGGACCGTTAATTATTTAAGGAGTCCTGCTGCAGATAAACTGAATAATAGAAGAGCTACTGAGGACAAGGAACGCATCACTGAAAAGAAGAAGGAGAAAGAGACCTGCAGAAAGCTGAGAGAGACAGGGTGAGTGGTTACAGTGGATCTTGAAAGAAGCCCTTCAGCTGGCTTTGTTGCCTCCACCCAGCGGTAACTTTTTCAGCAAAGTTTATTAGAAACCACAAAGCAGAAATATGATCAAACACACCTCAAACGTTGCACTAATCCGACCTCTTAGAAAACTATGCCCTCCTATGGCCTCCGCCACGTCTCCTGGTGTACTGACAGACACAGCAAACCTTCTTGCCACAGCTCGCATTGCTGTGCCATCCTGGATGTGCTGCACTACCTGAGTCACTTGTGTGGGTTGTAGAGTCCGCCTCTGGCTACCATGAGTGTGAAAGCACCACCAACATTCAAAAGTGATCAAAACATCAGCCAGAAAGCATAGGTACTGAGAAGTGGTCTGTGGTCCCCACCTGTAGAACCACTCCTTTATTGAGTGTCTTGCTAATTGCCAATAATTTCCACCTGTTGTCTATTCCATTTGCACAACAGCATGTGAAATTGATTGTCAATCAGTGTTGACAGTGGACAGTTTGATTTCACAGAAGTTTCATTTACTTTGAGTTATATTGTGGTGTTTAAGTGCTCCCTTTTGAGCAGTGTATATTAGTTAGACATACTTAGTACATACACTGGGCATAGTACATAATCTTAGTACATAATCTGGCTCCCTGAGGAGCCAGATTAATGTCGGAAATGCATGTATTTTATGATCATTGATACTGTAACTGATATGAGCAAAATTAACACGGTTAGAGGTTCTGAATGTTGGTTTTGATACATTTTCTATTATTGCCCAGCTGTGCCAGGGTCATAGTTTTGTACATATCAGTCAGTCCAATATTGAGATCAAGTTTCTTACATAGCTAATACACACCCAAAAGGACAACCCTTACATTTGATTTATGGAAGGGTTTTTGAGTGAGTGCAGACTTCCAGATCACGTGACCTGGCTGGCTGTAAGAGATGGCGTATTTTGACTGGCTCTGTTATAACTCCACCGTCAGTGGTAACACTTGTCATTAGGAACCCAGACACAGGAAAGAGTGTTTCCTATAAACACACTGTAGCACAGCACTGGAGGACTCAATTTCTTCCGGCACGTTCATTATCCCTCGGGCAACTTGGGAATGCTGGAAGAGTGCTAACACAGAGGGCAGTATATGTTGTATGGAGGAAGCCCAGCCGAGTGGGATGTGGTCAGTGCCAGGAGCCTCTGATGGCTGGATCTCACACTCCCTGTTCCTAAGCTCTGCTGACTTGGGCGCTGAAAGAAAACAAACTCCTCAGTGTTTGTTTGGCAGCAGTGGCTGTAAGGATGCCTCTTAAATCATGGAGAGAGCCTAGGATCACGCTGCTGTTTACTGCGCTAGCGGATATTGCGGTCGCTGGGACGCAGAGGCAGGGAAGCCTAGGACAATCAATTCATGCCTGGCGGCGAGCGCAGCGCAGAGCATGCATTCTAGACCAGACAAATGAGAGGCCTAGAGGGCTCCAAACAGTAACCAGTCCTTCCTGGTCAAACACTGTTTATTCAGCTCATGAAGGTGTGCTGACAATCAACAGATGAACTCAAGCAGGTGTGCGAGAGCATGGGGGCTGGAGTTTTCCAGGGCTGAAACTTGAGCACCTTGGACTAAACCTTCATTAGGTTGTATCACTGTCATTCTGTGCACCTATCAGTTAGGGGGGGGGTTGCTTGATTGGATCAGTAAAATGGTGTATTCCTGCAGAGAAACCTGCCGACTGTAATTTATTTACGGTGGTGGTGATCGGACCGTGCATCACAATATCTACAACGAAAATAGCCATTTGATTTACTATCCATGTCCATTGAACCCAAGTGTCTATTTCTGTTTTTAGGGTGGTCTGTGAAAAAGCACTTTTTTGTTTTTGCAAATTTGACACACAGATGGTAAAAATAATATTTTACAATACATGATAATTATCTCGATATTTTGACATTAATAGCATCAGATTCTTACACACTGCTATTCGAATATCGTCCCATATATATCGTCATAATATATGAAGTACAGTGATTTCTATTTAGAATATGCTGCACTTCATCCAGTTAAACAGGGTTAATTAAATTTTTTGTGGGAAATGTGCAGCTGGCAAGTGTTCTTCAGGCACTGGCGATATCCACGAAATGCTCAGAAAAGTATATTGTGCAACACGACAATGTGTGTTTATTGTGATACGGTAAAATATTGTTACATTGCCCACCCCTATCTAAATGCTTCAGATTATCTATCTAACTGATTTGAATATAATAGAAAGACAACACGAGTCAACACACATTGCCACTTTTATAATGATCGTTCCATTTACTGAAAATATTAAAAATTTCTATCACTGATGAAAAGGAAAAAAGTAGTTGCCCCTCTAAACGCTTAGCTGTAATAACTGCAAGCAAACATTTGCAGTAATTTGGTGATGAGTATTTTACATCGCTGTGGAGTGCTTTTGCCCCTCTTTTCTTTGCAGGTTGCATGTTAAAATGGTGATGGTAAATCTGTAACAACAAGTTTTAAGTGGGGATTGTGGGATTAAGAAACATGTTCTAGACTAACAGCATATCTCACAACTTTTGGAACATACAACATGTTTAAATATCTTAAATGAATAAATCTCAAAGAAAATAAAACATTTACATTTACATTTATGGCTTTTAGCAGACGCTCTTATCCAGAGCGACTTACAAAGTGCTTTACTATTTACCCAAGAAAGAAACCTTAGCTAGTTAGAATAGGCTAATAATTCAAAGATACCTCTAAGCTTTAGACATTACTAAACACAATACAATAAGGCGACCATAGTACTCTATTCGTCCAAGTACTCTCTGAAGAGGTGGGTCTTCAGTTTGCTTTTGAAGACAGCGAGCGACTCTGCTGTTCGGACACCCAGGGGAAGCTCGTTTCACCACTTTGGTGCCAGGACAGAAAAAAGCCTGGACGCTTGTCTTCCGTGGATTTTGAGGGATGGCGGGTCGAGCCGAGCCGTACTTGAAGCTCGAAAACCCCAATAAAGTTGAAATACCGTCTCATTCACATTAATGGGCTCACCTCGCTAAGGAAACACAATAAGACAGTACTGGGGTCATGTCCATATATTGTACGATAAGTTGATAACCCTAATTATCGTGACAGGCCTAGTTCCTATCACCACCACTCTGGACAGTTCTGACTCGGGCTACTCTCACTGATTGTTATACTTTTACCAGTTGTTTATGTGGAAATTGTGACTGATGGAATTCCCTTCAAGTATTAATATTTGTCAAAAACTAAAACTATTTGTCAACAGGTGTCTTTTTAGGTGTTTTAATGATTTAAATAATTATATGAATAACAAATTACAGAAATGGGGAATAATACAGCATGCAATATTTATCTGTTTACATTATTTACATCCATTTTAGTCAAGTTCTCTGGCTTAAGATTTGGTGTCCACTTTTAAAATATGATAATTTTTTTTATATAGCTTAATTATGGATGTTCTCACTTCTGAGATTTCTTTTTATCATCACAGCTTTGTATTTCCTCCCTCCTAATTATTTTAAACTTGTATTGCTGATATTAGAATCATTTTATACCTCTATATATCTAAAACCAAATTGGTTTTGTGTTGTCGCTGGTGCTTTAGGAGCGAAAACGTAGAGCGACAACAGTGCTGCATTGTTATTATAATGAAGCTGCTCGTCGTGTATTGATGGAGAGCAGCAGGGCATGTTGTGGGTGTGTACCTTTCTAAGGGAGACTGGGAGGCTGAATAGCTGAAGCTGCCAGTCTGGCTACAGAGCACAACTGTACTGAGGCCCAGTGCCAGAGTGGCTAACCTCGTAGCAGACGCTAGCATTGAACGCCAGATGGCCTGTATATGAGTCGGTTTCTTGTGAACAAAAGGCCCTTGCTGACTGAGAAGCACCTTATCTCACTGAAGGATTAGAGGAGAGCCTGGCCCTGGTCTGGAAATGCTGAGGAAGATGAATGATGACCGTTAAATGTCCATCAATCACTTTAATGGAGTTAAAGTACATTTCATTAGAATGAGTTTGCAAGATGCCAGGAAAGAACTGAGATCTGATGCTTGTACTGGAAAAAAAAGACACAATACAGATCATTGGATTTATGCTTGTCATAATGTTTGCGATCTGTTTATGTGCAGATCTGTGTCCCAAGGGATCCGGCTACCTTATGGATGAAGGTTAAAGCTGAGCCAAGGGAATGTGGTGCTGTACCCAGAACTCTGACGGCAGCTGCGTATGCGTGTGCACACGTGTCTGTGTGTCTGTGTGTTTGCGGTCGCCCATTTCATTTCCTCTCCGTCTCCCAGAACAATATAGCACAGGAAAGCCAAACTGCGAGCAGACAGAGAGTGTAATCACACAGTACAAAGCTGTTGAGGGATTGATGGGGTTTCTGTAGAGGACCTACTAAAGTGGCCCACAACCTCTTTACAAGAGCAGTGTAGTAATGAAGAGATGATTTGCTCATAAATGCTGATCTAAATGATCAGAAAACAGATCTTCAGGTTCTCCCAGGGAAAACCACTGGAATTTGCAGCTTAGAAAGGAGGCCATCACTGAATTCACCATGCAGCGGATCGATGTTGTCGACCTGTGTGCCAAGATCTTCAGCGGATGGAGCTCATGAATTGGGTGTGGGCCTAAATCTGGTGAAGCTAACGCTGGCTGGACATGTCCCAGCGCTAGGTATGCAGCACATCCGGTCTTGGTGTCTATGTTTGTAATCTTGGTGCTGAAGGAGCAAGCTCACAATGGCAGCTTCACCCTCTCCTGCGCAAGTCATTGCTAGTGACAAGTGCACAACTTCTTAAGGGCCTTGTCGGATAGGCTAGCTAGTTGATACTGAACTGATACTGATACTGTTCACATCACAAGCCTCACATTTCCGTTCACTCTTTCGGACACTCTTTGCGGATTCACGCTCATGACTGTTATCCTAATCGGTCAGTTTCCTCAAACACAAACATTCAAACTAAAGCTGCGTCCCGAATGACCCCAAACATGCGTCCCCACTGCACTCGGAGTCAGAGAACTTTGACAGCTACACTCCAATACTGAACTGTATGTCCTAGACGGATCAGTGCACACAAACTGAATCCCCTACGGCTCTTTGTCTTAACGCACTGTTTTGGTGCAGCTGGTATTTTCATGACCTGTGCAGTTCACTGTGTAGGGAGGTGGGAACCATTTGGATTCGAAGTAGCAGACGATCATTTGCTCTGAACAGCTCTAAGCTGTTCAGTTTTAGAACAACCTGAAGGCAAAACAGGGCTAGATGCTTATACCACGTTAATACTGATGAATAGAACATGTACAGTGGACCGTCAATCTGACCATTCTCACATGACCACAAATTGGATGTGCAACCAAATTAGGATCACATATTATTGCCAGATTTACAGACATCAGCAAACTGCTGGACGCTGGCCTCTGTTGCCCAACCCTTGTGTCACTTCAAAAGATTAATTTTGGATCCATACATACAGAAGTTCTACACACATACATCCCTCAGATAGCCCTTTATAGAGCCCTTTGCTGAATAAATGTTTGAAAGAGGACATGCAGGAATCAGAACATCTAGCCCACTGTTTTACACATTTGCTCATAATTTATTTAATTTATTTATGCACTGGTCTGTGTGGCCAGGCATTAGCGGAAAGGACTTTCATCAGAGGCAAGGCTGATTCCTTACAGTAAAAGCCCTCTGATCGCTTCAGCCAGACAGGTTAGTGTTTTCCTCAAAGTATGGTTTTGGCTGCTTTCAGCCAAACATACACAGACAAGTAAGAAGGAATTGCCGAGCATGAATTCCTCCCCCCGAGCAGGAAGGAGTGGTGCCAGCTCTCAGTTTAAACAGGTATCATCTGTTGAGGCGATGTTTGCATAAGCATGCGCGAGAGAGGGAGACCTCTAATGCAGGGCTGTGTTATGTCTTACTGTACAACTGTAACCACAGCTATGTGCAGCATAGCTGTCCCAGAACGCAGTGGCTTGAGGCCGCTATGCTCGTCTCTGGCCGTGCTGACCCTGCCCACAGAGCACAAGCGCACAGAGCTGCCTCACTGTTAACAGAGCCAGCTCAGCAGCCTGGCATTTGAGCCCCGGCCAGAACGGTTCAAATGCTGATTGTTCATCTGGGGGCGTGGAGCGCGAAAGCTTAATGCTATTCCACAAGTGATAATGGAGTGGTTTGTGGCTGAATTTGCTCATTCTGTAATGATAAGTGTAAACAATGAGGCTGGATTATTCTTTGCCATTATGGCAACATCTCTAACAGGATGGCCTGTTCTGGGTTAGAATCTGGATGCTCTCGCAGTGACATTGACTTTTGGCGCATTGGCCTGTAGGACATGCGTGTCCAGAGGAATGCCTGCAATTCCACTTACATCCAATACTTCTGGATCAATCGACAGCTCACGTGTGGGCCCCTTGTCAATTTGACAGGCTGTTTGGTTATTGATCTAGCTCTGCTCACTCCGATCCCTCTTTCTTGCTATCTCTCTCTCGCTGCACTCCTCTGATTGGCCCCAGCTGATCAGTTCCTTGTTCTGCATTACTTTGATTAGTTTGTGCTTTGCTCAGAGACAGCGAAATTCTCACAGACCTTTGACCGAGCTGAGAGGTGAGAGGCCAGCTGAAATCTCCAATGTTGTATAAACTCAACCGTATTCCCCCCCTGCATTCCACATAGATTAGCACAGTCAGAATTAGCCTGGCTTCCAAACAAGCGCTGATTGTAACTGTGGGCTGGAGCAGGCTGCAGTTTGACTCAAGCAACACCAAAGGCATTAGACATCAAATTACTGGGAAGTGTATCTTGATCCCTCAAAACAGTCTCGCGTTACAGGCCTTTAGTATGATCTCTCTAGCATGTCCAGAACTGCATGAAATGGTGTTCAGCGGTTCTGTTTTGTTTTCATTTCGCCATCAGAGCGGTGAAGCAGGTATAACTTGGGTTGGTTTTGCCTCCTGTTGACTGTAAGTGTGTACATGGTCAACACCTTCTCAGCTCCATGTTGTAATAGCTGCTCTGAATCTTCTCCACGCAGGTCTGTTTCTCGTCCCTTAATCAACACAGCTTCTTTCTCTGTTTATTGTCCAGCAATGGTGAACAGAAGTGCAGTCTGGTACTCATCATCGCAGGTCCTTCCTGAAGGTCTGCAGCAAGAAATCACTTTCACCATACCTGGTTCTGCCGTAGACTGGCTTTGGCGGGCCGTACACCTGCAGAGGAAATGAGCTGGCCTGGGTCACCTTAGTACAGCGTCCTGTTTCAAAAGCCGTCAGCAGGGGCCCGCTTGTCTGTCACCGTCTCGACCTTCTGCGCCCTTGATTTCATCGTCACTGAGAAACCTGCTGGGCTGTATAGAGGAACCAAGCAGATTTACACTGGGATTGTTTAAAGGGAAATCCGTCCCAGTGGTTCTGTTCTGTCTCAGTATGACCATATTTGCCCTTGAGTTTTGGAGATGGTCATCTCTGCTAAATGTAAAAATGTTTGTGGAGATGTGTAAATGTGTAAATGCACACACACATCTAGTCTAGTCCGTGTAGAGAAGTACTTCCAATAGGCCAGTAGGACTCTCTGGAGCAGCTAAACATGAACCTAATGGCAGGTGTGGACTAGAGGGGCAGAAAGCCTTCAGTACTGAGCTGTGTTTTCTGAAATGATGGTTCTCAATTCAGTCAGTTTAGGATAAGGTGGGGTGGTGATCATCGAACATCCCCACTACCTTTGTCGCTGAATGCCATCAAATAGTCACAGCAGTGCTTCAACATCTGGTAGAAAGCCTTCACTGGACAGTAGGGACAGTTACTCCAAAAAATGCAGGATAAGCTTAGCCCTTGTAATATCCTTGATATTACAGTAAAGGAACAGTAAACGGGCAGGCGTCTCAGTACTTTTGTCCATATAGTGTATGTGAGATTAACCTTTTAAATGCTCTTATCTTATGCCGGTGTTCTACTTAAACAGGCCCGAGATGGCGTGTGTGTGTGTGTGTGTGTGTGTGTGTGTGTGTGTGTGTGTGTGTGTGTGTGTGTGTGTGTGTGTGTGTGTTGCGGGGGGGAGGGGGGGAGAAGAAGTTTCTCCTGTAACAGTGACCCAGATATGCCTCTTACCCCCTCTGGCACAGCTGTGATGTGATTGGCTTGGTCAGGCGTGGCCGCCGCTGCCACATGCTCTGGAGACGAGACCAGCAGTCTGCAGCACAAACCTCCTTACATATTACCCACATGTTTTCATAAATCACTTTAAAGCGAATGCCTCAGATGCGGATTTGGCCCAGGTACGCCTCCAGCTCTGCTGCTCGAGCTGAGTTTGTGGAAATCTGCAGATTTTCCATGTGCCGTGAGAAGGTAGCAGCTGTGCGAGTGTATGTATAGGCCATTCTTCTCTCGTGAACATCATTAAACACACCACAGGAGTCTTGTGTGTATGAGGGACCTGCATAATGTTTTTGAGCTCATTGCATTCTGCTTTTTACCTCATATCTTCTTGGCCAATTAGGAACACTAATGGTCGTTTATGCTGTGAAAAGCCAATGGTCATGTCTGTGGGTGCTGTTTTTGGGCCCAGGCAAAAACTGCGGCCCTGCAAAGGACAAAATGGGCAAATGTATATCTTATGGTGTGAAAAATGCTTGAGTATTGTACTTAACTAATATTTTCAATTATTTGTCATTTATCTGAGGGCAATAGAACTTGAATGTTAATATTTTGACTTAATTATATTTCCATTGCTGCTAGGAGATCCCTGCTAGCCTTCGCGCAGCTCAGTAGTTGACAAAAGCACTAATTGCCTTGCCACAGGTCTTTACAGTGCTGTAATGTTAATGTAGCATTAAGCCTGTATGTTTCTTCCATCAAGAGCTGCCGCTGGTTTAGTGGTTCCACAGTAGTTTTCCCAAGGGATGTCAGGCTGGTGGTTTTAGTCTCACTCAGTGGCAGCCTTGGTGTCACTGCCTTTTAAATGGCACTATTTGTGCTCTGCAAAGCACATTAAAAGTTTTCAGAGAGCGAGAAAAAACAAGTGACAATTCAGCATGATATTTGGATATGTCTTGTGTCGTAGGTTTCTGGAGAAGTTTGAAATAGCAGCAGGTGTCTAACCCCATTCAGACGTCTGGAAAGTGGGGAGGGGATGAATGAGGATGCATCTTTCTCACAATTCTTTGAACCTTCTTGATGTCAGCTATGTGTGATCTAGGTTGACAGGTGTGCAGGTGATATGCAAGTGTTAATCACACACAGACTCACTATTCTTGAGGATATGTGGTTGTATGTGGGCATAATCGGTACACCTGGACCACGGACCAACTGTGTGTATTGTTTAAAAAGAAATAAATAAATAAATATATGTATAAGAACGTTTAATGGAGTCTGTACACAACAAGCAGCAGCTTTTCCCAGCTTTGTGAACTGCATAGTAACAAGGTGCTGATTGGATGTCACTCCATTATGTAGTATTTTAGACTTTTATTAAGAGTTTTAATGAGACTCGAGTATCTGTTAACTGTTCAAGTTGCCAGTATTGGAATACTGAAATCACTGTTTGATCAAAAGGCTTCGGAAAGTCCTTGTTGACGAGAAGTTTCACTGGAGAATGACCTCTTTGGTCTGACATGTCAGAAATGCTGCAGTAACTCAGATGCCCACTCTGTGTAATTGTACTGAACATGAAAAGCATCTCAGAATGCACAGAATGTCTAATCTTGAGGCGATGAGCTACTACAGCAGAACACTGGTCATGTCGGGTTTCCTTTCTGTCGGCCAAGAACAGAAAGCTGTGGCTGCAGTGATTCGTCGTTGATGAGGGAACAAAACAACCTTGTTTGATGGATCTCGATTTCTGCTGAGGCACACAGATGATAGAATCTAGGGCTGCGTGGTATCTGTGCAATGTCTTATTAAATGTACACATTATTAAAAGGAAGCACACACTTCTAATCTTCCATAACAGATCTACCAGGAAGATTTTATCTTCACAATATTGTTTAGTTTTCTATTATATGTTATCGTGACACATTGGATCAATGACTTTAGGTGAAATCTGGTAAGAATTCCTGTATTAATTAATGTCACAATACAAATACTCATTTCAGAATCTTTCAGAAGAAAGATTTTTTGTTTCTAATGTCATGCAGACCTAGTAGGACCAGAATTTGTGACGACAGCATAAATTCATGGCCCCAATCAGCATTGTCAATGGGTCCAGGCTTTTGGGGGTGGTGTAATAGTGTGGGGAATTATTGTTTTTATCACAATTTGAGCCTGTTAACACTAATTAATCTGTGTTTGGATGCCACAGCCTTTTTAATAAAAAATGCTGCTCATGTGCACCTCTTTGTGACCACAATTACATTACCCATTTACTAATGGTTACTATTCTAGATATTTGAATTTCAGAGTCTGAATATACATCCCTAATCTTTACCAATTATTTGATTGCTCCTTCTTAAATAGTTTATTGTATCCGTAGCTTTCCAAAGCCGTTGTGTCTTAAACATGGCTTCAAGTATTGCAATGTTATATTTCCTCCATCGTGCCTACCTGGTGTATGATCATGTACAGTTAAGTGGACATAATCTGTAGCGCTGTTCCCTCCCTGAGCAGAGATGCTATCACATAGCTCCTGCAAAGTGAGGGCTCTACACTCACAGCAAATCCTTTCAGCACTAAGAATAGAAACCCCCTGAGGCGAGGGCCCTCAGTTAAGAGTAGAGAGCCCAGAATGAGGGGTGTGTGTGTGTGTGTGTGTGTGTGTGTGTGTGTGTGTGTGTGTGTGTGTGTGTGTGTGTGTGTGTGTGTGTGTGTGTGTGTGTGTATGCTCTTTTCCTCTGCTGCTTGCTCGCGAGGAGGCCTCCTCCAGGAGTCTGCCTGAAACGAGCCTGTCCGGCAGTAATTGGTGTGTGTAATGGATGGCTAGGTTGAATGAAGCTGAACTTGGCGATAGGTCAGCCTGCATGGCGAAGACTGCAGAGCCAATGCTGTGTCAGAGAGCTGAGCTGCCCACTGCCGCTATGGCCTATCAGTGTTGAATATGAGGATATTTTGCCCTCCCCTGTGTGTGAGCTTGAACGTAGTTGAACGTCCTTGCACGCTATTGTCTGTGCAAGATCTTTCACTGCAAGGAGCCCCAGCACACGCATATTCAGCGTCCCCGCGCACATCATCATGGAGTGATGCTACGTGAGGTATGGTGTCTCTGTCTGAACCCTTAAGCTCCCTCTTCATCCACAGCATCTACTAAAGCATTAAAACCTCAGTATCGGACCCCTCTGTGCGTTTTCCTTTTGTCTTCTCTGCTTGTCCCTGCTGTGTATCAGTTGATGGCAAAGACTGATGTTCTGAATTAGGGGTGACTGAATGAACGCTATATGGACAAAAGTATTGGGACGCCTGCTTGTTCATTGCTTCTTCCAAAATCCTAGATATTAAAAAAAAGAAATGTTTATTTAGCTTTTGTTGGAGTAACTGTCACTACTGTTCATGGAAGGCTTTCTCTTGCATTTTGAAGCATTGCTGTGAGGATTTGATTGCATTCAGCGACAGCAACATTATGGTGGTCAGGATGTTGGATGATCACCGCCCCACCTTATCCCAACTCCCCCATTCATCCCCAAAAAATGGAGCACCATCATTCCAGAAAACACAGTTCACTGCTCCACAGCTCCATGTCAGGGGTCTGCATACCCCTCTTGCCCACGCCTGGCAGTAGGCATGTTACCAGTAGGTTCATGTTTATCTGCTCCAGATAGTCCTATTATATTGGCAGTACTTCTCTACAGGGACTAAGCAAGCTCTGTGTGTGTTTGTGTGTTTGGTGCAGCCTAAAGAAGCCGAAAGGATCTATTAGAGGGGGTGTCCACAAACATTTGGACATAGTGTTTGTGTAAAATACCGGATTATGATATATAGGTAAATATGACATTGTGTGTATGCAGTATATTAAAACACACCAGCGAATCTCTAATGATATTAAAGAGAATAATGATGAAAAGTAAGCTGTGTATTTGCTTGTTTTGGTCAGAAACCGAGACCAATTGGTTCCTCTCAAGGTTTCTTCCTCTTGATCTGAGGCAGATTTTTCTCGCCACTGTCGCCCTTGGCTGGTTTAAAAGAGGCTTGGACTTAGGAGGCTTTATCTATAAAGCTACTATTCCAGCATTTTCTTTCAATTAAAGTAACTCTATTCAAGATTTTAAGGCCCATGTGATAAATGTTTGATTGTTTGATTGATGTATGTTGAATTCACACTTTGAATTTACATGCTTAAGGGGTGGCAAAGGGTTCAAATGTTTCACAGTTAAATAAACACACACTAGTGAACCTAAAGAAAACAGTTGAGTTGCTCTAACACATTTTATTCATTTGCAACCATTTTCAATACAACCTGAACACAAAACACAGAACACCTTCATGGTTACAACAACAAAAACATGCAACACGCCATAAGACCTCACACTTAGTTCATAAATGTCCGGTTAAACCACAAAAATATCAGCATATAATCACCAGAAATCAACACACCCACTAAAATGCTGAGAAATAGAACACACCTAACCTGGCTACACTGGTTTGAATTCTGTTACTGAGCTCAATTCAATCTAGTTCGGCTGAATTCTGAGCCAGGTTTACAGAAAATTACAATAAAAGCTGGTGTGTTTACTGGGTGTTGCTGACCCATTCTGTCTGCATGTGGTCTGCCTAAGCTGTGGTCAGATGGCATTTTGCTACTCTGAGGATTGTTTGCTGGATCTTGGCTTGATACATGGGCTGCTGTGTTGTGACTCATGTTGATGTCACTGTCCCGACACACTCCACTGAGCTTTGCATCGCCACTCCCAGACCTCCCCCTACCCCCCTCCAAACACACCAGCCCTGTGATTTACTCAGTTGTTTTTTTTGACCAGCCTGAGATCTTTGTTTCAAAGGGGTTGGTGTCTGCGTGTGTCTGTGTGAGAGGATGTTTAGGTCCTCTTCAGGGATTGTGTCTGGGTGGGGGGTGTTTATCTGTGGGCTCTATCTCTATTTCGAGGGGCTGTTGGTCTGTTTGCCTCCACAATGCAGAGGTTTTGTCTGGGTGTGGTGGATGGATCGTGCAACTGTGTGTGTGTGTGTGTGTGTGTGTGTGTGTGTGTGTGTGTGTGTGGAGTGACAGAGAGAGAGAGAGAGAGAGAGAGAGACACCGAGAAAGACAGAGAGAGCACACTGGCTACTTTGGCTGCAGTTCTGACCAGTAGCATTGTGGTTACTGTGGGCTAAACCGCAGCTCATTGGATTTTGTTCCCACGACTCTTTAGGTCCTCTTAGTAATCAAGGATTGCAAGCTTGTAGCCTTGGACTGCGCTCTGTCGTATGTGTGTGTTTGTGTTTTCTGATATGGATAATAGACAAAAGTGGATTTTAAAAAAGCCAGTAAACACATTTCTTTACTGTTGCTGTTGGTAAATCCAGACATTCATTTGAACAATTAAGTTAGTACCTGATATTTGAGAAGAAGGGTCCCGATGTCCCAGTCCGGTTTATTTGCATTTTAAAGAACAAACGGTTGTTTTATAGTGTATTTAAAATATCCATTACCTGAATAATTAAAACATTTTCAAGTAAATCAATTGTTCTATACATACATCTAAAATGTATGTGTGTGTGTGTGTGTGTGTGTGTGTGTGTGTGTGTGTGTGTGTGTGTGTATATATATATATACACACATATACACACACACACACACACACACACACACGCAGACAAATACATACATTTTAGATGTATGTAGAGAACAACACACACACACACATAGGACAACATCTATCTGCTTTAGGTCCTCAATATCTCAATATTCTGCAGTACATTACAACATGAGCGTTTGTACTTTAGCTGCAGTACAGGCATTATTAGATGGTGGTTAAGTTGGGAACTTTTGCTTTATTGGCGCGTTCGTTCCCGTTGTTGCCTAGAAAAGGCCGGGAGTCTTGGAGATGAATGAATAAATACAGCTCTAATAGCCAAACCACGGGATGAACAAATGCGTGCCAGCTACATTAATAATGAATATGTTGTTAAAAATGCAGAAGCTGTGCTCGAAGGGATTTGAATTTGCCAGCTAGTGTGAGTGTAAAGTGGACACTGGTCTTGTGGCAGTGCTGTGCTAGCCTCAATGGCAGCCCAGCAGATTAGCATTTGAAATAGATTTACAGATGGTCAGATTTTCATGAATTATCTGATGGTGTATTTATGCGCCATATGGCTTTCGCATGACTGTTAAATCCGTTTAGTGATGATTTAATGAAATTGCCTTTTTAAACAGATTTGTAGGGATGGCATACGTTGCCTTTCTGCCAGCAAGAGGCGGAAGAGGTGTTGGCCATCATCAAACACCGAAAGGTTTGGGCAAACCCTGGGCATGAGTTGTGCGTGGCCTTTTAGAATCTGTGCAGCAGACGTATGGTTAAACACTAGATGGTAGCGTGTAGTAGCTAATAGGGGGTACTTGCTTTAGGCTTGTTATTACTCATGTCTGTAAGGATGTGTTCATGAATAGCATGCTTTGTTAGCGTGGTTTGTGGCGCTGGACGGCCCGTTTTGACTCCCCCTGTATGTATACAGCCAGTGTACATGCTGTACAGTTTTGCCATTGTGAAGTGCTTTATAGTCTTATGTAACTTGATCGAGTGAGCGAGCAAGTCTGTGGGCCTCAGGTGAATTTGGCTGTGAGTGACGCGCCCAGTGTTAATATGGGGTTTGCACTGAGAGGCTGGCGTGCCATTTAACACCACACTGCTAGAATCAACAGAGCTGTTTGACTACTGCCTTCGAGGAAAGCCGTGCCTCTAATTATACTGTTGACTTTTTCTTCAGCATATAATCGGTTCTGCAAGCGACATGTCCAAGTTACTCACTGCTCGTCTGCTAGCCAAGCACTGTAAGAATGCCTTTCCTGTACGTTTTACATGCTGTACAGTTGGTCAATCCTTAGAAGAAAGATTATTATTTATTTTTTTTTGCTGTACTATTGAAATGATTGGCAATTATTTAATATGTAATTAAATGAGTAATCACACAGTGTATTTAGAGGGTCTCTCGTATCATCTTTCGTGGAAACTGCTCTTAATGTGGGCAAGTGGCCTTATGTATGTATAGGACCCACACTCATTGTTTTTTTGTTTGTTTGTTGGCACTATAAATGCTAGAGGACTTTTAATATATCAAATCTGGATCATTAGATCAAAGCAGCGCTATGTAACATTTTTGCCTCAAAATAACCACTTCAAAATCCAATGATTTGCCTGCAGTCTGAACATAGCTTTTGTGGTGGCTCAAAGCGAATGAATGAATGAATTTCACTTTCCTACTGTAGGGGGAACCCAGGAGCACAAAATACCAATTTTTCATAGTGTTGCTTTAACCTGATCAAAAAGACACATGTTACTCAATATTAGGAGTTTATTAATACATAAAATGTAAAATCCATACATGGTAATGTGCTAATACACCACAAAAATAAAGGGCCCCTTAATATAATTGATAACACTGTATTCTTTATTGGCAGAATCAAGTCTTTATTTTGGTTGCCACTAACACCAAGCCTTTATATTATATTATATTGCAGTGCTTGATACTACAGCAAATGTGGAAGTGAACCTCAAAAATAACAGGGTTGTAAGTGGGTGTGGAAAACCATATTTGGGCATTTTTGTGGCCCAAACAAAGTCACAAATCTTCTAAATAAGGATCAGATAAAATGTTGAACATATGGAATCCTTTACTGCATTGCAGTACCTAATCCTATATGCTGAACGTTCGGTACATTGTGACCCTGCTCCGCAAACAGAAAGTATCTTCTGTAATTGGAAAGATGATCCTGATGATCTGCTTTTAAACACAAATGAGGCAAGAGTTCAGAATCTGAACTCATCCAATCCTATCCAATTACACCCTCTTTTGTTGCCACCTTCTTTCCCTGTGGCTTCTAAGGGTTACTGATCAGTCTCTAATGTGGTTTGAGTCCTTGAGGCCTGGGCGGAGCTTTGGTCTGTCATTTAAGTGTTAAAATGCTGGCAGTGAGTGGCAAGGGCTGCTGGGTGAGTGTGTGGTTGGTGCTCTAGGCAGTGGTGAGGTGAGGGATGAAGGGATGGGGACGGGTGAGAGGGTTTCGGGTTGTTTCTGGCTGCTCTGGGCTGCATACTCTTCTCATTATCCCTGCCTGACTGGCTCATAGCTCGCATACCTCCCCAATCCAAACTCACTCTCACTCTCTCTCAGCTGGCTGGCTGGCCTGCAGAGGAACCTCAGCCTCACTGCGGCTCCCCTGGTCCTCCTGTTTTAAAGATACACATGTCTATGCTGTATACAAGCACAGTACATGGGATGCAGGTTTGCTGCTGGGCCAGGATTTATATTTAGATATAATTTGATGGTTCGACACGTCTCATGTTTTGGCTGAACATAATTTTTTTTCTCTTTTGAATTTTTTTTTTACTAAGTCAACACTTGTGATTTCTCACACCTTTTAGAAGGGGAGTTTCTCAAAAACAGAACAGTAGAGCCTAGCAAATGTAACTTTCTGATGGATGGTGGCTGTACCTTGATGTTGCACTGCAGTTTTGTGACTTCAAGGGTTCCTTAGTAAAGGCATTTGTTATTTATATTACTGATCTTCAAGATTTTTTATTTTTATTTTTTACCTGGTTCACATAAGTGTAAAACCTTTTAGATGGTAGATGGTTCTATATAGAATGGTTGTGTGTGAATGTAGCACCAAGGAACCAGGTTAAAGGTCAAAGACCAGTTCTTTTTTAGTATACCCTTACTATACCAGAACCCTTTTTTAGGTATACCTTATAGATCTCTGCTTGTTAGGTACCAAGAATCAAACGCCCCATTACACACGCTCATCCCTACCCTTACTATCCATACACTTTAGTCAGTCACTTACACATACACACACACACACACACACACACACAGTCACACTGATTAAGTGTGTTTGAGCAGCAGATTGAAAGAGGAGCTGAAAGCAAACAAAACAGCTCTTTTCAGAAACTGATCCCTTGTCAGTCAGAGCCAGGTGGGCAGTGCAGCTCATGGTTAGTTTTAAGAAGGCTTACACTGCCCTCTTGTGACTGCATCACCAAACTGGTGCAGTATCTGGGCAATGAGGAACCGGAAGTGATGCCACCCGGTGGCACTTTGGTGCATTGCACTTGGACAAGCCGAGTTCTGTCTAGACTAATTGCCCATCTTTGTCATTGTATTCCAAGGTCTAAGCTTGGCTTTTTTATTGTACATCTCTGTTCCTTTAAAGGTTATTTACAGTTGGGCAGTGTTAGTAAAAGTGTTAAAATGCTAAGTGCATATAAAGATGATGAATTTAACCTGGAACCTGGTCATTAAGCTGTTCTCAGATAGCAGAAGTTCTAGCGAATGGTCTGGTTTTGACTTGCATTAATAGCAGCAAGAGAGATGGATGCGAGGTGAGCCCCAGCATATTTTCCTGTGCGCTCTGCAGTTCTGAAAACGGCTTGTAGGAAGTGCCAAGCCCTTGCATCATTTCCTCTGCCTCCGTCTCGCAGAGCTTCAGCGATTTCTGCTTTTCTCCTCCGCCTGTTTTCCTCCCTTCATCTTTCTGACAAACGACTACCCTGGCGATCCTGCATGCATCAACACCACGAAACCCGCAGACTTCCTTCACCACACAAACTGCCCCTTTTTGGCTTTACACAGTAGGAGTGGCACAGTGAGGCAGGCCTCCGTCTTCTGTGGAGCAGCTGAGAAGAGGGAGCAGCTGTTGCTGAGAGGAGAGGAGAGGAGAGGAGAAGAACGTTATCACTGGCCAACCTGCCATTCTGCATTCTTGGAGGTGGGGAGTAGGAGAGGTCATTTGGAGCAGTGGTGCTAGTCAGGGCCTAAATTTAGCCTGGCGTGAACCCCCGCCTTGTCCCACGACAGCTGTCCCACCTTCGTCAGCAATAGTGGAGGCTGGCCGGCCTATGGGCTGTGTGGGTGATTGACGTGTGCTCGCTGGCGGTCTGCTCTCTCTCTCTCTCTCTCTCTCTCTCTCTCTCTCTCTCTCTCTCTCTCCCTCTTTCGGTCACTTGCACACTCTCCGTGCCCAGTTTGGGCCCATGCTCCACTCCGTCCTGACCTTTGCTGGCTAACGAAGCCACACTAGCATTGAGGAGCCAGCACAGAACGTCTGAGGTAAGATAGCCTTGGCTGGCATTTGGGTATTAGGAGGTCCAGACACAGACAGAGCTGCTGGGAGAGACTGTGGGTTCAGTGTGCTGGCTCAGGCTAGGGCCTGCCCTGCTTAGCTGCACTATTTTTAGGGCTGAGAGAGATGGGCTACTGCTTGAAGAGACCAGGCCAGCTAGTGCTGCCACTCTCAGCCAGTTTGGAGCTTTAGTGTGTTTAGTGTGAACTGGTAGTGGACATCTGTTGGAGCTCTGTGGCTTAATGCTTTGTGAGAGGAGTCTGAATAGATACCTTTGTCCAAGTTTTTTTTTTTTTTGGGTCCTCTGATGAAGTCAGTAGCAGGTCTGTGTAGTTTAATTGTCCATTAGATGCCTTAACTGGTGTTGTACTGCAACACTGCACTGAAGACAGGTTTCAGTTTCTGCTTTGTTTTGAGGAACGTTGTGTAATTTGATGGTAGAAGTAGGTACTCATTGGTGTTTCGTTCCAAATTACACTCAGAAATTTCCAGAGAAGCTTTCCGGAGCTTTCCAGTTGGAAGGTGTTGCTGTTCTTTCCTGAATGCTGCTTCCTGAACTTATTGTTTCTGGTGATAGGAAGACTAATCTGTCATTTAGTTAGATCCCTGTGTTTCGTGGCTGAGAGTTTGTAGGCAGTTCTAGTAGGTGACTCAGCTTGGAGAATTGTTGTTGGTTATTATTGTAGAAGTTGTTGTTCAGTACATTTTTTCATCATCAATGTTCAGTTTATTTTCTTGCCTTCACAAAGAGGTGATTGGTGATGGACCAACATTTGATGATGTGTTTCAGAGCACAGCGCTAACTAAGAGGGTTTAGCCTTAGCCAGGGATGCAACGATGTGATTTTCATGGTATGAGAACCGTCTCAGTAAATGTCACGGTTTTACAAAACACAGTACAGGATATTGCACAGTTCTTCCTCCTGTTGTTGTTGTTTATCTTCTTCATTGTCATCGTTGTCTTCGTCGTCTTCATCGCCGTAGTAGTACTAGTAGTATACATAAACTCTTAAAGGAAAGCAAGGAATCTATTTGGTTGATCAAAAGCATATATTTAGTTAATTTAAAAATATGCTTTTAAAAACTATTTTACTACCAGCTAATGGTTATTTTCATTATGGATGAATTATTTTCTCCATTACTGACAGTTTGTTTTTTAAACTCTGAGAATAGTAAGGAATATTGGTGGGATTCTCTGTTCAATTGCATTTTTTTTTGTTACCTGTACGGTATTAATCAAATCATACACTCTGATAACCCTCGTCTCAGCAGTCCCATTGTCTAGACTTTATAAATGTTTATGTAACATTAGCATGTGTATGTAAATGTGTGTGTATATATACATAAAATAAAATATCCAATATAGTCACAATTCCCATATCGGTTCATCCCTAACATGGTATTCTACCAGATCTTGACGCAGTACTACAGATCCACTAGTCAGGTCACTGTTCCAATGTGGCAGACTGTGCTCTCAGTATCCCTGTTCAGTGTTCTCAGATAAGCACTCCACTCCATGGACGCTTTATTTAGCTTATGCGTGTGTGTTGCTTGATTGAGCTGCTGAGCCAGAAGGAGATGCCCCGTTGGTGTTGGACTGCTATTATGACTTTGTGTGTGTGGAGGTTAGAGAAGGCCACTTTGATTCCTGGTCAATGTATCTGTGCCAAGCCTCTGGAGCAGCGTGTGTGTCTCTGTGTATTGTGTTGTAATGATTATTAATGAGTTAGCGATACAGTGGCAGGACTGTGCATGTTCATAAAAGAAGCTTTGTAGGTGTCCAACATGAAACTTAAAGACTTGAACTTTGAGAGTTGTTAGCATTTTGATTTGGTGTGTGCTTTACATTCTTAATCGGCACATATTTGGTTAAAGGATCTATAGTATTGACACAGCTGTGTGGCAAAATGGTCCTGTTATATCAGCCACCCTAATTAGTTGCTGTAGCCTCACACTTGCCCCACAGTCTCAGATCTTGTAGCTCTCACCAAGTGCGGCCTCACATTTAGGGTGGTCACACCTACCTTTTTTGAATATATGGCAGTTTGTGTGATGCTTGTGTGTATGAGTGTAATGGGCACGTGTGCTAAGTATTGTTTTTACTAAATCTGTTAAGCCCATTTTATTAGGCTATATAATTATGGTCAAATTATGGATAGATTATTCTCTTACTAATATGATCACTAATACAACCATAGTGACGGCCCTATATATACAGATGGTGTATGGCATTTTCTCAGATTCTTACATATTGTCGATGTCATGCAAAAACCTTGTATCTCGATTTTTGCAGTTCTCCACTTTTTGACATCGTTTGAATCTGGAAGTTGTTTCTTATATTGTGTCAATTTAATAACGGAATGACCCATTAGAAATGCTCCAAAATTGACTTCTATTTAAAGCCCCCCCCCCCTTCTCCTGTAAAGTTGACCTGTTGGAGATACAAGGCGTTTGCATGTGAGTGACGATATGCTATGTACGCTATGTTTTAATGCGACTTTGTGTGCAAAAGTAAGAACCCATATCGAACCCATCTAAGTACCTTTAGCCACCCATGACCCCCCATAAACCTCACTTTTTATCCCACAGACACAGAATCTCTTCGTTTCTCCAGAGCCTTTCTTGCCTGAAGCTTCTGGTCCAGGGCTAACGTCTCCAAGAGCTGCAGCCACCGTGACATCCTCTTATCTCTTGGCTCAAACGACTGTCACTCATCAGCTCACCCTGCCCTTCTACACCTATCATCTTCACCTCCTCCTCCTCCTCCTCCTCCTCCTCCTTACTCCCCCACCCAACCCAACCCAGCCCAGCCCATGACCACAGCGCCACCGCCATGGCGTTCTCATCACGCTTTTCCTTCTGGGAGCAAAAGGAAAGTGGTGTTCCATTCTTCATTCTTTATTCATGTGTGGCACCAGCTTTAGGTTTTCTGCATGCACTACTTTCCTGTTCTTATATTCCAAGGCCTATGGCTGGGGAAAAAAACAACAACAAACAAAAGCACACAAATGTCAGTGGGGTATATTTAAATGCATGGCCCGGTCTGCATGTGTGTTCCAGGGCAGATGGAAAACATGATTCACTGTGTGAAACTGTCCAGTGGGTTCTAACACCATGGCAGACTATATTGTAGGGAATACAGTTCCAGAGCTCTTTTGGTTTCATTTTGAAATCCTTCCACTTGCTCGACCACAGCAGTAAACTGATGCCGACGCTTTAAATACAGCATGAGAAATGATAAAAATAAAACCGGGCCTATTTGGGACTACAGTATAAAGCAACAGGCTTTATTTGAATTTTGCAGTGACGCTGTTTTGTTAAAATTATAGCTGTTGAAACTGTGAGTAGTTTTTGCATGAGGGTGTGGTGTGTGTGCATGAGGGTGTGTTTTGCGATTATACACAGTCCATTTCAGGACGCTTTGCAAACCCACACCCTAATAAATTTCTCCCACAAACCTCTTCAGGTCAAAGAAGAGACCAAGACAGCCCCCAAGAGTTCGAAAGAGAGTGTAAGTGCTTTAAGAAATGGTGTGAAATAGCAGCACACTTTACTAACACAGGAAGCCCAGTTCACTGGTTGGAGAGGGTCTAGGGGAAATGTGCTTGTTTGGTTCAAAAGTCATTCATGCCTCTTTTACTCATTCGGACTGGGCTCAGTGTCGCCGAGAGTTGTGTTTTACCTGTGTTCAGGACAGGCTTTATCAATATGGAACTGGATAATGAGGGATCGCGGCAGTAAAGAGTAGTGTTTTGAAGTAGTCCTTTTTAGTTCTGTTGGTCAACAGGCAGCTGTTGGAGACCGTTGACATTCCAAGGTGTTGTGAAATGGACTGTTAAGATAAACATGGTGTATGCACACAAATCCCCAGACTAACACTGATAGCAAGTGAAGTGACCATTTTTTTTTTTTTTATGATTTACACTGTAAACCGAGGCTTTGGAAATTTCTTTTGCAAAGTGAACTGTTTAGTTTAGTTCAAAACATACTTCTTTGACAAAGTTGGCACGTTGTTCACTGAGGAGAAAATATCTTTTATAGAAGTCTGGAATAGCTTATTAGCATCCACTGCTTTACTTTTTTAGCTGTAGTATTAGCTAAAGTAAAGAGGAAGATGCTCCTTTTACTCATGCAAACACCAAAGCTGCTGATTTCCCTCAGTTGTTTTTGACATATTGGATATCTTTACCTGAAGGTACATGGTGGAAGACGGGGGACATAAGATACTACCGATGTCCAGTCCTCTGTATTCTCATATCTAGCTAATGCCATGTTTTTATAAACACAAATTCCATCCCCATTTTCTGTAGCATTTGCCTTTCCATCACTGAAGCAGGAGCACCAGTAGCCTGCAAGTCAATTGCAAATTGCAAGTCATAGCAAGTTTCTTGACCTTGCAGTCGCATATTGAACTTTATTTGAACATGCTGTTTAGCTCTGCAATGGGTAAGGTACACTGAGCTCTAGACTTCAGCAGCAGATAGCAAGATGCGTGCAGAGACATGCTGGGATTAGGACTGTAAGGGAATGTGCGAGCACTGCAGAAGGAAACATCCCGAAATATCAGTTAACTGAGATGACTCTGTACTGCTATGAAGTTCGAAAACCAGAGATGGTTCATAAAGGTGATGTTTTGCCTTCTCAGCTGCATGGCTGACATGGTTTATCACACATTCTGTATCCATCACAAGCTAGTTAATATCCTCAGCGTCTTCAACACAGAGGAAACCTGTGTTAAAGGCCTCTGTGTCTATGTCTGTAATGTGTGCAGCTTGCATTAACAGGAACACAGTTTTAGTTGGTCAGCTTTTCGTACCATTTCTGGCTGCTTTTGGGTTTTGGTCCTAGCTTTGCCTTCTTTTGGGTCAAAACATTTACTTTTTAATATAAAACTGTAATGAGCTTTTGTTGACAAGCAAGCCTTCTATATTGAACTTACCAATGCAATGTATCTTCTGCTCCCCCCCATGCCTTTTGGCAAAGCAGTCAGACAGCGATGGCAGTCTGAACAGCCGTTCACAGTCAGTGCCCAGTCTGGAGCCTGGTAAAGCTCTGCTGCGTACTAAGAGCCCCCAACCTGTTCGAGACTCTCCTGACCATGTGCAGTCCCAGCCCCAGCTCAGAGAGCGCTTCAAGAGCCCCTCACCCAACAGGAACAGGTTTTCCATGGTCAAGAGCCCAGATCCACCCATGATGCCAGAGCGGTTCAGAAGCCCTGAGCCTCTAAAGACTTCCCAAAGTGCAGAGCATGTGATGAATGGCGACAGCAAGACCAACGGAACTTTAAACAGCAACATTAAAACCGTAGTCAGTTCTAGTCAGCCAGAGCTGGCAGAGGATCCTCAGGGTGTAACCCGCAAGAAAGTGGTGAAAGTGGTACGGAGGGTGGTCAGGCGAGTACTCCCCACAGAGGAGGATGCCACCACCACCACAGTTACACCCGCACCCGTTCCCCCGGCTCCATGCCAGCCACCAAAACCTACTGAGCCACCCAAACCCGCGCCAACATCTGTGCCCAAGGCTGTGAAGATGCCAGTCTTCTCTTTCAAACACGACTCTATAAAGAAGGAGGAGAAGGACGACATCTCCGCAGGTTTAGCAAGCCTGTTGACAAGAGGCAGGACCAGAGAGCCACGGCCTCGTCCACGCAAGGAGGATCCCACAGAAAATCAAGAGGATAAGCAGGAGAAACCTATAGAGACAGAAAACTCAAGCGTGAAGAAACCTGAAGCCAGCCAGAGTGTGGCTCCAAAACCAGAAGAAAAGGCTACTGTATCGCCTACTTCACCCACTTCTGCTGGCCCCTCTTCTATTGGGTCTCCCGTTTCCTCACCAGTAGGCTTCATCCCGGCTTCCAGGAACACCCCTCATACACAGCCTCCTGGATTCATGCCTCCATCCAAACCTTCTGCTCCAGCACCTCCTTTAGGGTTCATCCCACCCCCTAAACCTGCTGGATTTGTTCCTGCCCCAAAGCCACCTGCACTGTCCCCTCCACCAGGCTTCATACCTGCGCCAAAGACTTCCCCAGCGGCTCCTCCTGCTGGATTTATTCCCAAATCTGGTGAAGTCCTTAAATCTCCTAGGGCATCTGTACCTCCTTCTCAACCCATTCCAGACCCCAAATCTGTATCAGCCACACCCAAATCTGTATCAGCCACACCCAAAACTACACCAGTAGCACCCAAAGTAGCTTCAGCCCCTGCCACTGCCCCTGCTCCTGCTGCTGCCCCGGCAAAACCCACCACCCTTTCCGTTTCTGCAACCAGGCCTGACCCCTTCGCCTCTCCTCCAGGGTTCATACCTACCCCCAAACAGCTGACTGCAAAGACCCAGGAGGTACTGGTTGCTTATCTTCTGCATGGATCACTTTACCCTAATGGGGACTGTGTGAGAATTGGAACTGACAGATCCAGCATGAACTTGAGCAAAGTGTTTAGCTAATCTCTGCTAATGTGTGCTTTTGTTCTTTCAGTTTCTAACAAAACTTACCTCACAGTGTCTTTGTGTAGCAGCTGTCGTGCAATCTCCTTTAGGGATAAGAATCCCTTGTAGTTTATGCTGGGGTTTACAAAATGCCACTGCGTTTCACAGAGCTTATCGCAGCACATCGCATCCATCCTTGGATGCTCTTAGACTCTGAGGTACCCAACTCCCAGGGTAAAGGCTGTGCATAGCACACAGTTCGTCTATTTATGCAGTCTGGCTTAACTATGCATAGTTGTGCGAGTGGTAGTTATTGTCCGAGCGAATGATAATGAGAGAGGGTTGGCATGTGCGAGCGTGTGAATCCATCGGGCCAGTTAACGACCCCTATGTGATCTGAAGATGAGAGAGGAAAGCCACCCTGTGGTGGACTTATTCTGTGTGCAGCTTTTTTCTTTTTGCATTCTGTCTGATCCTCTCTCTCGCTGTCGTTTGGAGCTTGTTAAAAGGAATACTGTGCAGGCAGACGTCTCTTAATGAGAACGGTTTGGTTTGGTGCACTGCATGTCTGAATAACTTGTATATGGCTGTTTGTTCACTGGTTTGATCACACATTATAATGTTTTCCTAATTGAGCATGAATGTAAACAAACACCACAAACTCACTTTGTGCACCTTCTGTTTGTTTTTTTGTTTTTTGGGTGGGGTGTGTTTTTGTATTGGGTGTGGGTGTGGGTGTGTGTGTGTGTATGCACCTGTTGTATAAAGGTGAAGGCAGTCTCACGTCTGTCCTCTACCCCAACTGGGAAGACTCTTCCTAGGAGCATATCTAAAGCCCCCTGTCCACCTGTAATCAAAAAGGTTTGTGTGTGTGTGTGTGTGTGTGTGTGTGTGTGTGTGTGTGTGTGTGTGCATGGTTACCCCCTGCAGTTTCGGTGTGTGCAGGCTGTGCTCTGCAGGGAGGAAATGCATTTGAGTAGGCACAGCTAACAGTCTGCCGGTTGGCAGTAGTAGTATTCGCTAACTGTACTATCGCACACTGTAGCAGTACCTAACGCTGGTCTGCAGACTGCTGTAGACTCACCTCCTGTTGGTGGTCTGACTTGTAGGAGACCCCCACGTTGAGTCCAACCGAAGAAGCTCAGAGACGACTGGAGCGCATCTTCGGGGCACCTGTAATTCTCCTTTTTTTTCCCTCCCTCTTTTCTTCTCTCCTCTTCATTGTTCTGTATGTTTTGCTGATTTCTGCCCTGTCCAGTTGTTCTTCCCTTACTCCTCTACATATGAGCTGCTACTTGATGGTTTTCTGTGTGAACTTTTAACCATAATCGATTGCAGTATTTCAAGATTGATTCATCCCGATGCATTGCTGCATTGCTACTCCCCTGCTCATACAGTGATGTGAAGAAATTAGGACGCCTCATTGATGAGCTTTTGTGTTTTCTTACTAAATAAGTGGACATTTGATTTTCACTTGAACAGGTTTGAGAGATGGAGGTAATATAACTAAACACTTGCACCTGAAGAAATGTGATAGGTTTGTAAAACGTAGATACTAAAGATGCATTTTTCTTGAGAGGACAACATTGTGACACCTCCACATTTATTACTACTTAAAATTACGCTAAAATTAGAATCGGATGCAGCACATTAGCTGCAGATGATTCGGACAATGATTGAGAATTTTATATATTTTTTTAACAAGCAAAGATTTTCTCTGTACACCTTGCATGAAAATCAAACATGGATCTGTTTGTTGGTAGATGCTGAACTTTGCCTTCAACTGTGGTAAGAGCTACCTGTAGGTACTGTGATGAAATTTTAGGATTCTTGGACACTTCTTTACGCATATTGCGGTCAGCACTTGGGCTGAACTTGCTAAGACGGCCTGATCTGCCCACGTTGACAGTTGTTTCACTTGTAAATTATTTTGCAGACCGTGAAACAGCTAATTTCTAATTGTTCTGAGATCTTTCAAATCTCTAAAAACCCTGTTCAGACTCATCCGCCTCTACAATCTTCTTTCTCCTATATCCTCTCTCTCCTCTCTTAACCATGTGCTGATCCTCTGCAGCTGATGTTCTGCACCTGATTCTGATTCTAGCCATTTAAGTAGTAATCAGTGCCATATCAAAATGTAAGGGTGCCCTAACTTTTTTATTATTTAAAAATATATAATAATAATTACAATTAACGATGCATTTGAAATTAAATGTCAAATTTTCTTAGTTTTTCATTATTTTACCTCTCTGTCAACCTTGTTATAATGATCAAATGTCCATATGTTTAAATATGTTTAAAAAAAAAAAAAAAAGACTTTTGTCATGGAGTGTTCCCTTACTAATAATTTTCTTCATTCTTGCTTGGCATTGCGTACAGCACTTTGACAGGACATTGACTTGTGAGCTTGTAGAAGAGCTGTCAGATTTAACTAACAGTGGTTATGGAAACCCATGATTAGTTTTAATACATGTTTTAATAACATGTCTGTTAGGGGCTCACCATGACCCACACAATGGTCATTCCCAGTTGCCTCTGCCCATCTAACATCTGTAATCCCTCTCAGCTCCTGCATAATTTTTGTTATAATAACATTAGTCTATACTTTTTTAAATGTGTATTTGTCTGCACATCACTCCACCTACACATCTTGTTTTGGTTTTGTCCTAATAAGCATAATTTGTGATGAAATCTCAGACCTCAATTCAATTCAGCAATTGATTTTGCTGGATTTTTTTTTTATCATCAAATGAATCTCAGATTTCACCACAATTAATGGCCTTAAAAATAATAAACACAAAAATGTGATTGGAGGACCTGTTTTTACACAGTATTGGAATATGAAGAATAAAAAGAAGCACCAGGTTTTTGGGGGATTTTTATGTTTACAAAATCCTCTGAAAATAGAATGTTGGCCAGTTAAAATGAGCATATTGTCACTGTCACACAAAAACACCAGATGTCTAAAATTGCAAGTGTAAAGAAAAAAAAAAATCTTGATTGTATTCTGTGCCATTGTGGAGCATTTGTATTAGTCCATTTATCATGAGTTTAGGATACAATGTAAAGAACATCTGCCAGATTTGCATTATGTAAAAAAACCAAAACAAAACAAAAACAAACAAACAAAAAAATATATATACATATATATTTTTTTATTTTTACATAATGCGAAACTGGCAGATGTTTTTATATATGGTTTTTGCTTGACAGTGAGGTTATATTTTATTGAATATTATTATAAAAAAAAAAAAAAGATTTCCAAAATTGATGCCATTGAATAACCTCCTTCAGTGCAATGCATCGCAGCATACTGATGCATTGCCAAACCCCTATTCATAATGATTTCACACGTTCTTGCCTGACATTGCACTGATCAATAACTGCATTAGCAGATCCACTTGGCTTCATGCATGTTCATCTCCACTCAGACTGTGTTCCTCTGTCCATTGTGCTGCACTCCTCTCATCTGCCCTTCTCTTTCTCGCCCACCGCTGTCTTGGCTGCGCCTGCGGCTGTCTCTGTGGCTGATTTGTGGCTGGCTGCCATAGCTGGATTGTGTGTCCAGTGCGTCTGCAGCCACGTCCATTCAGGTAGAGGGTTCACCTGAGGACGACTCTGCCTTCCCCGCTGGCGTCCAACTGAGCCTGGCCACAGTGTGTTCTCGGGCAGTCTGCTGCAGTGTAAGCCTCCGCTCTTCTATTTAGGGGTGGGTGATATGAAGACGTTGTTAACATGACAAATGATGTCACGATAGGAGAATAAAGTGTTAGGGGTCTTGTCCAGGGTTTGTTATTGGTGTAGCCTGGTGGGTTTGCCCAGCCAGGGATTCGATCACTAGTCTGCCACAAGGACAAGCGGTGTTGTTACCCACTACGCTACACCAACGCTTCTAAATGCTGGCACACAAATTTCAGGGTGTAACTGCTGTGTTATGTCCAGGTCTGTTCCAACCTGTTACCCCCCCCAAGAGATTAAAAACTGGCTCAAGTGGCTCAGTGGACTAAGGCACTGACTCTATGATCCCGCGTCATGCTGCTTGCTATCAGCAGCCGGAGCCTGAAAGAGCACAATTGGTGCCCTCTCCCTACATTACTATTAGTGCAATGTTTGCCAGCAATACCAACTGATGTGTCAGAGCTGGGTATCCTTCACTTGGCTGACTGCTCATGGCGCGTCTTCACATTCCTAGTGTTGGGAGCTTTGAAAGTGTTTGAGAAGGAGTCTTAACGAGAGGGTTGGCCAAATGAGATTTTTAAATTGGGGAGGAAAATTAGGGTAAAAGGAAAATAAATATTGTCAGTGTAAGTATCGTGATATTTTTTTGTCCATGTTGCCCACCCTTACAACTCACCCTTTGCCCTCTGGCCATGTCTTTTTGTTTTGCTTCGTTACTCAACTACAGCTACTTTTAATTACTGCATTTCAGCATATCTTAGTTAAAGATACAGATCTCCCTTATATCTTATAGGGAATAAACATTGCTTTAAATCTGCCCTGAATTTCTGTTTTTATTTTTTATTTTTTGGTTGTTGTTTTTTGGCAGTCCAGCCATTGCATGGTGTTTAAGATGGGCAGCATGAAGTTAGCGGTCCTGTTCAGCTCTTTTAAAGCGAATGCCTGGGCTTCTCTGGCTATAGTGGGCTGGTGGCTGGTTGGCATGTGTGGATGCAGCGTGATCCGTGGCACAGTGTTATTTATGATGGCCATCTGCTGCTGTTTCATTGCTTCCTCGTGCTCTGTTTATGAAGTTCATGCTTTTAGGCTTTACCTCATATCACCTATACAGTCTGTTACTTAAGCCATGTTCGAGCTCCTTTAGTTTTACCAGGAGACAAACAAAATGTATTGAAACTGCAAGGAATTTGTAAGTCTTTGTAAATATAAACAGTACACTCTTAAAAATGAAGGTGCTTCAATGTAAAGGTTCCCTACCAATTCAAAGGTTTTTCACACTTGCACATCTCTTATTACAAACATGGTTCTTTATGAAATCAAAAGTGGTTCTTTTATGGCATTGCTCAAAGAACCATTTAAAGCTTCTTTCTTGTTAAGAGTGTACTGTGCTACAGTTTTAGGCACTTGTGGATATTAGCATGAAATAAAAGCTCTTTATGTGAGCAGGAAGTGTTTAATTACTCAGTAAAACACTAATATTAGAGTTATTACAAATATCATTCATATAAAAAGTAGTGATTTTACATCGCAGTGTCCGTTAAAACATCTCCAGAGCTCTACTCGTGGAAGTGTAGTATTATGTCTAGTCATCATCCAACACCTGGTTTGGCAAATCAGTGTTTGATGTTAAATCAGGTGAGCTGGTGAGGTGGGCTGTGGGCATCCATGAGCAATCTGGAACCGAAATCTGCTTCTTTATACTAGCTCATGAGATTTCCACTATTTTCTCCAAAATTAGAGGTTCTTGTTACTTTTTACTGTATGTATGCATGTTTACCTGCATCTGTTCCAGTGTAGTCCGAAGTTTTTACAAGCAAAAACACACTTATTGCAGAGATAGATGGTTTGAAATCATTTGCATAGGTGCCTAAAACTTTTTCACAGTACATTGACTTGACTTTCTTCGCTGACTCCCCAGCACAAACATCATATAGGAAGCTGTTGGTCATAATTGGCAGCTTTGCTCTGTTAGTGCGGTTCTTTAGAGTAAGTGTGATTGCTGCCTTGCGAACTCTGGTGCGTACCAAACAAGCAGGTGGTTCTCAGTCAGGTTCTGAATGGACTAACAGAGCAATCACACCAGAGTTCGTTTTAATGGAACGGACAAAGCTGACAAGTGTGAACACACCCTTAGAATAGGCCTGTTTTGAATATAAAGGAGCTGTGTCAAGTTGTGCAGCGTGTGCCTTGTTTTCTGGCCTCCAGAAAGAGCTGGTGGTGTTTGTTAGAGAGGGATCTTTGGGCTCATTGCAATACAGACAGTAATTTACTTTGGTAAAAAATGCAGATATTGCAGATTTGTACTGAAACAAACATATTCGGTCAGTTATATATATATATAAGTACCTCCCGGGACAAAGCTAATCCTGCTCGAATAGTGCTTCTCTCCGGTTTACTCAGGCTTTAGCCCTGTTTGCAAGTTGTAAATACAGACTACCACTCAATACAGGCTGCCAGTGTGTGCTGTTGCCAGCAGACCCATTTATTTGTTGCCTTAAATAAGTGTGCTTTGTGAAATGAGGTGTGACTGTAGTGTTTGTGGTGATCACCTCAGACACTCTAATTCTGTGAACCTGAATGCTGTCTCACTTGCTTTTCCCTTCCATACAGGTTAAACCACTGTGCCTTTCTCTGGTTGATCTGTTTGTCCTTGCAAACACTGTATACTGCAGATGTGTAGTAGTGTGTGTGTGTGTGTGTGTTGTGGTCCAGGCACGGGGAGTGTAATGTATGTGGATCTGAATGTAGAGCTGTACAGTTCTGTGGTGTCTAACAGTGCTCTGAATCCCTCCCCCCCCCCCCCTCCCCCCTTGCTGGCCGGCCATATCACAGGGACAGGTGGAGGAGGATCCAGTGGCCATCCTCAAGGCGGCCCACATTGCTGCCTCCCAGCCGAAGGTCGGGCCTCTGCTGTGATTGTGTGTCTGTGTGTGTGTGTGATTCACCAACCCTTGTGGTCCTACCCTTTGACCTGCCATGTCAAGCATACCCATGTGTCTTGTGTTTGGAGTGCTGTGATCTCTCACCCCCACTTTACCCTAAACAACAACAACGCTACCCCAGCAGCCATGGTCGCTCATTGAAAGCATGAACTGCTGATGTTCTGCAAAGCTGACAAATAGTGCATGAACTCCTGAGGGCAGTTTGATGACGGCTGTTGGTAATCATTTAGTGACCGTATGTTTGGGGGAGTGTTGTTGCGGTTTATCTTTCCACCGAGTGAAAATGCATGTCATCAGTCACAGATCATTAAAGACTTAAGAACCTCATATTTGAATCTAGTGAAGAATAAAACATTCAGTATTAATGAGTGAATTTGAACATACTTTGCTACGGATTCATCTTTGAAAAGCAGTATCTGTTTATTATATTTGATTGCCTTGTTGTTTCATTCCCGTCCTTCTCGCTTCTGTTGTTCCGTCAGTTTCTCCCTAATTAACCTGACCAGCTAAATACGGAGAAGAGGATCCATTATAGCTAGAGATGGCACCATAATTCTTCTTCTTTTTTTTCTTCCTTCTCCTTCTGCTCCTCCCCCTCATCCTCCACCTGGATTTTTGTCAGCCAACTCGCCTTCGGGTTTGAGATATCGACATCTCTTCCATCTTCTCCTTTTTATTTCTCCTTCTTCTTTTTCCTCTCCGCCGTCCTCTCCTTCACCAGTTTCTTCTCGTTCGTTGTCTTCTTTTTCTTCTCCTCCTTTCCCCCTCTTCCTCCCTCTTCTCCTTCTTCTCCAACGTCTTCCCCTCTTCCTTCCAGTTGTCTGTCAGCTAATCTGTCCTACACCTCCTAAATCCTTTTCCTTCTTTTTCTTCTTCTTCTTCTCTTCAATCTCCCCTAACCCTGTGGCACCACTATCTACTCCATCACATTTTTCTACCTTGTCTCCTCCTTTATCTCTTTATTCTCATTCATCTGCTCCCTCTTCTTCTTCACCTCAATCTCCCTCTAGTCAATATTGACACCATTCTGACTCCACATTATTGGGTCTGAATGTGTGATTAGGACTTATATACAGCTTTTTGATTGGATGTATGGTTTGCATGTAGCAACAAATGTTTACAGAATTGTTTCCATAGGAATTAATTGGTGCGCGCTTCTTAACGTCATGATAATGCAAACACACACCTGAGCAACCACCTAGGAACACTACAGTACTCATGTAGCAACCACTGAACGCTTCTATTACAACCACCAAGCAAGTCCATAGCATCCGTCTAGGATCTCATTTCAACCATCTAGAAACACCCATAAGCAACCACATAACATGCTATACCAACTCCTTGGTAACTGCCTGGAAGTGAGAAACCGTTAAGCTGCACAACCATTCTGTGTTTCCTCAGGAAATGCACTGTTTAATCGGGTCACTTTTTGTTTGTTGAGTGTGTTTAGTATTATTTTGACTGGTTTAGTATTTTTATTTCGTTTTATTTTGGTCCGGGAAGTCTTGAGATCGTCTCATTGCGTCATGTTACCTGACCCTGCCAATCATCTCAACCATCAGTCCATCTCTACCTCTTATTTTAAAGCACCTTTTGAATGGATTACCATCTTATATCATATCACTGTTGTAAGATCTGGTTTTGTAAAATCAAAAAAATCCAGCAAGACAGGTCTTAAAACAGCAAAGTATGTCAACTTCTGTCGTCAGCCAGTACACTTCCATGCATGGGGTGGTTTTGAGTGGGTTGAGTCTTGCGTCTGTGTGGAGTATCCTGATTGAGTGTGTTGCACTTCTTCCTCCATAGGTGAAGACTGAGGAGCAGATCGCTGCAGAGCAGGCATGGTATGGCTCGGAGAAAGTGTGGCTGGTCCACAAAGATGGCTTCTCCCTGGGTAAGTATGATCGGACTGCCAGTTATGTGATTTCATGTATTTTTGCTAAATTTGTCAAATCAAATAGCATTCAGACCCTCATACAACAAATAGTATACAACAAGAGTAAATGCAGTCATTTAAAAAGTCACCATAATCCTTCAGTCTGTAACTGCAGATCACTGTGAAGAATGTTAGCCTTCACAGCTTTGCATAATTGCCCTTAATTCAGCCACATTTGAGGGCTTTTGTGCATGAACTACCAGTCGTTGACCAGGCCATGCCAACCGTAGTTTAGTTTCTTTTAAAACCTTTCAGAGGTAGACTTGCTATTGTGCTCTGGATCATTGTCCTGCTGCATAACCCAACTGCTCTTGAGCTTCAGATCCTGGACAGGTGGCAAAGATTTTTCCTTAATAAATGAAACTATAATTTATAAATTGCAGTTTGTTTGTTTACTCGGGTTCTCTATACTATATTAAATTGTTAAAGATCTGAAACAATTAAATGTGACCTATTCAAATGAGAAGAAAACCAAAGGGGCCAAATGCTTTTTTTTTATAGCACTGCTGTATGGATTTGCTAGTATTTATGATTTTGTGTGATTGCAGCCACTTTGCTGAAGACGGATGCTGGCAGTCTGCCAGAGGGAAAGGTGAAGGTCAAACTGGAGCATGATGGGACAGTACTGGACGTTGACGAGGATGATGTGGAGAAGGTCAGGCTGATAGCAGTTTGTCATTGTCTTTGCTATGGCCACCCTCCCAGGTCTATTTACACCCTCCCAGGCATACGTTTTTCCTGTTTTTTGGGTGGTATTTATTTTCATTTTTTATTATTATTATTATTTTTTAAATAAATAGAATTATTTTCATCTTTGCCAGTTTCCAACTGCTCAGTTGGGTCTTTCCCATCCTAAACAAGGTTATCAAGCTGGGAGGGTGAAGGCTCATGTGAGCTCTTTCCAAGTCGTGTGCAGAACCACTGCATCTTTTCCAACTGCTGCTTAAGAAATGTTCTCCATCTTAACACACTTGGAGGACAACTAGCTAACTGCCAATCATTGCTAGACTATAATAAGCGGATAATTCTACCCATTCAGAGAGAGCGAGGCAAAAGTTGCTGTCTATAGATAGATAGATTCACCTTTAGTTGTTATTGCTCTGTACAAGTACAAGATGACGAAATGCAGTTAGCAACTACAAAAGTGCAGATGGTAGCAGTGTGCAAATATATGCATATATACAAATGAATATAATGGCTGCAAAAATGGCAGTTTTGTATTTTTGTTTTGACAAAATTGTAGTATTGTGCATATATAGAAGTGCAAGAGTAAATGATAAATAATAAATAAGGAACTATTGACATTTCAGTAGTGCATCATAAGGAGGGGAGGATTTACAGTTCACATGCAAAGATTGGTGGCAGACAGTTTTTCATTATGTGTGGTTTTTAAACACAAATTTGCTTGATAGCAGTGCTGTACTTCATATCCCACTGTTCTGATTGCATAAAAAGAGAGTTTTTCTTTTCCTTTGATTTTATGTATATGATGGTGTATTGTCTTTATACTGTGACAGTTTTTCTGTAATTAAATTTAAAATAAGATATTGGCAGTATATTGTAATATAATGCAATGTATTGAATCGTAATCCCTGTATCGTAAGACATATCATATCAAAAGGGTCTTTCCAATACACAGCCCTAATTTGTATATATGAAATGTGCAGCAGATGGTAGAGAAAGATTTGTGAAACATCATACTTGGAACAGATTTGAGTCGAATAAATCTGACACACACACATGCGCACACCTATAGTGCTGAACACTGACAGAAGCTTTAGCAGCAGAGGGCAGATGTTTCAGAGCTCCTACTGCCTGCTTGTCTTTGATAGGGAGACATGCACTGAAAGTTGAATTTCCCTCACTCCCAGCTTGGCACACAGTCGTTTAATTGTCTTTTTGCTTGCTGAAGGGCAATTTGGGCTGATGTGCTTTCATAATGTGAAAGTTGATTTGAAATCCAGTTTCAGAACCATCTGTTTGTTTAGGAAATTGCAGAGCTGGATTCAAAGTTGAGGTGAACAGCTTTTAATTTCATTGAAACGTTGTATCTGGTGTCAGAATCCAGCTTCTGCTCTGCACATGGAATAATGATAACCTTAATAATAATATTAATAATAATAATTTATTTATTATTTTTTTTACCCTAGGCGAACCCACCTTCGTTTGACCGCTGCGAGGACTTGGCGACTCTGCTCTACCTGAACGAGTCGAGTGTGATGCACTGTCTGCGGCAGCGTTATGGAGGAAACCTTATCCACACGCACGCAGGGCCCAACATGGTGGTCATCAACCCAATCAGTGCCCCTTCCATGTACTCTGAGAAGGTAAAGGCAGTACAGGGCCTCTTTCCTGCTCTGGGAATGACCTGCATTTGTTCCCGTGTGATGAGCTCTAAACGTGTGTATTGTGTGTTATATTGCATATTAAAGAATGTTGTAAGAAGTCTTAAACGAGATGCAGAATGAAACCTGCTAATTAGATCGGACCCCCTATTAGATTTAATGTGCAACCAAGTTATTTTTATAATTGAATTTAAATTTAATTGCTTACTAAAGGCGATAATATTTCTCTTAGTCATCAATCCCTATTCACTCACTCTGCTTTATTGATTAGACTGATTAGTTGTTAATGGGGATTTCTGAGCTCTTTAGCTCTAATGTGCTGTTGGAACGTTTTAGAGACACCGGCTCAGTGCCGACATGCTCTTCAAATTAGCAGCCTTATCGACTCAGTTACCACTTTGGAAAAGTGGAAAGTTATGAGCAGATTTTTACTCTAGTCATTTCATTACTGACCAGACTGTGGAAAAGTAATAAAAAAGGTGCTCCGTCATGGATAAGACTTTTAGAATTGCTGACGTTCAAAAGTTTCAGTTTCAGTAACAAAGGCTTTTGTTTGGTACAATAATACACTGAACAGCCATAAATTTAGCACCACTGACATATAATGTAAAAAAAACCTTGCTTTTCTTCATATACAGTGGCATCTGTTCATGGGTGGAGTATATTAGGCAGCAAGTGAACAGTCAGTTGTTAATGGTGATGTGTTAAAATCATGAAAAATGACAGACGACTAGACTATTAGGTAAGAGCATCTCCAAAACATCAAACAGGCCTTGTGATTTTATTTTATTTTTTTCTGGGATGCATTGGTCAGCACCTACCAAACGCGTTTTATGAAAGGACAACCAATGAACCAGCATCAGCACCATGGGCACGAAAGGCTCGTTGATGCAATTCCTGGAGGCCCCACTTTACAACTTGATCTGCTATTATGGAATCCATGCCTCGAATGATCAGATCTGTTGTGGCAGCACGAGGGAGACCTACTCAATATTAGGCAGATGATGCTAATGTTAAGGCTGATTGTTGTGTGCCGATTGGTGTAACGCTGTGATGAACTTCCCTTTGTGCTTTCAGGTGATGCACATGTTTAAGGGCTGTCGGCGAGAGGACACCGCTCCGCACATCTACGCTGTGGCCCAGACAGCCTACAGGAACCTCCTGACCACACGGCAGGACCAGTCCGTCGTGCTGCTGGGCAAGAGTGGCAGTGGCAAGACCACCAACTGCCAGCACCTGGTGCAATACCTGCTGTCCATTGCTGGCAGTACAGGCAAGATCTTTTCAGGTGAGGAAAAGACCAACAAATCCTGGCGTGCAAGCTTATTAATCAGTCAGTAATATCAAAGCTGATTGGTTACTAGTTTTTAAAGAAAAAAGGGTCTTGGCTTTCTAACAGCACCTGAGAAAAACAGGGCTAACCTAGAGGGACCTACAAAATCCTACATTCTCCTCCTACACACATTTACTGACCATGTGTTCAGGCCTCCTAAACCTACTGGCACAAAGTCTAATGCCAGGCGTGGGCAGAGTGTTCAGAGTGTTCCACTGCGCATCATTAGCAGAGCCCCTCATTCATCACCCACTTCACCCTCAACACCAAAATCCCACCAACTGCCAACCAGCAACTGTAATCCATTCACTTCACTCAGACTGTCTGACACACAGCATGGGTATAAAGCCCCCCAGCATGGAGCTGTGGAGCCGTGGAACCGTGTTCCCTGGAATGATTGTGCTCTAACCAGTACGTTTGGGATGAGTTGGAGGATTTGGCATGAGATAGGGTAGTGATTATCCAACATCCTGACTTCACTAATGCTCTTGATGCTAAGTGCAATCAAATCCTCACAGCAAATAAAGAAATGTGAAAATAAATATGGTACATACATATGAATCTATATTGTTTTAAAAAAGCAAACTGGTCTCTGTGTGTGTATCTGTGTTCACACCTACATACATTTGTTGACCATGTGTTCTGGGCTCCTGAAGCGGCCACGAGTCTGAGTCATGCTGTGTGTCAGAGAGTGAAGTGAATGGATTACAGTTGCTGGTTGGCAGTTGGTGGGATTTTGGTGTTGAGGGTGAAGTGGGTGATGAATGAGGGGCTCTGCTAATGATGCGCAGTGGAACACTCTGATAATTAGCCTTGCTCATCAAAGGCTGTTCAACCCACACTTAGCCCTAATGACCCAATGAAGATTACATTGCTCATCAACAGTAGCATTAAAGAGTGCAAGATGCTATCTGCAGATGTTCACCTCTCAACACTGGACCTGGAGACCCCTCCTTTGAGGCCGCAAGGGCGAAGGAGCAAGATAATTAACTTGTAGTGAGTGAGCTGTTGACTCTGAAAATGTGTGTGTGTGTGTTTGTGTGTTTGTTTGTGTGCGTGCTTCTCTTTTAGCTGAGAAATGGCAGGCGGTCTACACTATCCTGGAGGCCTTTGGGAACTGCTCCACCTCCATGAATTCAAACGCCAGCCGCTTCTCTCAGATCGTCTCTCTGGACTTTGACCAGGCTGGCCAGGTGGCCTCTGCCTCCATCCAGGTAGACCCGTGGTAGACCTGTGTGTTTTCATAAAAATGCACAACACACACCTAGTTTGATTGTTTTAGGAGCACTTTAATGCTTGTTTTTTTTCTGCTCTCTGTTAAATGGTCTGTTGGGATGGCTGTGTAGACTATGCTGCTGGAGAAGCTGAGGGTGACCAAACGGCCGGAGGCGGAGTCCACCTTTAATGTTTTTTACTACCTGATGGCTGGAGCAGATAGCACTCTGAGGTATGTGTCTGTGTGCTTGTGTTTTTGCATATTTACCAACAAATGCCTTCTTTTATAGAAGATGTTGTGATGATAGACATATTTGATATCATTTTCCCAAAGACAAAAAAAAATTGTCAGAATGCTAGAAGGATAGTGGCAGGATAGAACTAAATAGATATAACTAACAAAAAGAGACGGCAGCATATTTTGTTAGTCGATTCCGGCCTATACACAGCTTTTTGATTGGACGGGTTTTTCCATGACAACCAAGTGTTTTTTTTTTTTTTTTTTTTTTTTGAGAAAAGGAATGAATAGTTTGCAGAGGTTTGTGCACTCCATATATGCCACAAATATGCACTGGTATATGGTAACATCGTAGTAACAATCTGAGATGCCAAAGTAACTACCTAGCAATCACTAAGGAACACCATAGCAACCACCTGAAATACCATTGCAACCACCTTGCAACACTATTACACCCATTTAGCAACCACCTGGTAACCTCCACAGCAGCCTAGCCACAAAGCAACCACCTTAAATGCCGTAGCAACCACCTTGCAACACTATAGCATCCATCTAGAAACCACCTAGCAGCACTATAACAACCAACGAACAAAAACAGTTTTATCCTAGTGACCATGTAGCAAAAGCCTAGCAATTGAATGAAAGTGCAAGCTTCTTAAGCTGCAGAGTCACAGCCTTCGTAAATGTCAACCAGATCTAAACAACTAGATTAAAAAGTATTTCTAAATCACAATCAATGACATTTCTATCTGTAAAGCTTGTCCACAGTTGCTATGAAAGAGACATTTGTGGACAGAGTATGGAAAAATCAATTTCATCAAGCGTTCTGCCATGTTGGCCACCAAAAAGTTATGTTTCAGTTTCTTTTCTCTATTTTCCACAGAACTGAGCTGCATTTTAACCACTTTGCTGAGAACAACATGTTTGGAATCGTGCCTCAGACAAAGGTAGGGCCCTGCTGCAAGCTCACATAGAACATAGGTCTAACACCGCTTCAGTCGAGACCTTTACGAAAGTCGATGTATCTGTGTGCAGTCTGAGGACAAGCAGAAGGCAGCACAGCAGTTCACCAAGCTGCAGGCAGCTATGAAGGTGCTCGGCATCTCGGCCGAAGAGCAGAAAGCTCTGTGGCTCATTCTGGGGGCCATCTACCACCTGGGAGCGGCAGGAGCGACCAAAGGTACAACTTAAACTAAACATCCACTGTATGTCATTTGTTTATCAATGTCATTGTGACTGGGGATGGAAATTAGCAAGTGAAACAATCACAGAATTGTTTGTTGTGTGCTGTGTGAATGCTAACCAGTCACAGATGTTCCTTGATGAATTCTCTGTGAGTGCTTTTGGCAAGTCATGAAAAAGTAACTATTTAAGATGCAGTTGCCATATGTAGAATTGATATCTTTTCTATATTGTCCAGTGTGTATGTGTGTGGTCTGATTCCATAGCAGAATCCATGGAGGCCTCCTTTCTTACTAAAGCACATAGAAGCTCTCAATTTGTTCTTTAATGACCAGCCGTAGGTGTATCAGCACGCTCCCCACAAAGCCGTTTTTTGTGTGCACGTCGGATCCCGAGAGTTTGAAAAACTGCCTTAATGAGATAAAGCTTTCAGAAGCACGAACAGGCCCAGATGCTGCCTGCGTTAATGAAACCGTTAGCGAGAGTGAGCGCAGCAGCCTGCTCACTAAGCTCAGAGAGGGAAATGCACAAGCTTCTCTGATGTGGAGGAGGCACATGGTGGAGACGTGTTGGAGCTGTGTGTGTGGGTGATTTTCCTCCCTGTGTTCCTCTAGCTCTAATGAAGACAAATGCTCCTGTGTAAAGAAGGATTATTCATGGCCTATATATATATATATATATATATATATATATATATATATATATATATATATATATATATATATATATATATATATATATAAATGCAGAATGTCATCATAGGACATGTTTGCATTTGGGGTTAAAAATAAAAAGTGTTCAGTTCAGTTTCCGTTTATTATCCTTATACACTGTCATATCAGAATATCATGATTGTCTGCCTAATAGTGGGGAGACGCTAGTCAGACGTTAAGACATGGACTGTATTAAAGTTAACTGATCCGCTGTAGCGTGTATGGGTCCTGAAAAACCTGGGAAGTCATGGAAAATAAACTGTAATGAGCTCCTATCGTCATTTCACTGGGCCGAGTTCATTCCAAACCGGGGTGGTCATAATATTCAGATATGACTGTGTACATAGCCTATACTGACCGTATATTTTATAAAGGCGTCCAGTTACTGAGAAGTATGTGCATTATATGCAGATCACAGTTGCATAGAAGTTGTATGGGTTGTCTTAGAATATAGTACAGTATATTCACAGTGCATATACAGGACGGTGACAAATTGGGATGCATATTAAAACAAAATATGGTACCAACCGCATATTTCAGTGCAAAAATGCAAAAATGACCTCGATTTGTTATTTAAAAAGAAGATTGGGGGGGGGGGGGGGGTATATGTATTGAACTCATAAAAATTCTAACAATATCCAGCCCTAACAGAAGACCATATACATTCCTCTCACCACACCTGGCTTTAATTTTTCAGAGTTTCAGCTGTGGCTGCAAAGCATATGTACATAACTTGACTTTCTCTGTAACTTCAGATGCCTGGAAGGCTCCGCATTGCGACTGCAAAAATGTTTCATTAAGCAAACACAGCGTTGTGTTGACTGTGCGTCACAACTACACCAGCCTGATTTACACATTTAAATAAGCCAAAGTCAACTGCATTGTCATTCCTTCTTGCCACAGAAGTGTTGAGAGTGGAATGCATTACAGTTCCTCCAGAACTCTAGAGTGCTGTGCTACGTTAAACATGAAACGGAGGCAGACAATCAGATGTTAAATAAATGCAATAAATTCTATTAAGCATTAAGCAATAAACTATATATTTACCATATAATAGACTTCTCAGCCATCCCCCGGATCTACCTTCAGCGCTAGGAAAGGAAAAACTCATTCATTAAAGGAATAGTTCTGAGAAACATCAGATGACCATGATTTGTGCAGTCGATCAGCCAAGGCCTGTTTGATATCTGACGTGCGCTTCTTTAGTTTACAATTAGATATGCTAGGCTAATGTTGCTTACGGTCACCCACCCATTATGTCTTTGTATTTTTATTGCAAAATCTACATGTGTTTGCTTCAGACATTGATCGAATGGCTACATTAGCAAGTTTAGACCATGTTTAATCATTTAAGCCAACATTGGAACCGTTACCCACAATAGCTGCCGTTTAGTTACGAAAAGAATTAGATTTTATAGACTGGTCAAAATTAGTCCATGTCCTAAAGCACATCCATTTGTCTGAACAAAGCAACTGAAGATCTGGATGCATTTTGAGCAGGTTGATGGATGTCTTGGGCATGTATTTACGGATGTGAAATTGGTGACAGTCCAGTGTTTGATGTCAGTGATAAATCATGATAATTGTATTTTTCACCTGCTACTTCTTTTACCACACAAAAGAGACTAAAGATGTTCTACAGTAGGAACAGGGATGAGGTAGTTGAGTCTACATGTAAGTAAGGAACATCAGGCAGATATTTTCAGCAGTCCTTCTCACGTCCACAAACATCCATTAGTTAGTTATCCTTGCGCCAGAACTTAAGCTACCTCACCTCCACTCTTTGGGTTGTCTCTTCGTGGTTAGAGATGAGCCCCAGAACTCAAGTCACAAGTCACAAATGTCATCAGCAAATATTTGCTGGGGAAATGAGATCTGATCCTGGAAAGAGAAGCTATGTTTAATGTAAACATGCTGTGTCTTAATTGGATGATGAGCAGATTACCGCCATGGGATCACTGAGATGTTAATATTAATGCCTTGTGTAAACAAGCCAAAGATGGATAGGCTGTAAGTAATCAGAGAGTCCGTCTGCAGGGGGCAGTGTTACCCTTTTTGCAGATTCCTTCAGACTAGCGGTAGAAAACCTGGGTGTTTAACCTACTCTTAATAGACTGAGTGCTGTTTAGTGTTTAGAAACAATGTTTAATACCTGCCCTAGAAGCTTTCCCCACCCGAGCGAGCGAGTGAGTGAGCGAGCGAGCGTGTGTGCATTGTTGTCTGTCTGTTCAAACAAAGATTATTAAAGTATAATGCTGTTGTTGTGTAATGCTAACCTCTTCTTTTCTACTTGCATGTTGCATGCTGCTAACGCAGAGACTGAAGAAGGTAAATAGAACAAAACCCCCTGAAACCTCAACACTCAAACTTTCAGTTTCCTCCTTGTTTGTGTGTGGCATTTCTTAACGCCTTTATCGTCGCTGCCAGACATTTTCATTTGCATTTTTATTGTTTCCTCTCTTTCTTCTTCTGCTGCTCAGTTGGGCTCTCACTCTCATCTCTTGATAGGCATGTCTCTGACAGTCTCAGAGCCCAGCTAAAGCAGCTCAGGGGGGAGGTGGGCTGTGGGATCACAACTGTGTTGTCTTTTAAACTTCTAGTGCTCTGATGTCCGCCCCATGTTGTAGACTTTTCATTTCTGCAGTGCTTTTTCTATTGTTACCAGCCATAATCCACGGCTAAATGAAAGTCTCGTTGGTCTCCAGCCTTGTTTGTGTTCAGTGCTTGTTCGTTTCCTCTGAGGCCGTGTCCTTGTCTTCTGAATTTCTGCTTCTAGTGCCGCTCCCTCTGCTGGTGTTGCCTTTAAGTTCGGTTCAATTTGAGGGCAAGGACTGTAATTCTCTCAAACTTTGCCGTATTAGAATTTTACTGTTAGAAATGGCATTCTTTTAAAGCAGACACATTTTCTGTGATGTTTGAGTACATTTTATTATTTTTTCTAAAATGTTCTTAATTCTTTTTAAGCATTATTCTCTTTTTCTGCATATTCAAGCGTAGTCCAATCACAGAAAATATGTGGTGCTCTGAGAAATGACTGTGGTAAAGTGGTAGAGCTTATAAAGCCGAGACCCACATGGGTCTCTCAAATGCTGCTTCACGATCCGAGTGTTAACGTCCCAACCCGTGCTTCCTCGGCAGCCGGCCGCAAGCAGTTTGCACGTCATGAGTGGGCTCAGAAGGCAGCGTACCTGCTGGGCTGCACCCTGGAAGAGCTCTCCTCCTCCATCTTCAAGCACCAGCCCAAAGGAACTCTTCAGAGGTCCACCTCCTTTCGCCAGGGGCCGGATGACGCTGGGACTGGAGACAACTCAGGTACACACCTTCCTACCTGCAGACTCCTATGACCTCCTATGACCATAGTACCATAATTCACTACAGTTCCAATAATGCCATGCTCTCAAAACATCAACTGAATATTTTTATCCTCCCAATGCAGTGAATGACCAAAGCAAAACCAACTGGTGAGAGGTTTACTAGCTTTGTAGCTTTCTAGTAACTGCTATGAGACTGATATGAAGGTTGTGTAGTTCTGAAAGTGAGAAATGGAAAACCTCTCTATGCCACCAGCCATGTGCTGAACAAGGCAAAGTGGTTGATCTGGATCAGGAAGGCATGTATGATGATGCATGTGTGCTCAAAGCTTGTGTGTCTTTCTGCTGTCTGTTGGTTCTGCAGGTCCAAAGATCACAGCCCTGGAGTGTCTGGAGGCCATGGCTGCTGGACTCTACTCTGAGCTCTTCACTCTCGTCATCTCCCTCACCAACCGGTCAGCCCTCTTTTTTCGTCTTATTTCCTCAGTAGTCAGCACAACAATGCCGCCTCTCACTCCCGCAGATGAACTTAATGAAGTGTAGCTGAGAGCTTTCATTTTGGGTGTATCTCAAAAGTGTGAACACATTTTATGGCTGTCCTGAAAAACTCTGCATTAGTTTTGAGTGTTTGTGTATTTGTATGTGCATTTTTTGGTACTTTAAGTAACTAAAGTAAGGTACTTTACAGCAGTAAGCAGTAAAACTCTTTTAACTCTTCAAACCCTCTAACCACCATAGTAGGAGGTTTACAGATAGTTCAGCCTGGTGGACACAGAACACACATATATGGACAAAAGTATTGGGACACCTGCTCAATAACTGTTTCTTCTATAATCAAGGATATTTAAACAGAGTTTATCCTGCTTTTGTTAGAGTAACTGTCTCTACTGTCCAGGAAAGAAGGCTTTCTACTAGATTTTTGAGCATTTCTGTGAGGATTTGATTGTGACAGGAGCAATTAGTTAGGTTAGCGTTAGGTTAGCGTTAGGTTAGAATGTTGGATGATCACCACCTTAACTCCCCAACTCATCCCAAAAGTATTGGATAGAACACCATCCAGCATTCCAGAGAACACAGTTCCACAGTTTTATACCACTCAGCCCGTGCCTGGCATTAGGCATAATGCCAGCAGGTTCATGTTTATATAATCCAGAGAGTCCTATTTTACTGGCAATACGTCTTTACAGGGACTAGCCAAACTATGTGTGTGTGCATTTGCACATCTGTGTCAGCAATGGGTGCAGCTTAAAGTGTTCATTAGAAGAATGCATTCATTAAAAGGGGTGTCCACAAACATTTGTACATGTAGTGTGTATGACAGAATTTAACTGTTGTCACAGAATGAACAACCAACATAATGTTAGAATGCTTCTGGGGCCTCATTTATGTTACTTTAAGTTACTTGAAGTTTGTTCTGAATGTGTCTATAAGATGGATTTAAATAATGCATTTTAATAAATCTATCTAATATGAAGCTTGTATTCTTATGCTTGTAGCACAATGCCACTGCCACTATAAAGTATTCATACAGGTTGCAGACATGAATTCATCCACGCATAGTTTCCCATCAAAGTCACATTTTATAATTTTATAGTTCTTTTATTTTTTTGTAATATATAAAAAAAGGATAGGCATAAATCTGTATGTATGTAGGGTATGCATAAATAAATGATGATAACTGATGTGTTTGTGTGTGGATGTGTTTCAGAGCACTCAAGTCCAGTCAGCACTCCCTGTGTTCTCTGCTGATCGTGGACACACCAGGCTTTCAGAACCCCCGGCTGACTAAACAGGCTCGTGGCGCCACCTTTGAGGAGCTGTGTCATAACTATGCTCAGGAGCGCCTGCAGACCCTCTTCCATGAGCGCACGTTTGTGCAGGAGCTGGAGCGTTACAAGGAGGTACAGCTGCGGAGATTGAGGAGCTTAAGCGGGGAAAAAATACCCCCCTCCTCAAATTGATTAAATAATTAAATAAAAAAATTATAATCAAATGAAATAGTCAAGCATTTTACGTTTTACATTTTTACAGTACTTTTAAATAGTATTGAATTACATAGATCTAAATTGTGGATAATTTACTTGTGATTTTTGTGATTTATGTTTTATTTTTTTTTTTGATTTTTACATGATTGTTAAATTACTTGCCTTGTGACCAAAAAAAATATATAATTAAAAAATATATATATAATGTATATTAAACCGAATATATAGTATTGTTTGATCTTAGACTAACTGATGAACCGTATGGCCTTTTAGAAGTTTACCCAAGATCCAGTGTTTAAAAGTGAAAGATGCAACCTGAAAATCCTTTTCAGTAAGAGAGGAAAGCTAAAACCAAGGTGATCCAGAAGGACAAAAAAATGATTAAAGCATTAGTATGACTCACATTTTTGAAAGCACTTTTTTACGCTTTGATTCGGATGAATAAAGCCCTGCATTTCTTTGGTCACAGGGCAAAGAAAACTGAATGATGAAAAATCTGGAAATCTGATGTACTCACAAACCCGTAACATGAAAATCAGTCACAACCTAATCATAGTCCACTAATGACCCCTCTGTCCCCATTTAGGAAAACATAGAGCTTGCGTTAGATGACATAGAGTCCAGTACATCGTTGTCCGTAGCAGCTATAGACCAGGCCTCGGCCCAAGCTCTGGTAAGCACCTCGTCCTTTCCAGTTTGCCTGCCTGCCTCTCCAGTAATGTGCAGATTAGTATGGTGATCTGTCTCCCACCTGTCTCTGTGGAGCTGTGCCTGCAGGCAGTGTGCTGTACAGCCTCAGCAGCAGCTGCCACTTGCATGACTGCACCTCTTCTCTTTATGCACATCATGAACACTGCTGTTTAGAGTTCTGTGGTCATTCACACTGTGGCTGTAGAGGCACTTCTTACCAATTGAATTTGTGTCCAGTGAATGCCACTCTGCCAGCTTTTACATCAAGCAAAACCTTGTTTAAGCTGATTGTTGTAGTAAAATGAGTAAGTGGGCTGTTTATTCCCTCCTCCTGTGGCAGACAAAATAATAACAGAGTATATGAGTGTGTGTGTGTCTGTGTCTGTCTCGCTCTCTCTCGCTCTTTTGCTCTCTCTCCCTTGCAAGCTCTCTCTCCCTCTAGCTTTCTCGCTCGCTCCAGGTAGGCAAATGTATTGTTTAGAGTCATGCCCAAGCACTCTTATTGGTGTATTATACACCATATACGCCTGCCTAGCTGTTGAATACAACCTTAATCAGCCACAGGGAAGGCGGTGTTGTTACAAGCTACCTCCACCGACCCACATAACTACTATTTTGAACCCTTGCTAAGAGGCGTGTGGCCCCACAACTTACTTCTCCAATTAAAATTCTCCCCAATTTCAAACCAGACTGTGAACATCTGCTCCATATCACTTGATGTCTGAGTCCGTTTTGACAAAGCAACTAATTGATTTTGCATGCCCAGTATTGAGAAACCAATAGTGAATATGTTCAGCTGGTCTAGAGAAGTTAATTAGCTCATTTCTGCTTCAGACTGTGCTTCGGAAATCTAAGACAGTCCTATTTGCACTTGACAAAAAAAGTGTCCCCCGTAAGCTAGTGTAGAGCACCTTCATTTGTAGTCTTCTGAAATCAACTAATAATGCTTTGCTCCTTTCTGTAATGATACCCACCGCTGGTCTCGACTACAATTGCATAACAGCTGCTGCGACGTGTCAGCGCGGTAATATGAAGTGATAAGAAGAGAGCGAGAGAGAAGCCGTGGCAAGCCATTACTGGCTTTAATTGCTTAAGTGGACAGCCAGAGTGCAAAGTTTAAAAATGCCTGCCTGTCTGCCCTGGAGCTACTCTTTTAACATGAGGCTTTAATGAGGAGTCCAAGGCTAATAGCTCGTTTTTTGCCGTGTTGTGCTGAGATGATTCGGCAGGACGTCGTGGCTTGACATTAACTACTTTGTGAGTGAGTGCGTTTGTGTGTGTGTGTGTGTGTGCGTGTGTGTTTTGTATGTGAATGTGCTGTTTTGTAACTGTTGGTTGGTGCTGATGTAGTCACTGATTTATGCATGACCGGATGACTAATGTATTTCCCAAATTGTAGACACTTTGTATTATGGTTTTTAAAATTCTAATTTGTGTGTCAGGTGAGGACACTGGCGCGGACGGACGAGGCGCGGGGGTTGCTGTGGCTGATGGAGGAAGAGGCCCTGCAGCCCGGAGGCTCTGAGGAGACTCTGCTGGAGCGCCTCTTCAGCTACTACGGACCCACAGAGGGGGAGACCAAAGGTCAGCATCATTGCACGCATGCACACCTCCCACGCTGCCAAAATGCAGCCCAGTTCTTCCACAACTTCTTGTAAAAAAACTGTGCAGCTGTGCTTCTTACTTATGATTTGGATAGTGCTCCAAAATGACTTCATTGAAAGTCAAGCAGATTTTTGTAAAGTTAAAATTATAAGTTTAGGAAAAATTTCAACGTTAGGTTATTTTGTACAAGGTTTTTGCGTACACTGCAACGATATTCAACGATACTCTCCTCCAGGCCCCAACCTGCTTCTGAAGAGTGAGAAGTCCCATCACTTCTTTTTGGGACACAGTCACGGCACAGACTGGGTGGAGTACAACGCTCAAGGCTGGCTGAGCCATGCCAAGCAGAACCCCGCCTCGCAGAATGCTGCCACACTGCTGCAGGACTCACAGAAGTAAGACCCCCCCCTCCCCTGAATACACCATCTGGGTCCAAATGAAGAGACCTTTGTAATCAGTGTGATAGTATAGTGCTTTGAGTTTACTTGAGGGAATTATATACATTTGTAGCATATCAATAAATCTAATATAATAACATAATAAAGGCAATAACGTGTATTATTTAAACAGAATTACTGTTGGATTTAATAAACTAAATGACAGTGAGTCATTTATTAGGTTGAACTGATGCACATTAAACAATACATATGTATTTTTGTTTATTATCTGTCCTAATTGCCTGCTGCGTATGTCTCTCACCCAGGAAGAACATCAGTGGCCTCTTTATGGGGCGTTCTGGAGGGGCCACGGTGTTGTCCGGCTCTATCGCTGGACTGGAGGGCGGATCTCAGCTGGCCCTGCGCCGAGCCACCAGCATGAGGAAGACCTTCACCACTGGCATGGCTGCTGTCAAGAAGAAGTCCCTCTGTATACAGATCAAGCTGCAAGTGGTCTGTACAAAGCTTTTTACTAGAATGTAGGGCTGCATGATACAGACATAAATACCAGTTCGGCAGCTATATTGATACACACTGTGCTATTAAGAGCTGTGCTATGTGTGTTTGTGCTCTGCAGGATGCTCTCATAGACACAGTGAGGCGCTCCAGGGTGCACTTTGTGCACTGCTTGCTTCCCAAATCAGAGGCCTTGGGTGCGGAGCCGAGGGTGCTGGGGGCTCCCTCTCCCCGTTCTGGGGACAGCGAGTCCCATGGAGAGAGTTGCGAGACCGGCCTGATGCAACTGGACGTGGGATTGCTCCGCGCTCAGCTCCGAGGCTCCAAACTGCTGGACGCTCTGCGCATATACCGGCAAGGTAGGACATGAGCCTGCGCGTCTAGACCGTTTGATGTTTTGTTGATGGCGTGTTCCCTTTGTTGATGTGAAAAATCTTCTGCAAGTGCAGTTCAAGGGTAGATTGGCAATAACAACAACAAAGAGAAACACAAAAGGTGTGCTTCATTTTTTATGAGGGACTTTGTTTGTCTGAAGGCTAGGATAACCTTTAAAAATGTGGTCTTATCATTTGTTTAGTTTTCGAGCAGCCACTGCAGGCTGTAAGCACTGGATTGGGTGTCCTTGTGTTCAGAACCGTCTATGAATTATTAGTGTTGAAGAGGAATTCCACTGAATTTCTATAGTTTCATTTGTTAAACATTGCAGTATAAGAAATAAATCATGTGTGTGGGTGGGGGGGGTCAAAAAAGGACACCCAAAGAACATGCATCTACTCAAAGAAGGAGACTGCAAGTTTGCAAATTTTCATGGGATGTGTGCAGGGAGAAAACCCTTGCTTGACAAGGACTTGTGGAACAATGTGCTTTAGACACACAAATCCAAAGTTAAATTATTTCAGCACAGTAACAGAAGACATATTTGGCGCAAAATCATGCTAATTTTTGTGGAGGCGGAAATATCAGTATGTTTTGGGGCTGCTTTGCTGCTACAGGGCCTGGATAGCTGTCCATCGTAGAATCCACTAGGAATTCTTTATTGCATTAGAGGAGCTTGAGGAGAAGTAGAGACCGTCTGTACAAAAGCTGAAGCTGAAACGTCACACAGCTGAAATAATTCTGCTTGGAGGAGTGGGAAAAACCTATCCTTGTTGATGTCGGAGACTGCTAAAAGGTTCTAGGAAATGTCTTATTAAGGCTGTTTCAGTCATATGGAGTATAGGTTTCCTCCATAGGAATTGGCATCCTTCTTTTTTTTTTTTTTTTTTTTTGTTATTTACAGTCACATTTTCATTGTTTTCACAGAAGTGATGCAGTTATATCCCCTTCATCTATAGATATTGTTTAAACGAAGATTGAATATCGATACAGTATGTCTAAATCTGTGTCCTGACACTTAAAAATGGTAAAATAAAACACACAGTCGAAGAGTAAATTTACTCTGCCCACACAGACCAGACCCTGTCTGCATGCAGTGGTATAATGAGTACTGCTGCTAGCATGATATATGATCTATATCTAGTTATCTACGTTGCACATTCTTTGCTTACCTGAACACATCAGCTACAGTGCAGAACATCAGTCTTTGCCACTATGGCGCACTGCCTGGTTTCAGATTGTTCGATTATAAGAAAGCAAAGTCTGAAAGAACAATATTTTATTGCTTATCTATCACAGATATCGCCACATGCCGTCAGTGGCTTGCGGCTATAAAGAATGATACCTGCACACATCAGTAGATAAACTCTGACAAGCATCTGTGTTTGTAGTCAGCATTTCAGATGGAGAATGACAAAGTTTAAGATCTAACCTCCAGTTTTCCATGAGAACAAAAGCCAGAAAAGTAGCTGAGACTGTGGAGTCATAGTAGTGCCAATATCATTGTCTCTAAAGATATTAGAACAGAGCATCATCAAGTTCTCCTGGAGGACCAGAGTCCAGCACGTATTGATGATTTTCCTGCTCAATATGGTCCTAGCACACCTGCACATGTATTCATATCATGTAATATTCAAAGTGAAACTGCATGGCACAACAATCTATAGTTTATTCGGAATCATGCAATAAAGAAAAGCATCCAATGAGCTAAACAGGGGCAGTGGTGGCTCAGCGGTTAGAGCTCTGGGCTATTGATGACAGGGTTATGGGTTCGATACCCAGGCTTGGCAAGCTGCCACTGTTAGGCCCTTGAGCAAGGCCCTTCACCCTCTTTGCTCCCCGGGCGCTGGAGTTGGCTGCCCACCGCTCTGGGTGTGAAGAACAGTTGTGAAGATCAGAAAAGTGTCTCTTATTGCACAACACGGCCGACCTTGTGGGATAATCCAAGATACATCAGTTTCACGTTTGCCAGGCAAGAACAGAAAGCTGAGGCTGCAGTGGGCATAGGCTAAGCAATACGGCACCGTTAAAGACTGGTAAAACCTGGTCTGTATTCTTGTGTTTATAATGACCTGAACCCCAACATATGCATTTTAGTACACAGGTTTTCTTGTTATGTTGTACATCAGTCAAATAACGATTGGCCTTTGACGTTGACAAATCCTTAATAATGAACAGATCAGGTGTGTTTAACCTGAGAAATCACCAAACTGTGCTGAATTCTGATTATCTAGGACCAGAAAAGATGCTACAAAAACACCAATATCTTCAGTGGATTTCCTCTTAGGTTGTTTGTATAGAAATCGTACAGCTAAAAGCATAATATGGCATTGTCCAGCATGTCTAGACAGTGGAGATGAGCACTCAAAAAGGCATGCTGACCACCGGTCTCGTCCTTGTGTTGAGATGATTCTCTCATAGTGTCCAAGTAAAGCTCATAAACCTCGCTCTTCCCCAAGGTTACCCCGATCACATGGTCTTTTCCGAGTTTCGCCGGCGGTTTGATGTACTTGCCCCCCACCTGACCAAAAAGCATGGACGCAACTATATTGTGACAGACGAGAAGAGGGTGAGTCATTGAAACTCTGTGTGTGTGTGTGTGTGTGTGTGTGTGTGTGTTTATGTGCATCCTGGCTCTTCCTCCATTAGCTGCTCTGCTGTGTAATTGATTATGACAGTGCTGGGGGCTCTGATGTATAGTGTTGAGTAATGGTCTGCACTGCTCATCTCTCTTCCTTTAGTCCCTCGGAACGGAACAATAAAACCACTTTAATCAAAGGCTCTAGTGACACCTCTATCAGTACCATCTAGTCCACCTCAGGAGAATGGGGGCCTCAAGGCCAAGCGGAGTGTGACTGTTATAGTGCCGAAGGGCTGAAAGTGCTTTATTGTGTTAAGTGCAGTACTGGGTTATTTATGTGAAGGAGGGTAAATTGTGTTGAGGCATGAGGAACAACATGAACAGGACACCACTTGTAATGAATGCATTCAGCTGCTTTAAGTTGCATCCATTGCTGTAACAGATGTGCAAATGCACACACACAGCTTGTCTAGTCCCTGTAGAGAAGTATTGGCAATCGAGGAGGACTCTCTACAACAGATACGCATCAACCTATTGGCACCCTGCCTTATGCCTGGGACGGTGATCATCCAACATCCTGACCTCATTAACACACTTAGCAGATGAGCAGGTGTCCAGGTATTTTTGTCCGTATAATGTATCTGTTTAAAACTATAAGAAGCCCAAATTTAGTATATTTTTTTGCACACTTCTTGGACTGTATAGTAACATACTGCAGCATCTTTTCAATGTGTTGAATCTTTTAAATCTATGAAAGTGCCCCACTTACTTGCCTGAAAAGAGCATGTGACCATGACATGGCTGGTTTCTGTCTGATCACCAGGCAAAAGCCCTCTGAGTTGAGGGCCCTTTTCACTGCTGACCTGTTCATACTGAGCAGCACTGAGAGCTCTGTGGAGGGGCTGTCACTCCAGTACTGCTCAGTGTGTTCCTCAGCCTCTCTCCAACACCCGTATGTGGGCACTGGCCATGAGGCAGCAGTTGATGGAGAGGCTGGTCCTTTTGCTGCAGTGTGGTTTATTCACATGACATTCTGCCATGCAGAGAGCCTTCAAATGTGACCGAAGTGAAGAGTCGGAGGCAGAGAGACAGCGATTTCTGCCCCCGTATACCCAAGGTGAATGAATGTAGAGAGAGGGCCTCTGTCAACACACTGTCGCAACGCGCTGTCGCCATGGAGTCATGCAGGGCTGTGACATGGTGTGTTCTTGTGCCATAAGGCAGACTTTCCATGAATGTCTCACTGTGTGTGTGTTTGTGTGTATGTATTCCAGACTGTGGAGGAGCTGCTGGAGTCTTTGGAACTGGAGAAAAGCAGCTATAATATGGGCCTGAGCAGGGTGAGTACTGCCTTCTAAAACACAGTGCAGGCTAGCAGGCCTACGTTGTAACAGTTGGGGCAAAAAATGCTTGGATGTCATTTAACTTGGAAGCCTATTTACAACCCTGTTATTTTGCTTCAGAATAAAACCCCTTCCTTTCCTTATAGACTGCTTATGAAACAAAAAATAAACATAAGATCTGCTTAGATTGGCTGGTTTGTTTGGAGTCTTACTGGATGGAGTTGCACGATGTGCTGTTAGTAAGCACCAAAACAGACGGGGAAAGAAAATGCCTCAAAACTTCCCCAAAATGGGTGCAATAGGAAACTGCCCCAAATGGGTGTAAAATGAAAATAGCTTACTGCATACCATGCATTCTCCATACGGCTGTGTGCACTGAACCGTGAGGTCTGCAGTGTGGTGATACGGTACGAAGACATGTACCTTTACACTGCTAGTATTTTTCCTTTAAACAGCAGCTATCATTACTGTAACCCACATAAATAAAAGATTGAATATGTGTACATATCCCCTGCTTCCATGCTGCTTTAATTACATTCATGGAAATTCCCACTTGCTCGCTCACTCAATCACACTTCACTTGTTATTTTTATGTTTCCAGTAGCCTGCTTGTAAATATCAGTCTCAGAAAAAAAATACCACATCAATCTAAGTTGCAAGTGTCTCTTTTACAACGGTGACATTAATCTTTGGGTAAGACGAATTCTTGCGTTATGCACGTCATATGTTACAGATCAGTGCGTAAAGTAAAGTATGTAGCATACAGATTCAGCCTGTGTCAGTAGGATCAGTTGTGAACAGATGGTATAATTTCCATTTAGATTTCTCACTCGTACAGTTCCCCTTACGCCACTCAAACCAGGCAGCCTCTAATCCCTGCTGCCACTACATACACATCTGGAGAAAAGCATGCTGTAGGGGGGCTGGCAAAAGGCTGTGTTTCCTTTCCCCCTGTAGAGAAAAGACCTCTGCTGTGGGCTAGTCGGCTACACTGCAGATGGAATGGGGCTCCTGCTTTTGGCAGCCGTTGTTTGCTGGGTCCTCTGAGTGCAAAAGACAATTAGGCTGTATTTGCCTCTCACCATCAGCAGGCATGACTTTGGCCGGCACCTGGAAGACCTGGATGCGCTCAACCTGCTCTTCCTGCAATTACAGCGGAGTTTGTGCATTCTTCCTTTGTGCGTCTCTCGCAGCGCAGTGATGGATTCTGGCAGGCGGCGGCTCCCTGTTTTGGCTGTTCTGCCTTGGCACGCGCCAGTAACCCACAACAAACACCAATCAGTGCAGTAAGCCATTGTGCTTTCAGAAAGGAGAACAGCAGCCAGGAAGGATAGCCAACATACCGACAGGCTGATAAATAGCTGATTAAGTGTGGAGGGAAATGGGAAATCTCTGCTCAAGTATGCGCACCACAGGTAGAAGACCTCTTTGCACTGATTGTGTAGATGCAGGTCCAAATCTTAAGTGCTCTGGAAAAAACTGTCAGCCTGAAAGAGGATAAAAATGAGCAAGAATGGCAAGGATAATATGGAATGAAGTGGAAAATAGAATGGGAATTTAAGAAGCAACTTCATTAGTGTGGTGTTTAGTTGCTGTGTTCACAAGGACAGTTTGCTGTTGCCTAAAAATTAAAAAAGAAAGCTTTCAGCAGTTCCAGGAGCCAATGACTGTCCATTTAGGCAGAGTTTAGAGTGGAGCAATAAGTATGCAGTGCTCTCTGCCGGCCAGAGGCTAAATAGCTTTACATTCTTAAAGTTAAGGTGACTCAGAATGTGTGTTTCTTCCATAGCGTGAAATATTTCTCAGTAAAACAGGACATGTGAAAATCATTATGGACACAGTAATAACTCAAATCAGGGATTTGATTGGATGGTGAAAAGCAGGTGTTTTAATTCAAACACAGACTCAACTATAGACTATAGAACATTTCTTACCACCATAACCCTCCAAAAGCAACACAACCTCATAGTGGCTCGGCTTAGGCCTCGGTTATGGAAGTAGAACCTGATGATTTGAGAGAGAAAAGACAGAGCGGTTAGTGCATAACAGCTCACAGGGGCGAACACCCGAACTGAATGCTGTGATCCCTTGCCAGAGCAACTGAGCTCATTATGTTCTGCATTTGTGTACGGTCAACTTTCCCCACCCTCGCTCTACACATGCTAACAATAACAATATTACAAATGACCTTTACCCTGAGGGCATTAGTTTGGAGGAGTTGGGAGAGAAAGCCTCAACAGGCATCCAGGCATAGATTGGTTAGCACAAGCCTTAAGGCTTGATGTATGGAGTGGAACTCATTTTTTGGGCAGTGTCACAGGCTTGGTCCAGCAAAACTGAAAGCTGAATGGCACTTGGGTTAACCTTTTGGAGTCTCAAAGAGGCTCATTCTTTTTGCCTTCGTCCATTGTAGATTGTTTTCCCTCTCCAAGTGAGGAATGCCGTTCTCTGGGTTATGAGGGGAAAGATGCTTTCTGATTTCTGTGTGAAAAATGCTTTATGCTCATACATCGATGCTGACCTTCTGCTCTCCATATTGAAATGACCAGTCAAAGGCCAGAGTACAGCACCCACGCAGCCTGGCAGGACCGCATTCTGACCCACGTCACCCCTCTATACACCCCACCCTTCCCCCTGATGTTACTCTGTGGTTTCATCAGCATTCTTGAATGAGGGTGTCAACACACTACTCCAGCTAACTAGAAAGTGTCTTCTCAGAGACTTCTTAGGGTGATGTAATTTGCTATAATAGTTGTGCCTACATACTGTATGACAGAACGGGTACAGGCATGGATGTTCTGCACAATGAGAATCTTAACAACAAATGGCACCAAGGTTGTTTTTTCCTCCTTTCTTTGTGTTCGAATAAAGGGATCCAGCTTGTTGCACTTTACGGTTCTGGTTTGCAGAAAAACATAATAGTGTTTTTAAAATGAGAGAGACTTTTTGGTAAAACTCGAGGGTACTGATCTTTAAACCAAATAATAACACATTATTAGGGCCAGTTTTAATACTTCGGATAAACACTGATTAGTAAAAACAATATGCCAACTGACAAATTAAGTTAATAACACATTAATGGGGCATGTTAAGGCTTGGGGATATGTATTTTATTGTGGGCAAATAGTTGGTTCTCTGAGTCAACCTGTTGGATAAGGGAAAATGGGCAGCAGTGATGCCCTGATCCACTTTGACGCTGGCCTAATCCTTATGTTCAGACGACTGGGTTGGAGCATCTCTAAAAATGCAGGGCTTGTGGGCTATCAAAAATAATAAGTGCCATTGGACATTGGTGAGAAAACAGGCAGTTTGGGAATAGGGTGTGGTTCATTTAGGCTCGTCGATGTGCAGTGACAACAAATACCATAATGCAGTCTGGACCAACTAAAAGGCTGTTGTGGCACATGTTGTGGCAAAATTCTGTAATAATGTTTACAGTAGGAGTTTTTCACAACACCTTATCCACTGCTAAAGCGGATACAATGGGTTTCGCGATTGTTTCAAGTAGACCTTCAAGTAATAGAAGAAGGTTGCTTGGGCTGGAGAGCCCTTTTTTACTTTTTGCATCATGCGAGTGGCTGAGTCCACCATTAACCTGGGGAAATGATGGCACCAGGATGCTTAGAGTGTGAACCTCGGTCCAGTCATTCATGTGGACATAAAGTTGACACGTGCTACCTGCCCAAACTTTGTTGCAGACCAGACATGCTGCTTCAAGGCAATGGCATTCCCTGATGGCAGTGACTTCGTTCAGCAGGATAATGCTACTTGCCAGGCGGGACACGTGAATCGGGAATGGTTTGAGGAGTGTGATGAAGAGTTCAAGGTGTTGCCCTGGCCTCCATATTGCTTAGATGTCGATCCGATCGAGAGTTTGAACAAGAGGTCTGATTCCACCTAGCAGCTTGTACTTGGACCTAAAAGATCTTCTTCTAATGCCTTGGATATTCACTAGCATTGAGAACCGGATCTCAGTTTACCCCAGAGATGAGAAGGTCCTGTCTTGAGACAGGTAGTGTGAATGTGAAAGTGTGCATCTTCACTCTGGAACTCCGCTCTTATAACTTGCGCAGCTTTAATGTGACTCTGCGAGAGACACAGACATGTGGAATTTGAGGTCATAGCAAGGAGAGTGCTGTTAAATATATTGTGATTTATTCTCACTTACATTGCACTGGGGGCGTGAGAAGAGGCATTGAGCTCAGTTGAAGTTAACATCAATATGGCATCTTTCCATAACCCTCCACTCTCCTACAAGATGTGCTCTGAGAGAGCAGGCTGGCTGTAATAACAACAAAGTGCAACATGCGGCACAGAAAGTCTCCCTGGCTTTGATCCGAAGAGGAAGATTATGCTCCGGAGCAGCTGCAGATAAAAGCTCAATCAAGAGACATTTGTTGCCATCCTCACAGAGGTGGAGTAATTGAATCTGTGGCCTCAGAACTTCTCAGAGGCCTTTTTCTCTCAGCCAAGTTCCCTCCACACTCCAGGTATAAAATGAATGGTACACCAAAGGCAGCAAATGTAATAATAAGTGGGCCTGACTCTACCATTAATACTAAAAATATGCTAAAGTAATTAGCGTCCAGAGGGATGGATGAAAGCGAACACTGAAAAACAAGAAGACTGGATCGCTTCAGCCTTCTCTTATTAAATCAGAAAACAGGGAAGAGCTTTTTCTCACTTGTGCTGTTGCGCCTCAGCTTGACACGCTCGTCACAGAGTGGAAAATTGCAAGGGAAACGGTGCATTGGCAGAGCTTGATATGGAAAACCTCAAGCTCCCCAGAAGGCTTCCCTGCAGAGATTGTTTTTATAGAGCTGTGCTAGAAGAAAGACCTGAACGACTGTGGCAGAAAATATAGATTTCCATGCACTAGTGTATCCCTATGCATCAGTGTTTTTCATTTGTCAATTATGCCTAAGTGTCTTACATTATACATACACATACTAAAGAAACAGCAGGAGGTAAATACAGCTCTCCGATAGGGATGTCCTGATGTCGGCCTGAGTAATTTAATATGGAGTCTGCTGCTATCAGGCATGATCTAATATTTAGTGCTTCACATACAGTAAAGCCAGAACAACCAACCCAATTTAAGTTAGAATCCCTAATCAGACAGTTAAAATGCTACAGTAAAAATCGCACATCATAGTCAGTAGAACTTTCTATTTGTGTATTTAGACTATGGTACATCAATTTTGTGTTTCAAATTTGTGTCCTTATATGGTCCTTAGTACTGTTTTCTTTTAGCTTCGACCAGGCTGTTACTTTTACTGCTAAGCATATTAAGATATCGATAACAGGGTTGTGGGTTCGATTCCCGGGCTCGGCAAGCTGCCACTGTTGGGCCCTTGAGCAAGGCCCTTTACCCTCTCTGCTCCCCGGGCGCTGGAGTTGGCTGCCCACCGCTCTGGGTGTGTGTGTGTACTCACTGCCCCTAACACGTGTGTGTGTGTGTGTGTGTGTGTGTGTGTGTGTGTGTGTGTGTGTGTGTGTGTGTGTGTGTGAGTGTGTGTTCACTACCAGATGGGTTAAATGCGGAGGACACATTTCGCTGTACAGTCCACACTGTACAGTGACAAATACGTGCACCTTTACTTTACCTTTTTTAAGTGCGCACGATGAGGGAATTGTGGGCTGACATTTCTGTCAGTGCCAACACTGATGGTGATACATTAACATGAATAAAATCTAGGAATTAGTCTGTATCTACATGGATTAGTATTACAGAGAAATATACAGGCTTTAAAAAAACTAGCAAATGAATAAAACGCATTTAGCATTTTAGCATTAGTATTTATATTTAGTATTTTAGCGCAGATGTCCAGAATGACCCATCATAATTAGGTGATTTTAGGTGAATTAGGACTTCTAAAATAAATCTGGAATAATTATATTCTCAAATCTAAACATCTGTCTGATTACAATACATTTTTAATGCAAATTATCTGCTGATACCAATGTGAGGTGCATGGCTTACACTTTTAAAGCTCTTAAAATAAGGTGTTCTTTGAACTGTACCATGGAATAACCATTTTGTTTCCATAAAGAAGCATGTGTATAGAGTTAGTTATACTGGTAAAGTTTTTTTGTTCTTTACCAATGTAAAGGTTCTTCATGCTCATCTGTTTTACAAAAATGCATCTTAAAAATGGTTCTTCTATAGCCCTTAAAGAGCCCTTTATATACCACCTTTATTGTTAAGAGTATAAGGGTCTCTTAGAGTTTACATGTGACTAGTTTATCAGTGTTTTGGTAAATTAGCCAAAACAGTGATGCTCAAGACATTTCAAGTGACTGTTGGATTGTTTTTTTGCTCCACGTTTCCACTGTTTTACATTTAAACTGTTGGTTCCTCTGAACCAACTTCTAAAAATACGCCTCACTTCCTCTTGATTGATCAGTTATGCCTGAATAGCGTTCCTTTCATTTACACAAGCAAAATGAAAAATATGAGAAAGGGACATGAAGCTGGAACATTGTATAATGGAATGCCTACATCATTTTATTTTGAGTCCTTTAATCTCTTGAGCCCTGGCTTTTGAACTCTGCTGTTAATCCTAATGCAAAAACTGCTGTGAATTATTTGGTAACCGTTTGGTTTAGCTTATCTTGTGAAGTCCCACAGGGTTCTATTTTCAGGCCTATGAAACTGTGGTAATTACACACATTCATTATACCACTGTTACTACAACAATCTTTTACTGTCCGGTACTTCTAGATTAGATCTAGACGTTTCTGGTCTGCATGGACACACAAATAGCAGGTGGTTGTGACCATGGTGAGAGTTGATGTGATATGTCATGGTGTATTCTAAAAAGCATACTGTAGAGTAGCTGCATTATGAGAGTATTATAGGAGTAACCACAAGCTACACAGTAACACATAGGTGATTGGACATCAGCCTATTATGCCAATGCTGTATTGACTTGTTATTGCTAGTACTGATACTAATTGTGATACTAATTCTGTGTTGTGAATTGGCCTTTCTTGGCCATTCTTAGACCTCACTGCTTTGTGCATGTTTGTGTGTGCAGGTGTTCTTCAGGGCAGGTGTTCTGGCTAAGCTGGAGGAACAGAGGGACATTCAGACGAGGCGCAACATCACGCTCTTCCAGGCCGCCTGCAGAGGATACCTCTCCCGACAGGCCTTCAAGAAAAGGAAGGTTGGTCTCCGGGTTCTACTGCACTTAACTAATGCTCCACATGATTAGTGTGGCCCATTAGATCTCCATTTATAATGCACTAATTTTACTCCCAGCCATGTTTTTCAGCCTGCACACAGAATGCTAATGCCTGCTTTGAATGTATTCAGAGTGACTGTGTAAGATCTGTAGGGCAGGAGCAAAATCCCTACATGATGACTGTACCCCTACCTGCTGTGGAATTTATACATCAGAAGTACATCAGAATTTCATCAGAGTGGCCCATGATAAATTACACTGGCCATGCTCTCTGGGGGGGCAGCTGTCGCCCCTTCAGCGTTTCATCACGGCCCTATCGATCTCTCAGCAACCTTCACCCTACCTGCCTTCTCTCTCTGTCTGTTCGTCGCTTTTTTTTCCCCAACTTACCCTCTTCCTCCTTTTTAAGACTTAACCCTTCTGTAGCCCATGTATTGAGGAAAGCTTTGTTTTACTGTACTGTGCCCTTTGTGCTGTAATGGTATCTACAAACATCTGTGTGTTATATTGGCACTTTATCAGAGCGCTGTTGTCCGAAAGCATGCGTCATCCTAGAGAGGCCCTTTTCCTTCCCAGGCTAAGAAGGTACTGAGATAGCAGATTTTTATAAATATAGAATGGCAGAGTATCGCTAATCATGAGCATATCAAGGTCCTTATGCATCAAAACTGACTGTCCCTTGTCGTTGAGCATCTGTATTCGACCATTGCTTGTAGTTTTTGTGGCATCTCCTGCACCTCTGGCTCTAGTCAAGCCTGTCAGAGCTCATTCAGCCAGTTGAGCATGTGGAATTGGCGTTGTGGGATGATGGCTGGTTGTCAGAGAGTTCTCTGTTCAGCTTGGCCAAGCAAGTGAGCAATGACAGCTAGGCAGTGCTGTGGGGTAGCCCATGATTCCTCTGATTTAATTGCATATTTAGGATATGAATACGAATTGGTTTGACTGCAAATATAGGCCACCGCCTAGCTTATTTAGCTTCATGCTAGCATTTGAACTAGCGATTCTCTGGTCAAAGTGAGAGTGCCTTATTCCACCATTATCATTGTGGTCATCTTAGTAGAGCATTCTTGTTACTACTATAATGCATTGAGCTCTTTTGGATTGCTATACCATATTGTATCTTATCCAGCTCAGAAATTTCAGATCACTTTGTCAGTTGGTCTTGCATGACTCCGGGTAGGTCTTTATTGTAAGGGGACCTTAGGAGTGCAGTTGAGCTCTTGTGCAAATTAAGCAGCATGTGTGTTCCTGTTGTCTTGGGATGGAAGGTTTGAAGATTTGAACCCTGGCATGGTGAATGCTGCTGCTGGCACTGTTTAGCCTGCTTTACTCTTTGATTAGCACAATGAGAGGCTACTTCAGCTCTGAATCAGCAACTGCTGCAAAAATCGAAGGCTCTTGGGGGTGGTGGTCACTGTGCCTTGAAGTTTGGAAGCCTCGATTGGAAGCCTGATGTGGAAGTGCCACTTCAGAAAGCTTCATCCTCGAACGTGTCCTGTATCTGTTTGAAACCTGCAGGCCAGTTTCTCCTCTTCCTGTCTCTTTGACGGTCATTGCAAACGGCTCTGCTGTTCATTGGGAATTCCACCGAGCGGCTGATCTCGTGTCTAATTAAATCATTGCCTAAAGACACAGGCGTTCGCTCCAGGAATGAGCAGGTGTGTGCCTGGCATATGTGTCAGAAGTGCATGTGCAAATCAGCGCCACCTGCTGCTTTGTATTAGAATTTGAGCTAGCACAACTGGCTGGAGATGGAGACACCTGTAGGAAAAAGAAAAAAACACATCTTGTTGGCATCCCCCCCCCCTTCTGTGAATGCAACGCACAGATCTGTCTGGCAGGACTTGGCTGCCTTCAGACTGCGCTGCCTCCAGACGGCCGTTTTAATTAGGAAGCTTTCCCCGATTCACCTTCTTTTCTCCCCATCTGCGTCCATGTCTGCAGCTAACGCTTGTTGTGGGCAGAGCGTAGCAAATGAGCTGCGTCACATATGCTGGTCAGGGCTGTTAGAGAGAGGACAGACACGATTTTGCGGCACGTTAAGGCTCTCTCAGCGTGACCGATTACCCGCAGGCCACCACCGGCTCACTGCCGACTCTAGGCCTGCCGACGGTGTGAATTTCGCCAATCTAATTGGGTTTCGAGATAATCTGCTCTTATTGAAGATACACATGTTCCAGCAGCTAAGAAATCTTATAAAGGTCCAAATTAGCTGCCTAGTAGTATTGATGTGTGATTTAATTACCTTCAAGGGCTTTGGACCCTGCTTGGGTGTCCAGCGGTGAGGAGCCTGATGTCTTTGATGAGGCTCCAAACCTCTCCATTGTTTGACTTTCTGATGGCCTCGTTTGGCAGCTACCATGTGTAGATAAGAAACACCTAATGAATCTGGCTTGCAGATCACACATTTACTCATCTTCTACAAGCTCACGGGAGAGCTATTAGCACTGGAGTAGCTTTTGAACACAGCGATTGGCAGCACCAGTCTGCATTAGCACAGTTTTTCTGAATGCTAATACATTTGCAGTGTCAAATTGCATCGAGCAAAAAACTAAAACACACCTTATGGGAATACAGCATATTCCTATAGCAGTGGCATCTGTGAATGTTGACAGTAGTTTGACAGATGTTCATATAGGTTTAGAAAAAAAATAATAAATGAAGGCGGTGTGGTGTTTCGTGTCAGTGACACTGTGTGTCCTTCTTCTCCTACTGTCCACAGTAATAGCTGCATTGTGCGTAATAAACCAGACTGGATTATTAGCCAAGGTTGCTTTGCGTTCAGGGCATTGTTTTTTTGTTTTTTTTTGGGATACGATGTAAGATCCCACCCCTAGGCCAAGAGCAAAGGGGCATTGCAGCGGACTTGTCTCTAGAGCTGAATGGGGTTCATTTAGAGGCGCTTTTAGTCAGTCCCAGGACTTTGCACACAGGGCTGCTATTATCCAGACAGGCCAGGCTCCGCTTCCAGAGTGGACTGAGGTGCTGCCCCAGGGCCTCTTCTACTCACTGCTACATGCAGGCATCTACACGTTACTGCATGTGGGGTGTGCCTCAATGTGTTTGTTGCAATGTTTTTGGAAAACCGTGTCTTCGGTCTTACCCACGTGTCACTGTTTTCCAGATCCAGGACCTGGCCATCCGCTGCATCCAGAAGAACATCAAGAAGAACCGGGGTGTGAAGGGTTGGCCCTGGTGGAAACTTTTCACTACTGTCCGGCCACTGATTGAGGTGCAGCTCACAGAGGAGCAAATCCGTGGCAAAGATGTGAGTTACTCTCCCGTTCTTTGTTGTGTCTTGTTGTCACTCTTTATCTCATGGAGACATAATGACATGGTTCTCTGTTCTCTGTGAGTTTCTCTTTGAGAAGCAGTATAGACATATAAAATACATTTTTCATTGCTAATTAAATCTAATTAAATTGCAAATTTTTCATTATTTTTGCGTATAGAAATATTTAGTTGTTGTTTAAGTGTTCCCTTTATGACAAAGGTTAGCTTTGTTTTACGATCGGTTTTACGGTGGCACCTTATGCCGATCTCTTTTTACTGTGAATAGACAAACAATTAAAGGCTGGCTTTATTTTCTTGATTTTTTTTTATGTTTCTTTAATATTTTAAGCAAGAGCTGCTTTATTTCCATGTTTCCATGGTTTGCCATTTCCCCCATGTACTTGGTACTGTGAAACAACCTTATTGTACTACAGCTTGTAAGTGCCAATATTTTTGTAGCAAATGTAATGTAAATGTGTACACGTACCTTACGCATACTCGCGTGTACCCTATGCCATAACCTACGCTGTACCCGGAAATGTAACTACATCCTGTGGGACTGCAACAACTGCAATTGGTCTGCTTGGTAGCATATTTCTGCCTTCTCTGCCACTTTACATTTTTTTGATGTGTACATCAATATGACACATAAATGAATTACTCAAAGTAACAAGAGCTGTTATATTTTACTCCAGCGTAACCTGCTCAGTTTCAGCCGCCGTTGTTTGTAGTATGACAAGAAAGTGTAATTGCTGAGCGACGCAAACACACCAACGCAAGTATAAAAGATCACAAAGGCGTAGACCACTTTCGCAGACGATGCTGTAGACTCACCCTTAAGATGCTACCGTTAGTGGGAAAACCATAGCATTGTGCTTCTTTCCTTTCAGTCATCACATCTCCCACTCGTTATACGGTCGGGTACCAAATCTCAGCATGTGGCTTAACTATGAACTAATTGGTTGCCACTCTGCTTGTCTGCAAAAAGCCTGTTCAGAAGTAGTGAGCAGGAAGCGCAGCAGCGGTTTAAGAATCAAGGATTCAGCCTCTGTGACTGAAATGAAAGTAAGCAGCGGGTGCCCAAAGCTTTACAGTATATATGATGGCATATGATTTTAAATATATATGATGGCATTAAAACCCCTAATTCATTTGTATGAGTTGCAATACAAAACAAGCAACTAGTGATTGTTAATGTGCAGATGCTAAATTCTGTGGCTGCCAGTAACCATCAAGTGTGTTTGTCAGGAGCGACTGTCTGTCCCCATCTTTCTCTCTGTCCTTGAATCTCTAATCCTCTCTGTTTTCTCTGTTTCTCTGTATTGTGTTCTGTTTCTATGAGACAGCTCACAAATCTCTTTACAAGTTTTCTCTACCTATCTCCCTGTCTGTATCCTTCTATCTGCCCTTGGATCTTGGCGCTCTCTTTCACGTTTGAGGTCTAAGACTGCCAATCCCACCCCCAGCCACTTCAAATGTTTTTAAATCAGTGTGTCTTGTCCAGGTTTTGGCTTTTGACAGCAGCAGAATTGGAGGTAAAGCCCATCTGGAAGGTTCTAATGCCGCTCTGAGTTTCTCTTCCCAGCCACGGTCCCTCCAGAATTCCAGCGGCAGCTTCCAGAAGCTCCGTTCCGTCTTACCCAAAGCGCTCGTCCTTTTGATTCATCCCTCAGAGGCTTTGGCTCAATCTGACTGTTTGTAGAGGAGTTTGTGTGTGGCGGGGTTGAGGGTGAATACATTACCTGTGTAGTTTCAGCCTGCCGGCTCTATGGGGAAGTGCAGGCGATGCAGAGCCGCTGGTTAGATCAAATGCAGCTCCGCTTCCTATGGGGCACTGCATTAGCAAGTCCCTGTGTGTATGTGTGCTTGCGTGTGTGTGTGGGTGGGGGTGGATGGGTGGAGGAGTTGAATGTATGTGTGTATATGCAGAGCACGTCTGCCATCCTGCTGAGTGTTGTGGGCCCGTGCAGTGAGGCGTGTGCCTCAGAGAGAGAGAGAGAGCGCCGGTGCTGACTCTAGCTCCGAGCGGCCTGCCTTTAAAAACAAACAACACCGCTATCTCCTTTAGCCAAACAGCCTGCAGAGCTGGAGCTGATTGCCTCTGCCCCCGTCTGCTTCACAGCCCAGGTAACTGTGGGAGATGGTAGGGGGGAAGCATTGTGAGGAAGACGTATATGGTGAAGAATGGATTGAGCTACATAGCTGACCCTTTGCCCGTATGTTCTTTCTTTGTACAAGTTGCAGTTGTTGAAAGTTGTAATTTGTTGTTATGTACCAAACTGTGCACAAGTTTTAGGCACTGGTGCAAGTTAGAATTAATCCGCTCCTTATCTGGACAGTTAGCGTAGTTTTCTTCCAACACCTAATTAGTGATTAGTGCTTAATGATGTTAAATCACTGTTACTTTTGTATTTTTACTGTATATACTTGCATCTTTTCTAATGTATTTTTTAAATGAAGAGTAAATATACTGCTGATTAAATAAATCTTTATAATAAAAGCAGCTAGGTGTCATAGTACTGTATATGTATATGTCTGCCTATATGACTTTAAGCAGCTGAAATTTATATATATATATATATATATATATATATATATATATATATATATATATATATAATTTTTTAAATTATTTTTTTTTAATTATTTATTTAAAATTATTTTTACCCATTTGTTTTTCGTTTTTCTTTCCAATTTGGTAGCTTGGCTCTCTCTCTCTTGTCTGAGGTCTAAGACTGCCAAACCTGCCGCCAGCCACTTTAAATGTTTCTAAATTAGTGTGACATGTCCGATGCGCCATTGCCCGGCAGTTGACGCGCTTGGAGGAAAGCACCAGGTGCCACAGCTCCACCGTACCAGCACCTGATGCCTGTGCCATTGCTTAAGAAGGATTGGAGGAGAGAGCATGACTAGTTGCTCTTTCTCGGACTATGGCCGCTGCTGGCAATGTGGCATGGCTTGCGATTTGAATTTACAACCCTTGGGAGGACTGTTTGTAGGTCCCGTGATGACATTAGGCTTTTAGGAATGTTGGAGACCTCTTTAAACATCATCTGCTTTGCTCTTGGGCCGAACTTGCTAGGACGGCCTGGCCTGACCATGTTACCCATTGTTAGACTCGTAATTTATTTAGCGGACAGTGGGTCGGCTGCTTTCTAATTGTTCTGAGATCTTTTTAAATCTCTTCCCAGACTCATATGTATCTACACTCTTCTTTCTGAAGGCCTCAGAGAGCTCCCATGAGTGCTACCATGGTCCGAGAAGAAACTAAACAAAAATCAGTGACAATCATCAGCATATGAGTGCAACACATTTTTATCCCTTCTGGGTGGATCTGTTAGGGAATATAGTCTCAGTAATATATAACGATGGTTACGGGAGGAATACCTCACAGCACACAGAGCATCCCACCCTGCTGGGTATTTGTGAAAACTTTAAAAGAGGGAACAAGATGGGCCTTTAGAGGGGGCGAAACCGTCTGATGTCAGTTGGCTGTCTCTGATGTTATCCTCTGGCAGTACCCCACTGTCTCATATTGTGTTTCCCGTGGTGGCTTTGGGAGCATATCTCGCTGTCAGAGCGTCCGTCTGTCCTGAATTTGATTGCTATCAGTCTGGTTGTCTGCTGACTGTGAGCTCTGTGCCTGACTGTGCGTGTTTTCTGTCTGTTTGACTTTTCTCAGGAGGAGATTCAGCAGCTGAAGCTGAAGCTGGAGAAAGTGGAGAAGGAACGGAATGAGCTGCGACTCAACACTGACCGTTTAGAAAGCAGGGTGAGGCACACACACACACACACACACACACACACACACACACACACACACACACTGCTTTTGCTTGGATATAATGATAATTATGATACAGATTATTTTTAGAAACTGAAAACAGCAGACTCTCTGACTCATGCCATAGCTGAAAAGCTAGCAGCTTCTTGTTAAATATGTAAGCGGTGATTTCGAGGGACAGCGATAGATTTGCAGTCGAGATGAACTTCCACTGCCAGTTATCTGTAGGCTGACTGAGGTCAACTGAGGTCATGCAGGAGCAGACACCACTATGGTACTAACCTCCTGATTTGTTGTGTGTGTGCTTTAGATCACAGAGCTGTCGTCAGAGCTCACTGATGAGAGGAACACGGGTGAGTCTGCCTCTCAGCTGCTGGAGTCCGAGACCTCAGAGAGACTACGACTAGAGAAAGAAATGAAGGATCTCCAGGTAATCACATTATTTTAAATCCTTGTCAGTGGGATGTTTTTTAGCTTCCTTGGCCACATTCTGATTGGAGGCCTCATTGATCTATCAGGCTCTATTGTATGAAAGAATGAAAGGAGTGACTATTTCATACACTTTAATCAGTAAAACAACCATTAGCTGAACTGGGGTTCACTGGTTTAAAGCAACATCATGTATCAATCTTACCACTGACTGACTGTAAAGAGGAGAATGGCATCTCTGTCATTGCCACTCTGGGCTGGAACGCTGCTACTGCACTTGTGTAAGCTGCACATGACCTCTTGCGAGAACTGCATAAGGCTGTGTAACCCGAGTCATATTTGAATAAAAGCCTGTAATATTAATCTACAGCATCAGTCCACATAATTTTTCACAGATGCCAGCTCAGTGTCTCTTCAGCTTGTCGACAAATGCATGTGTAGAATGTGTCCGGTAAAAAGAGCTCAAAGCACAATTTGTACTTACCTTAGGGTTGTACACTAATGACCACACCTCTGACAGGTGCAGTGGCATCGGCAAAGGGGTGAGATATATTAGGCAGCAAATTAACTGTCAGTTGTTGTGTTAAAAGCATGAAAAGTGGTCAGGCATAAGCATCTGGGACACTTTGACAAGAACCAAACTGTAATGGCTGGACGTCTGGGTCAGAGCATCTCCAAAACAGCAGGCACATCTTGTGGAGTTTGTTTACTATGCAGTGTTCAGTATGCTACTGAAAGTGGTTCAAGAAAAGACAACCAGTGAACTAACAGGCGGAAGGGTCATGGGCACCTAAGGCATAAAAATAAAGATCCACATGATGTGTTTTATGTTAAAATCATGATTAGCACAATTAAAACTTTACTCTGGGCTCAGTGGCTCTAAATAGCTTTCTACTGCTTATTGCAATAAACAGGCCGTGTTGTCAGGATGTGGAGTCATACATGTCCCATATATGTTGTATAAAGTTCAGTTGCATAAAATGTTTAAATATTGTTTATAAAATCATTAGAATACATTGTTTGTGAGTGTAAAGTTATTGATATGGTGGTTATTTATGTAAGCTGCACAAGATATGCTGCAGATATGGTGGTTAGCCATCACATCTCCTCCCCATACAAACACACTCTGCACCCTGCACTTATGACTGGAAACCCTATGCAACCACTGTCACACTGCACCCACAAAGACTTTTCCCCCCACCCACACTATACCTGAACTCACACCCATCCAGTGCCTTTTGTAAATAAGGTAAACATTCAGATTATATCAAACCTGTACATTAAACTGCTTTTACCAGTGCAATATTGTAAATAGAGAGTATGTATATGTGTGTATATGTATAGTATATAAGTTAATCTGTAAATATTCAGTATTTCTATTTGTACATTTGTATTCTTTTTTTGTACTACTGTAAGGGAGGATGCACCCAAGTTTTTCACTCACCTTTACACCTCTGTAATGTGACGTGACTTTGATTTGATTTGAGAAAAACACAGCTAGGAGAACATGGCTGCGCCAGGTTTGCTTGCTTTGTTCCGTTCCACCAGCCACTCACCTGATTTAATGTAATGAATTCATTTGCAGAGCAGCATCGTAATGTTTAGTTCTTGTGTTCTAGGGTATTTCAGGTAGCTCAGGTAGCCTAGGTTTAGAGCTGCTGTTCTCTTTGAGCTGATGTTTTTTTCCCAGCAGAGCTGAGGGCTAAGGTGTGTGTCTGTGTGTGTGTGTGCATGTGTTTCTCAGGGCAAGTATGACTCCACGAAGAAGCAGATGGAGTCGATGGAGATGGAGGTGATGGAGTCTAGGCTCATTCGTGCCTCCGAACTGAATGGAGAGATGGAAGATGACGATACAGGCAAGTGACATCACTTCCTGTTAAAAACCACAGCACACACCCCCGGTGTCTGTTCCCCAGGCTGTGACTGGTAAAGGGAGAATGAGATATTGGTGCAGAGCGCCATATGATGACTGAGCTTAGAGCTGAGTCTGCTGATACCAGTTCTCATACAGGGCTGTATTTAGTGCTCAGCTGGGGGGATTTCGGTGGGCTTGGCGGCCCCTGGTTCACTGGGCCTGCAGATTGGCTGGTTTAGAGCGCTGTTTCAGGTGGGCTGCCTGCCCTCGGCATGCCACCTCCAGACAAATGAGAAAATAATCTGCAGGATCAGGTGCGGCTCCTCGCCAGCCACCATTAAGCTATTTCTATGGAAATGCTGCCAGACTGCAGAGAACAACCCACACATGCTTGTCAGTGTCTCTCTCTCTCTTTTTTCTGAGATGTCTCTCCATTTTCCCAAACATGCTTCCCCCCAGTGTCTCTCAACTTAAATCAAGTATAAAAAAACACCATCATATGCATAAAGTCTGAGTAAAAGTAAAGACCTTCTATCCAATCAGAACAGCGGGATCAGTCGAGGTTTAAACACAGCACTAAATGAACCACTGTCGGCCCCCAATCTTTGCATGTAAACAATTTATAAAAAAATCAATACTGTGGTTTTGAGAATTGATAAAGTATTACATATCTTAATTTAGCTGTAACATCAATATATTCATATTTTCATGCACCCCTGTTTATGGACACAACTGTCTTTACACCCTCTTTTATTGCTACTTTAAACGCCTAAATTAGAATCAGGCAACTGGTTAGAACACAGTTAGGGAGGACTTTGGAGGAGCCTGTCTTAAATAAGCTTAGACATTTAGTTTGGTAAGCTGTTGATTGTTGAAGTAAGCGGTAGCACCATGGCCAGATCCAAAGAGTTCTCTGAGGCCTTCATAATGAAGGTTGTACATGCAGATGAGTCTGAGAAAGGGATTTAAAAAGATCCCTACACGGTTAGAAATCAGCCGTTTCACTGTCTATAGAATAAATTACATGTAATAAAGAACATTTTAAAACAACTGCCAACATGACCAGATCAGACTGTCCTAGCAAATTCAGTATAAGATGTATAAATCTTGTGGTCAGTCTCCAACATCACAGGACCTACAGGTCGCTTTTGCTACAGCTGATGTCAAAGTACAGGATCTTTCATCAGAAAGAGACAAAAAGCTTGCTTGCGCTCTCTTGCTCTCGCTCTCTCTCTCTCGCTCTCTCTCGCTCTCTCTCGCTCTCTCTCGCTCTCTGTCTCGCTCTCTCTTTGTTCTTTCTGCTTACTCTCTGAAAGACACAGCTTATAGATGGTCTTTTCGGGCAGAACCAGGCCATTAGGAAAGTACTAGGTATAAAAGTGTCTGACCACATTCACCAGCTTAATTTAGTGGCCAGTTCTAAAAAGAGCGGTATTGAGCAGCGCTGATATTACTCCACTTGTCCGATGCACCTGGGTGTGCGGTGCTGTTTTCCGGTTTCCCTCTAAACGCCATGTGATTGATTTCCGAAACCTTCAAGCTAAGCCATGTACGTCTTAATTTATCCCACTCCCCAGCAGTTCCACTCTCTCTAGTATTGATTAGCTGGACCTGGCTGGACTCTTCATGGTGCTGTTAAACCTGTTAAGACTCCTGTGGGATCCTCAGAGTGCATCATGTATTTTAGATTAATCTAAGATGCCACGGATTAGAATTTTGGATTAGTGGTTGTGGATGTTCAGTCAGGGGGGAAAAAAACACCCAAACAAACAGGTTTTGACATCTCGCCAAGTTTGAGTGTGGACTGATTGCTAATTATTGACATTTTGTTACACACGCTCTCTGAGTGGGTTCAGTTTCGCATTGCATTGAGGAAAGTGAAATATATGGACTGGTGTGAAAGGGGGAAAAGGGCTGTATGTATGTTTGTGTGTGTAATGCTTTGTGCTTACACAGGGGGAGAGTGGAGGTTGAAGTATGAACGAGCAGTCCGGGAGATTGAGTTCACCAAGAAGAGACTTCAGCAGGAGTTTGACGACAAACTGGAGGTGGAGCAGCAGAACAAGAGGCAACTGGAAAGACGAGTAAGGCTGTTTGTCTCACATACACACAGTACATACCAGCTGGGGATGTCCCGATCCAGTTCAGATGCTTTAAAAATTTTGTTTTCCTTTCTTTTTAAGAGGGCAGGGTATTTAAATTCAGAGTGATGAAAATCTCTGACTACAATATGTAACAATATTAGGATAGCTCTCATTTGTGCATTTTATAAGAACCTTTGGGACCCCCCGATTGTCCACGTTTAACCTGTGTGTTGTAAAGCTCTGGCCTCATTAGTGGATTATGTAACAATTGGATATAGGGGTTATATTTCTCAAAATATCTTGAAAATCGAATCATGTCCTGAGTGAATCATCAGACCCCTCTGGACTGTTTGGGGTCTATGAGGACTGCTCTGCACACCACAGGGCTGTCGGATCATAATTGGTGAAATCAGTAAAGTGAAACAGCATTTTAGATTCCCAATAATAGCCAACAAATTTGTTTTGACCATTGAAAGATGCACTATATGTCCAAATGTTTGTGGACACCCCATTTTATGATTGCATCCCGCTACTTTAAGTTGCACCTGTTGCTGACACAGATGTGCAAATCCATAAACACAGTTTATCTAGTCCCTGTAGATAATTATTGCCAATAGAATAGGATACAGCTATATACATACAGTATGTACTAGTACACTATACATCTATATACATACAATATGTACTACTACACTATATATTTCTCTCTCTCACTCTCTCTCTCTCTATATATATATATATATATATATATATATATATATATATACAGTATGTACTAGTACACTGTTCATCTATATACATACATCAATATACATACAGTATGTACTAGTATACTATACATGTATGTACATACAGAACACTATTCTTCCATATACTGTACATACAAAAATAATTCAGATTTAGCTTTTATACAAGACAGATTTATACAAGACTATTACAAGACCAAAAAAATAATTGACCCCTAAAACACACTTTCAGCTGAGTAACTCTCATCAGCTGATCTTCATGCTATCTGATTGAATGTGATGACACCGGTCTCCATAACCACAATGATAATTCTGTCAGAAATAAGAGCAACGGACAGGCAGATCATACTCAGAGTTTGTGACGTGATGATCATACAACCTGACATACATGCTCATTCTGCTACAGGCTCTTCCTGCTCTTTACCCCAGCTGAGACAAGACAGCAGGCCTGCAGACTCTGGCTCAGCAGTTTACACACACATTCAATCGCACATGATTATACATACACTGGATCACATAAAGAATGCATGCAGAGGCTGCTTTGGTTTGCCCTCTGTCAAGCAGACAGGAGGCTGACTGGAGACTGGCTGAATGAGCTCTGAACACAGTGTGTGTGTCTGTGTGTTTGCCAGCTGACAGACCTGCAGGCAGACAGTGAGGAGATGCAGCGGGTGGCGCAGCAGCTAAAGAAAAAGTGCCAGAAGCTGACAGCCGAGCTGCAGGACACCAAGCTGCACCTGGAGGGCCAGCAGAGCCGCAACCACGAGCTGGAGAAGAAGCAGAGGAAGTAAGCGTCACACATCCATGGACACACTTACCGTGCACAGGGTCTTTTCCACTTAATTAAAAGTTGAGGGGGGTGTAGCACACTAGGGTTCTTCAGATGGGCAAGCACATCACGCTGCACCAATATGAAACCTTGGGCAAGACTCCAAAAACTATATTCACCTACCTGTAATGTAAGTCGATCTGGATGAGAGCATCAGGCAAATTACATATCAAGTAATTGTAAAATGAAAATATATAAACATGTAAAATACACAGTCTCATCAGAGTATTATGACCACCTGTAGTTTGGAATGAACTCGGTCCATTATATCAGCTCTGCTTACCATAAAGGAGCACTTTGTAGTACTATAATTACAGATTACAGTAGTTCATCTCAGTAGTAGTGCATACTCTGTACAGCACTTACAGGCAATGTCACTCATCTCCGTCATTAAGATGTCTAGCTTTTCCAATGGAAGTCACATAAATGATGCATATGGTTACAGGGATAGAAGAGATGCCGAGATAACTGATAGAAACAGAGACCCTGATAATTGGCATCAATCATTGTGAAGCATGCAAGCTGTGTGTTGTGTCTGAAGCTGAAGTCTGTGTGTAGCAGGCAGGGCTCAGCAGGGCAAGTACTTTAGGAGTATCTGGCTCTCTGCCTGCTGCTACCTCACTCATCCCTTCCCGGCTGGGGCAGCTTCTGCCCTCTGCCTTTCAGCCTACACACACACACAGAGCGAGAGAGAGAGAGAGAGAGAGAGAGAAAGATGGAGAGAGAGAAAGATCCCAAATCCAGTCCCTAAATCCTTGCAGGCCCGAGAGCCCTTAAACAACACGACATATGATAAACGATAAAACATCAGCAGAATCGTCTCATCATGTAGACAATGCTTGAGTTACTGCTGTTCTTTGATGGGTGCTAGCAGTACTAACTCTTGGCACAAGCAGACAGATTGAGTTAAAGCTTGCTGGACTGGTAGCTAAGCTCCTCCAGGCTCTTGAGTAAACAGGGAGGAGGGCTGAGAGTCTGCGCCTGTCGCCACAGTGGGGGTATGTGTGAAGGGCAATGCTGGGCTGCAAGATACAGAAAGAAAAGCATTTTTGAATATGGCCTGAAATATATTCAAGGGGTTATATCTTACATTTTCTTCTTTTCACGTTTGCGTGGGTTAATGTACCAAAAACTGCACAAATCATTTGAACTTTAATAGTTTTCTATCCTCTTTTCATCCCTTAGAATTAAACAGTGTTTCTGTTGCGGTGCCTAAATTCAACAGTCTGGGCTGACACACTATATAACTTCAAATTGAGTGGGCAGGGCTAAACTGCTGAACAGTGATTTTAAAACAAGTTGTTTTTGATAGTTATTTTCCTTATATAGGTCTGATTTGTTTTGTTAAAACTTTTTTAGAACATTTACTTACACTTTACATGAAGTGGTTTTCCAGTACATATTACAAAAACATTCACGGACATGCATTTGGATAAAACAAGGGATTTGCCCAACCATTTTCTGCCGATAAAGGACACTTTTGCTGTTCCACACCTAGGCAGTGGGCCATAGGCAGTAAAACCTAGAAAGGGTTGTTTTAGTGATGCCACAGAACAACCACTTTTGGTTCTCTTAAGAACCATTTTTATAATAGGAGTGTAAAGAACCTTTACATTAAGTCTTTAAGCTAAGACTCTCAGACACTTGTTCTTTATGAAACCAAAAGAGGACATCACTCAGAGAACCTTTGTCTCACCTTTATTTTTAAGAGTGCAGTTCTGCTGCGTCTGTAACTCTGCCTCAGCTGATGAAATGGTGAGAATTTTTGGTGGAAGGTGGAAACCTTCTGAATGCTGCCGCTCCCACTGATTGCTGCGGAGATGTAGTAAGCAAAAAGCCTCAAGGGTAGAGCTCCTTTCAGCTACCTGCTCCTCCATAAACCCCCACCTCCGAATTCTTGTTATAGACCCCCTAACATGCATTTTTCAAATGTGCTGAGACGGTGGGAGACCTCCTGGTATTGAGGGTGGACCCTCTTTAAAATTATATACCCTTCATCGTATGACGATCCTAAATCATCAAAGCATCAAAGTTGGTCAAAGCACAAAATAAGTTATATGCATACTAATATTCAGTATTGTGGTCAGCATTGTGATAATATTAATAATAATGATAATTTTAAATGATAATAAAATTCAAATGATAAACTGTTTGTTAAATTGTTGACACCCCTTCTAATGAATGCATTCATTGCACCCTTTGCTGACACAGATGTGCAAATGCACACACACAGCTTGCCTAATGTTAAGCATGGGCTTGAAGGGTATAACGTTCCCCAGCATTGAGCTGTGGGGCAGTGCAATGGTGCTCTATGAAATGATGGTACTCCATCCATTACATTTGGGATGAGTTGGAGATGTGGTGGGTGATCATCATCAAACATCCTGATCTCACTAACTCTCTTGTTGCTGAATGCAATCAAATTCTCACAGCATTGCTCAACAGTCCAGTAGAAAGTCTTACCTGTGCGGTAGAGACAGTTACTCCAACAAAAGCAAGATACATGTTTTATAATACCCTTGATTTCAGAAAAAAGAATAATTGAGCAGGTGTCCCAATAATTTTGTCCATATAGTGTATATTGTGCAGCTCTTCTGCCTTCAGTAACGATCGTAAACACAGCCTGAGAGCAGCCCTAGCATAGCCAACACGTTGCATGGGTTAGTGGCCAAAGAGAAGAGGAGCATGGTGGGAGAGCAAATTCCTTCTTCTGCTTCTACTCTTGAGGCAGCGTTAGCGCTGGGAATTGCATAAGACTCGTTTATGGGACCTTAACAGGGCCCTTCACTGCATAAAGGGTAGAAGGAGGGTGAATGAAAAGAAGAGAAGGAGCAAGAAATTATGCCCCCAAGGCCTCACCAGCCCCCCTCCCCTCAACTATGTGTTCACTGTTAAACCAATCAAAACCGCATGCTCGAATGCGCCTCTTGAAATATACGTCCTGCTGAAGTTGGCCAAATTCTAGTGTTTCCTAACTGTTTTGCCATGCTAGGCTATTTCAGAAAAAGCAGGTATGTAGTCATTGTTGTTTTTAGTTTTGTATGTATATATGAATTAATATAAGGGTAATATATGAGTATTTATATATTTATATATACATATTTTTTATTCAGGACTTTGTCATTAGCATGAACACGTGTGCACCTGGAACAAAACCCTGTATTTTTCTCTGTGGGATCTCTGTGTGTTTAAATATTTGTGTGTGTGTGTGTTTGCAGGTTTGACTCTGAGCAAAGTCAGGCTCAGGAGGAGGTGCAGAGAGAGAGGAGTCAGCGAGAGAAGCTGAGCCGAGAGAAAGACATGCTGACTGGAGAAGTGTTCAGCCTCAGACAGCAGCTGGAGGTCAGCAGCCTTTCGCTTATTATCTCTCAGACATTCTCACTTTTACTCCCTGTTGAGATGCACAGAGTTTTGCACAATATACTATTACTTTCACACTGATGTCTGTTTATCCCGAAGTTTACCTGCTGTGTGCCTGCACTAATTTGGTGTATCTACAGGTTTACAACACATGTATTGCAACTCTACACCCTGCCAAGAACAAACCTGAATTGGCAAATATTTCATATAAAACCCATTCATATTAAAGCAATCATGTTTCTTTGGAAATGTAGTGGATAATTTAGAAAAGGTGGCTAAATCAATATATTTTACCTCAGAAATAACAGCTTTTAAATTTGCTACACTGTCTTGTGATGGGGAGGATTGTGTCTCTGTCATTGCTGCTCTGGGCCTGAGACCTATTGCAAGAACCGTATAACGCTGCGGTCAGTCCACATGCTTCTTTTGTTTTCAGTTGTCAAGAAATGCTCTTGCACAGCTGTCCATTAGGGGGGGGCTGAAGGTGTGACAGTCATGTAAAAGCGAATCACACTCCATGTCTGTGGGGGAGCTCAGTAGCCAAAAATGCAGTTTTTTGCATAATGATGCATTAACTGACCTGATTCATTAGCTGCATAAAATCATTACTCAACATTACTATCATGTGTAAAATAAGGAAATTGTATGATACCATTGGTCCAATATTTACTATTATTTCTTGATATATAATCACTATGTTTTATTTAATTTTTTAATACCTCTGGTTTACAGTTATTACAGTGCTAGAAGGTCAATACGCATTCTGCATAGCAAAAGCTTAGAGGTGGCTGGCAGTTTTGCTACAGTCTTAGTATTTCTGATGCCTACAATGTTCCCCTCTGTGGTAGATACATGTGCTAAAATGGTCAGTGAGTGTATCTAATAAACTGGCAACTGGCATGTGTGCTATAATGGCCTAACACTGTAGTTCTCTTGTACTCAGGATAAAGATCTGGAGATGTGCGCTCTGAATCTAAAGCTAGAGCAGATGGAGGCCGAGCTGCAGGACCTGAACTCACAGGAGTCAAAGGACGAAGCCTCACTGGCCAAGGTCAAAAAGCAGCTCCGCGACCTGGAAGCTAAGGTCAAAGACCAGGAGGAGGAGTTGGATGAGCAAGCGGGTACCATCCAAATGTTGGAGCAGGTAAATCTTCACACTTGCATATCTGTCTCTGTCTGTATCCACAGTGTGTACAGCACTGATTTTGTGAGTAGTTTCATTTACATAGCAGTCACTTACAGATATGCAATCCATGCCTGCGGCTTATGTTTTATTTATTGTATATTTGAATAATTTAAGTTCTCCATGCATAATTGCCACACGACATGCAAATCTGCCCTCGTTCATATTCAGAAATGCCTGTTTCCAAGGTGTGCAGTCTGCTTGCATTGCAAAAGTTAGCATGAAAAGTACTGTCTGCTGAGTTGGTACTGCTGTAAGCGCTGCGAATCTGTGTTTTCATGTATGTGTACGTGGCTCGGCGTGCACTGAGATGCTGATATTTTGCCCCGGCAGGCCAAGCTCCGTCTGGAGATGGAGACAGAGAGGCTAAGACAGATGCACTCCAAAGAGATTGAGAGCAAAGATGAAGAAGTGGAGGAGATCAGACAGTCCTGCAGTAAGAAGGTAAGACTGCATATTATCTTTTTCACACTGACCCAGGGCCAGCTTTCTAGGAAATCTAGGAAAACCAACAAAACTGCTTGAAACCAGCTGCTTGAGTGTTGTGTGTCTTTTTGTGTTACTAAATGTTGTTAGATGTACCTCTTGGATCGGCTTTTAGCAGTCAAGTATCATTTGTGTGCATCATTTGAAAAGGTGGGAACTCAAACTGGCAGGAATGCAGCAATGCATATGTATCACAATGTGCTTTAGTTCACGTGACTCTGTGAGACACGTGCTTGAGAGTACAAGCCACGGTGTATAGTAGGGCTTCAGTTGGGTCTGAAATTCTGAATACAGCTGGAAAGTCAAATAATCACAGTGAATAAGGGATAAGGGTTTTGTGTAAATGCAACAGAATTGGCATGGTTTTTGCTCCTAATTGTACTGACAAATGACAAATTGCAATTTTAATATGATTAATCACGCAGCCCTACTCAATTCCCCACATAAACTCAGTAAAAGGAACAGTAATCCCAGTTCCACATCAGCCAAAAAGAAGTGTACCATCATTTCAGATGAGAGAGCTCCAGCTGGCCCAAATTACTGGGCCTAAATCATTTGAAGTGCCGAAGCTTGTTTCCAGATAAGGGCCCATTTATTTTAACATTCTAGTGCTCTTGTGCAACATGAGTAAACAAGTCACAGTCAGCAACATGATGAATAATAAACACGTGCTTCAGCTTTTCATGCTAATAGTGGGTGTCCATGTGAGGGTGAGTGTGTCTGTGTGCGTACGCGTGTGTGGCGAGGCTGGGTGTGGGGCCGTCGATGGAGCTGAACTCATTGACATTTAGTTTTTGGTGTGTAATTTGTAGTGCTGAGGTTTGGTTTCACTCGCGCATGGTTGACCTCACCCTCCTCCCCACTTAACCAATCAAGCGCTCAGTACAGGGCATCCCGTAATTACCCTTCCAGCAATGCTGGCTCTGAGAGATAGCACTGGGAGCAGAGCAGCTCGCTGCATGTGCGTGAAAATCTGCAGCAACACACATTTCGAGCATTTTCCAATTTAAATGCTGTCTTGTGATGTCATTCTGCCTTATTTAAGTAGTCTGACACATACTCAGACTCCCACAAAATAAATGAAAACTACGGATTGCAAATGATATAAGAGAAGGGAGAACAGGTATGGTTCCTTTATAATTGACAATTGCACCTTTTGTTTCTACCTTCATGCACAAAAAAAATCCATTTCTGTCCTGACAGCAGTGCTCTCGTCCCCAATGACAGTAGCCCCATGACTGATCCTGATTTATTCAGCATGAAAATAATGTAAGCCATATGCCATTGCTATCTCAGACACAGAATAACTATCCACCTGAAGACAGCATGGTAGAGTTGCTGCTGAGAATGTTTTCCAGATCCATCAACAAAACACAAACTTTTCTATTTACTGAAGAGTGCTACAGATTTATAGAATCTGTTCCATGAGAACCTCCTCTACCAAAAACGTTCTCTGCATAATGCAAAAATACGTTAAAAGTTTGTCAACTGTGTAAATAAAAATGCAATGTATGCATGTGTGTCTGTGTTTGTCTACAGCTGAAGCAGATGGAGGTGCAGTTGGAGGAGGAATATGAAGATAAACAGAAGGTCCTAAGGGAGAGGAGAGAGCTGGAGGCCAAGCTGCTGACCGCCCAAGACCAGGTATTTAACACTTTTATACACAAACACTTCTATTTTTTGACTTTCTCTCTCTCTCACCCTTTTTTAGACTCAAAGACCGAAGAGCACTTTCAGCAAAGCACTTTTTAGTTGCTAAGCTAACCCAAAAAAAAAAAAAAAAAAAAGCATTGGGCTTCAGAGTGGTGCAACAGTCTAAGCTTCAGCCTGGCCATTGGGAGATTGTTACTTGGCTCCCTGGCAATGAATAGGATAGCCCCACTGCTCTTCTACCATTAGCCCACTTTTGGTATCTGTTAGCTGACATAACTGACAGATAATAGTGAAATGATCAGTAGGCCCCATATTTGTATATGTGAGTGTACACCCTAAGTGAGTCATATTGACTGATATGTCTGCAGGGACTATGTGAAGGTTTGTTTTAGCGCTGTACTGCTGCACGCTCTTTTACAGGTGAGCCACAGAGACGTGGAGGCAGAGAAGCGCCTGAGGAAGGACCTGAAGCGCACCAAAGCCTTGTTGGCCGATGCCCAGATTATGCTGGACCACCTGAAGAACAACGCTCCCAGCAAGAGAGAGATCGCCCAGCTCAAAAATCAGGTTCAAGCAGTTTGCTGAACTCTTAGTAGACAGTAGTGGGGAAATCTGATGATATAGTATCAGCATCAAAGCTGGGTATCAGTCTTTTCACAACCATAACCAACACAGTGTTACATTGAAAAAAGATTTAGAAGAGCTTTGCAAGTGGCATTGCTGTTTGTGAGTTCAAATCTTAACAGGGCTGAGAGTACAGGAGAGTGTACTTAACTGTGCTTTTGATGTAGCACTGTGCAGCATGTGAAACAAGAAAACACTGTTTACACTACCTCAATTCTGTTCAATTTGTGTGCAGAATGTCAAATTCTGACTCCCTGCCTTGACTCTAACTCGACTACTACAAAGTCTTGGCATTGACTCCGACTTGACTTCTACAAAGTCTCAGTCTTGACTCAATGACTACACAGACTGTCTTGAGTCAGACTTGACTACTACAAAGTTAATCTTGAGTGGGACTCGATGACTATACAGACTCTTTCATGACTCAAACTCTGAGACCATACAGACTCTGCCTTGACAGTCTTCGACTGTGCTACTACAAAGATCTTGAGTCTGACTCTGTGCCTAAACAGACTTGCTTGTTTAAGACTACTACAAAGTTAATCTTGACTTGGACTTGATGACTATGCAGACTCTGTTGTGATGGTCTTTAACTTTACTACTTCAAAGTTTCAGTCTTGACTTGCACTTGAGCACACAGACTGTCTTGAGTCAGACTTGACTACTACAAAGTTAATCTTGAATTGGAATCTGACTATACAGACTCTGTCGTGACTTGGACTTGGGTTCTCAAGTCTCAATCTGGACATGGACACGTCAGTGTCACAGATTGTCTTGTCTCGGTCTAGACTACCACAAAGTCTTGGCCTTGACTCAGGCTAGACTTCTACAAAGTCTCAGTCTTGACTCAATGACTACACAGCCTGTCTTGAGTAAGAATCGGCTACTAAAAAGATCATCTTGAGTTGGACTCTATGACTATGCAGACTCTGTCGTGACTTGAGTTCTACAAAGTCTCAATCTTGACACGTCTGTATCATTCTCGCCTCGGAGCCGACTACTTACCCTAGTCTTGCCTTGGACTCTACTACTACAGAGTCTCGGTCTTGCCTCAGACTCAACTACAGAGTCTCTGCCTTGACTCGGATTCGACTACTACAAACTTTCAGTCCTGACTCAGACTCGTCGATAAAGTCTTGGTCTTATACTCTGGCTTCCATTACTAACTAAGTGTTGTACATTGTTTGTGCATTTGTGTATTAGCTGGAGGAGTCTGAGTTTACCTGTGCCGCTGCAGTCAAGGCCCGTAAGTCCATGGAGGTGGAGATTGAAGATCTGCATGTTCAAATGGATGACATCTCCAAAGCTAAGCAGGCGGTAAGTGTACATCTCATCTGGGATTGTCCGATATCCATAACCAGCCGATCAGGCTTTTAGAGACTTTCATATTTTTACAGACGTAAGGTGAGAAAGTGAGAACATTTCAGCATCACCATCAAGGGACAGATAAACATTAATCTGTCTTCTGTATAGGAAATGAAGCACCAGAGGGGAAAAAATGCACACAATCTCACCCACACACACACACACACATGCATATAGAACACTTCCTCATTCACCTTCAGTGCCAGTCAGGATGTCAGTTCAATTATTTACCGCAGGGAAATGATTTCCGCCCATAATGGCATGTTTCCGATTCCTCCTCTAATTTGAACAAGACGTATCACCCTGAAATACATTACGCTTTAATAACGCTGTCATGGGCCGGTTCTGCTTCAGCCTGAATGGAGGGATATAATTGAGTTCACACAGCAGCAGGTTGGAAACAGATATTGGGAGAGAGACGGATGGTCCTATTTTGCACACGCCGTTTCGGCCCCTGTCTTTATTATGCTGCTTTCTCTTTACAGCGCCTCTGGAGCGCGAAGCCATCTGACAGGATGTTGAATTGAGCCGTTTCGTTAGTAAAACTGCATCTTCGACCGCGGTACCACTGGACTGTTACGGCATGGTGTTCGTGTAGTATTCTTTACTGTTGTCTGGACGTGGCCACTTATTGTCTTTCTCTCAAGAGATGCCCCATTGAGGCCATGACTGATTCCAGGGCTGTAGGCTTTCCCGAGCCATCTGCAATGGTGCTAAAAACTAGGTTTGGTTTATGTATTGACATCCATTCAGCCGTAGGAATAACTGTAGAAGGGAGGCCAAAGCGCGGCCAAATGGTTTCAGCCCTTGACATAAACTGCATTGATGTGCTAAGGTGGATGACTTTAAATCATAACAGAGCAGCAAAATGTCGTCTCTCCTTAACCTATATCTGTTTTTCTGTAGAATCGGCAGAGCCATGTTAGGTCCTTGTAAAATACCTTCTGAAATCCTTCTCAAGAAAGTCACGCTTGTCTTGACTGCAGGTGTTGTGATGTTTGTCAATGCATGCTTTTAATGTTGGTTAATCAGCTGTGTGTGCGTACGTGCATCAAGACTTTCCGGAGTCACCAAACATATTTGAAAACATTGTATAACAGAGTATTAAGGGAAATGTTCCATTGGACTCTTCCATGTGGACTCTCTTTGTGGGGTTGTTTTATGAACTGCTGAAAGCAAATGAGGGAAAATCAAGCCCCCTTAACACTCTAGCCTCTGTATGTAAGCATACTTTGGTTCTTTTACTGTCATAATTAACCACAAATGCATAGGCCCTAAAATAGAACACTGTGGAACTCCATCAGATATGCTAGATAGGTTTAATTTAGACTGCTTTTCTGTATTAGGATTTATTAATAAATAATAACCTTATGGTTCAAGAGGTTAAATCACCTTAGATCTGGTGGATTATTAGAATTTTAGCTCCTTAAAGTCAGTATCGGTGACAGTGTTAATAAGTTTTCATTTTAATGTAGTCTGATTGTAACCGTAACCTCTTGATTTTCATCTTAGATTGTGATACTAGGCTCTTGACTGTGATACTAGATTGTGATTGTGATTGTGCACTATATGTCCAAATGTTTGTGGACACCCTTTTTACCGCATTCTGCTACTTTAAGTCACACATATTGCTGATACGAATGTGAAAATGCGCACACTCAGCTTGTCATGCCCCTGTAGAGAAGCGCTGCCAATAAAATAAAACTCCCTGGATTAGATAAACATTGACCTATTGGAACCCTGCCTGCATGTGTTAGAGGGCTTTAAAGCCCCCCCGGTCCATGTTCTCTGGATTGATTGTTCTCTATCCAATACTTTTGAGGACCTCACTAATGCTCTTGTCGCTAAATGCAAATCAAATCCTTACAGCAATGCTCCAAAATCTAGCAGAAAGTGGAGACTGTTACTCCAATCAAAACAGGATAAACTCATTTTTATCCTTGATTTTGGAGGAAGCAATGAATGAGCAGGTGTCCCAATACTTTTGCCCTTAGCCCTAGTGCATATTGTGATATTGTGGTAGAGTGTGATAGTAGATTGTGATACTAGGTTATTAAGTGCAGTCTTTTAGAGTGACTCTTGTGTAGTCTTGTAAAATGTGTTAATAATAATAATAATAATAATAATAATAAAAACAAACAAGAATAAAAACTAAGGTATTATAACAGAAGTAACACATGCTTTTAGGGTTTCTGGGAAATCACTTTTTTTGGGCTGCATGTATTGGTGATGAGGTTTGAATGAGGGGGATAGAGAGAGAAAGAGCTAAAGAGGCAATCTTTGATTAGGAGGCTGGCTTGTACCTGTCAGTTCCAGCAAAGGAGATGGATGGAAAAGATGAGAGGCAATGCTGAAAAAACGTATTCCGTTCCTTGCTTAGTCTGCACCATGTCTTCGACTGCCGTAATTGTATTTTAAAAAGCGTTTTGTATGACTTTGACAACTTATCTTGTTTTTATCCTTCAGCCCATCTTCTTTTGACAAGAGGATTTGGAACAACTTGGAAGCATGCGCAGGGGGAATTTAGAAATGACAGGCAGATTGAATGGCTTTCCTTTGATTTATACGTGTTATAAAGGCTGTGATTTATGATCCGTTCTACTGCTCTTTCAATGGCTCCTTTTGTAGTTTCATAAAGTGTTTACTATTAGTATTACATTTTACTACAAAAGACGTGACGTTGTAAAATTCCTCCGCACTTAAGGAGGCTTTAACTGTGTTTCACTGTGTGTAAGCACCAGTACCAAAGTATAATTTGTTCAATAAACTGTAATCAGAAAGTCTCACATAGGCTGTAATGGGCAGTTTGACTAGAAGGGACTGGATTCAGGCCATTAAGCATGTGGTAGTGAGTTTTGGCAACATGCGAGTAAGATGGATGCCTCTGCGACTTCTCTGGTTCCAGACTCCATTCGGGTTCTCACTTGTGTGTTAATGAATTCATTAGCATTCTCTGATATCCACATTTTTCATCCCTTATTAATACATTCCGCCCTTACTCTTCAGAGATTGCGTTAATGTATTGTTGAAGTAATTATTATTGAACGGAATTAGACCTCTGATACTCCCAGGGAAGGCAGCTCCAGCAGTGCCAGTGCTAGCCGCTAATTGTGAGAATGCGTAATTGCACGCGGCACCTTGGCTCTTGGTTTCTGAGCTCTGAAGGGCACTCTGGGTGAGGGTTATATGTGGGAGGGCCTGCGGCTCCCGTGTAAACAGCCAATCCTCGGTTAGCAGGTGAATATAGAATATTACAAAAACTTAATCAGAGCCTTGAGGCTTCTGCTTGAAATATTGACCGATTTTCTATTTTATTTATTTATGTTTTTATTTTCCCTCCAGGCCAAGCTCTTTTTGTGAGACCCCACTCTCATTGAGCTGTTTTGTTGTGCAAAGCAAAATTCCTCCACAGTTGCCTTTGCACATACTGATTTCTCTGTGCCGTTGTGTGTTTTGTATCCCTTCCAGCTGGAGGAGCAGCTGAGCCGCGTGCAGCGCGAGAAGAACGACCTGCAGTCGCGCATGGAGGAGGACCAGGAGGACATGAATGAGCTCATGAAGAAGCACAAAGCCGCCGTCGCCCAGGTAGCCATCTCAAACCCGTCAGAAGCAGCGCACAGTGAAACACTGTATTCCCAATCTCAAAAACACACTCCGAGCAGGACCGTATGTACGCAGCCTGGGGCCACACCACCAGCCCTCGACACAAACAGCACCACTGCCTTAATGGCTCTGGTCCCCAGCTGGATGGCAGTATTTTTAGGGTTATTATTTCCTGAAAGCTTGTCTCCACAATGATGTGCTCCTGGAAATTGCACTGCGGCCCTTTCAGTGCTTCGGTTTATGTGGAAGTGGGGGGAGGGTGAAAAAAACATTCCTGGAAAAACATTTGAGTTGCAAAATGTTTTGCTGCAATTTTGCACCATTTGAAAGCTGGGCACTTTATTACCATTTCCGCACCTCACACCCCATTGTCATTTCCCAATGTGATTTTTCCCTGCCTTTTTTTTCAGCGGCCCATTTCTATCAAACCAAACGATCAAACTGGCAGTGTGTAGGTAGAGCTTGAAGTGCTTCTCATTTCCTCCCTTTTGTTTGTATTTGATGTGTTCTTATTACTGTACAATTAGCAGGGCAGATTTGCAGGCATCATTATTGTAAAAAGAGATCAGCTGAGGCACGGACTTTCAGATTATAGTGGTTTTCCAGTAGATGTAGTAGAAGTAGAAACACTTTATAGCCATTGAACAGCAGTACAGCAAAATTTAAAGCAGTATAATTCAAGAATTGGTATTTTCTTATAGGGACACACTTTACACATGCATTTCTGGACAAGCTGAGAAACACAGAACTGTCACTGATTCTAAACACACTGGACTAGTAATTAGGGAAGTGAGAATGCACAACAGGAAAAGTCAAAGGAAGAGAAAGGACTGTTCCCTCATATCTCCAATCCCCACTCCTGCTGGTACAGGGGATCAAACCAGGTGACCTTCAAGTCCAAAGCTCACTACTGTAACCTTGGGGCCTCTTCACATATTGTAAACAAACGTGCCCTCCTGTAAGTTCCCTTGGCTTACCTCACCAGCCCCAGGCTTCGTTTAGTCAAGCTCTTTTTTTCATGCGTGACGTCCAATTCATTTTTGATGCATTGAGACTGAGGCCGAAAATCCCTCCTTTCTACCTCAGCGCTCTGTATCATCCACTTGTAGTACTGTGTCATTTCACACAGCAGCTATGATTTTGCAGTGAAGGCTTTCAGCATGATGAAACACCTGCTGTGTGTGTATCACATCTCTGTCCACACATTATAGCTTAGTGTGTGCTGGTGGTGTTTATGTAACATTCTGTTCTGGGTTTTTTTTTTGCTGCTGTTTTGAATAGTCCTCTCAGAGCCTGGCCCAGGTCAGTGAGCTCCAGGCCCAGCTGGAGGAGGCCTTGAAGGAGAAGCAAGAAGTTCAGGAGAAGGTAAGAGTACACAAATGTCTTATTGTCTTTCACTTTTAATTCAAAACTATTGCATATATATATATATATATATATATATATATATATATATATATATATATATATATATATATATATATATATATATATAGGCCATTAACACTTTAGATTAGATCCACTTGTGTGGAGCAGGAAAATTACAAGGAACAAAAGCGGACAGGGAGCAAAGAAAGAAGAGTGCATATTTACAACAACAATAAGTTTTTAGCGCTGTTTATAGAGCACAGAAAGTATAGAAAGTATTGCCAAAAAGTTGCCAAGTTCATTAGCAGTGTAATAAGCAGCAGTTACCGGTTTTCTCAGTTGCAGTGTTATACGATAAATACTGATGCTTTGCAGTTTTTAAACTAGCATATTAATCAGAGTGATAAAAGGGAATATTAGTGATATACTTATTTGTCACCCTTCATTTAAAGTGTTATTGGCAAACCTGTGTCAATATTTCTTTCTTACCCCACTGCTAAACGCACAGCCTCTTCTCTGAGCTCAGCAAAACTGTTTCAAATGTTATTTGCATCTACAACCATCAGTCTTTGCTGTAATTTAGTAAATTGGGCACTCACACCATCAGTACCAATTAGACTCCTTAAACAACAGAATAAAAAAAACACCAGTCTGGTGTCCATGCAAGGCTACAGGCTAGCCCCAAGAGATCAGATGATCTTTTTATATTACTCTCCCACATCCACTGCCTTAAAGACTGGACTACCTCAGACTGCAGCCAACTACACATCAGGAGGGGATCAAAACACAACTGCCTGTTCTACTTGAAACGTCACATTGATGAACTTCCCAATATTTGTATTAAATTGCAGATATTTTACAGGAAAAAATCTTGTATCAAAAATTTTGTATCAGTGTGTTTTACAGCATATTATGTCAGTGTTTTCTTAAATCTCTAGCCCTAGTCTAGCTAGAAAATGCCATTAGACCAGCTATAATAGGGAAGTTTTATTTAGCGCTGTAACTCCAGCTCCAGTATCAGATAAAAATGATAAAGGCCAGCTTATAAACATTAGTAGTTTAGGGTCATAAAAATGCTGTGTTCAACAATTGTGCTTGAAAACACCAGGCTAATATTCATGGCACGCTACAACATTCAGAATGTGATACAAATATTTTATTATAGACAATATCAATTATTTAAACCAAAAAAATAACACTAGTGGCCTAATTAGCAAAGCTAAGGTGAAGCTTATCTTGATAAAGGACCAGCTCTTTTATGTTTTTACTTGTGTAAACTTTAATGTCTCTTTTTAACAGTCAGATCACTGCTGTGTAACAATTAAGGGCCAATCAGCCGTAGCTTCTTTTTTTGTTGCTCTGTGTCTGAAAAGCTCCTGTGGTGATAAGGTCAAGATTTATGAGATCTGTGTCTCACTGTCACCCCAAAAAAGCTAAGAGCAGAAGATAAGAATCCGAGCCTGCCTCTCAGCAATTATCCACGCTGTCGCACCAGACTAATCTGGCACTTACTCCAGATTCTCTCCCTCAGATATAAAGCTAGACTGGCTGAAGGGCTGACTCTCCTCTGGCAGCATCCGTATACCCCTCCAGCCGTGTACAGAAAGCTTTTTGCTGCCTCCAGCTTGGCTCCATGATCCAGCGCATGGAAAAATGTACAAGGCTGCTTGTATTTTCATCTTAAAATCCGAAGTTGCGCAGCTCAGTTCAAACAAACAGTCGACTTAAGTCTGGCATGAAGGTCGATATCAGGGAAATCGTTATTCTCAGTTCTCAGGTCTTCACCTTTTTAAAAATAGGTGAGTGCGCACCCAGTTGATTGGAAAGGCAGGAATTCAAAGGTGCTGAGAGGGCTTTTGAATAATGGATTCAAAGCGTGGGTAATTAAATATCCAATGCATTACCCTGGGTTGAACTGGTGGGCCGGGTCAATGGAGAGCGCCGGCTGCAGCTGAGACGCCCTGTGGCGATTCTCTGTAGAGAACCATGCAAGTTTTTCCTCACTTCAGTCATTGACAGGAACAACAATGTGCAGCTCTAAAGGCAGTGGGGTTTAATGCAGGTCCCATAGCAAGGGTGCCTGTAGAATACAGATGGATTTTGTTGTGTCCATTGTTTGCTGGTATGTGTGTGTGTTTGTTTTCATACTGAGTGTGAACTAACTCTGCGCTTGTGCCCTATCAGCTCACGGCCCTGCAGAGTCAGCTGGAGTTTCAGGAGCAGTCCATGGTGGACAAGTCTATGGTCAGCAGGCAAGAGGCCAAGATCCGGGAGATAGAGACCAAGCTGGAGTTTGAAAAGACACAAGTCAAGCGCCTGGAGGTGAGTGGGAAGGACAAGTGCTCTGTGTGTGTGTGTGTGTGTGTGTGTGTGTGTGTGTGTGTGTGTGTTGGTGTATGTGTGGGCTGACCGGGCTCAGTAGCAGAAGTGTCATAAGGTCAGCGAGCAGGCAATCGAAAGTCAGAAGAGAAGGAAAATAAAACTATACACACCCACCACCTTATTTCTCTCAGGCCATACTCTCTGACCTCCTCATGGTGATCGTTCTGAGAGCTCAGAAATCCTCAGAAGTGGCACCAAGTAGGAAACTTTACTCATTCCTTTGTTTTCTGTCCAATGTTCTTGTTTTCGGAATAATGATGGCTTCCTTATCGGATAAAAAAACAAAAAAAAAAAAAAAAAACCCCACTGCATTTTGGATGGTTTGGCGTTTTCTATTGTCCAGGACTGTGTTTGTGATTACACTGTGTTTTCTTCAGTGGATAGGCTTTTGCATTTATGTTTTTAATGTTACATTACGCTGGCTGCATCATAAGCTCATCTGCACAATAACACAGTTCTGCTTCATCCAAGCAATAGCTTTCTGAAAGAGCTTTTAAGGAAATGGGCCTGAGATATTTACACAATGCACAACTCGCCTGAATTACTTTGAGTAATGGTTGGGTCAAAACAGCATTACTTTCAGTTATAGCCAGGGTTCCCACACGTCCTGGAAAATCTCTCTAAGGTAAGTGAGGCTAACAGCAAAATGGGTTTATACGTAAAAAGGAGAATCCAAAAGAGTGGTGCAAAAGCCATGCCAGGCCAATTGAAAACCATGAATAGCCTAAAGAGTACATGGAAAATGGTGAAACGAGAGTAGTCAAACACAGGCAAGGGTCAAAACCAAAACAGCCAACAAACCGGCAACCAGATCCAAAGGGCAGTCCTAGAAGAGAAACGGTAGAATGGCAAAAGCGGGTCCATGCACAAGAAAGGACAAAACAGAAAAAGCAATTGGGCATAGCTGGCAAAACTTCCCAACAAGAGATACAAACAGATTATACAAGCATATGTCCAAATGTTTGTGGACACCCCTTCTAATGAATGCATTCAGCTACTTTAAGTTGCACCCATTGCTCATTTGACTGATAGTATAGTGCACAGCTAGTCTGGTCCCTGTAGAAAAGTACCGTCCATGGAATAGGGCTCTCTAGAGCAAATACACTTGAACCTTTTGGCACCATGCCTAATGTCAGGCAAGGACTAGAGGAGCAGCATTGAGTCCAGCACTAGTGTCCCCCAGCATTGAGCTATGGGGCAGTGGAACTGTCTTCTCTGAAATGATGGTGCTACGTCCAATACTTTTGGGATGAGTTGGGGAATTGGGGATGAGGTGGGGAGTTGGGGATGATCATCCAACTTCCTGACCTCAATAATACTCTTATTGCTGAGTGCAATCACATGCTCACTGCAATGCTCCAGAATCAAGTGGAACCTCCTTTAATTTAGGATAATCAGGTGTCCCAATTATTTTGGCCACATTTAGTCCATATGGACATATCTAGTGGATATTCTGTGATTGATTGGCTGAGGACTTGTGACAGTGACATTGGGGTCTATGGGATCTGAAATGTACATCCTACTCTTCCAGTGATGACAAAATTGCTACAAGTGAGATCCTGGCAAAGTGGAACTAAGTTTGTGATGTTTGAAATTTCAATATAGCTATTATTTAACTCTCTACCAAAATAACACTGGACTGCCCAGCTTAACTGGCAGCTCGTAAAACAATGAACCTTATATTTTCATCTAAGGATTTCCTGGGGGTTTGCATCTTATGGAAATGATTCACATATACTAGGTGTCAAATTCAGTAATCATGTGTATAACAAATTGATATTGACAGGCTTAGTACACATTTTATGTATATGTTGTCATGCATGGATGTCATGGAAAATCCTGGAACACACTTAAAAATAATGGGGAACTCTGATAGCGTAAAGTTGGGTTGCCTTAGGAATAGCAGAGTTTACCCCTTTCATTTCTAAAGATATCCAAGATTGCAGCTTTTACTTCTCCATCCCCTTATTCTGAGGTGATGAGTGCATCTTCTAACAGCTCTGCTTTTTTCCACTGTGCTCCAGGGTCTGGTATCCAGGCTGAAGGAAAATGTAGAGAAGCTTACAGAGGAGCGTGACCAGCGCAGCACCAGTGAGAACCGGGAGAAGGAGCAGAACAAGCGTCTGCAGCGGCAAATCCGTGACCTCAAGGAGGAGCTGGGCGAGCTGGCCAAGAAGGAGGCTGAAGCCAGCCGCAAGAAGCATGAACTGGTGAGAGCTGCAGCCTGACCTCACTGTCAAACACAACTACTTTCTCGCGTTGACTCACACTCACTGACTGCTGTTTGGTTTAGACTCATCCAGACCTTTTTAGAATAATTTCTTCCACTTTCTTCTATTTTTAAAATAATATTCAAAATAAAAGCAGAAGCATAATTGTGGTACTTGAACAATAGTAACTCATAAAAAATAGTGTCAGTGATCGTCTAAAAACCCACTCTGTCTAAAGACCACTACAAATATTGACGACCAGATGTGAGATTAAACTAAACTAGGGTCTTAAGGATTTCAACTAATGATGAAAACCAATTTCCCACCAAATAAGGATAAGTTTGTGGTTGTGCTACAAAAAAGTGCAACATTTGTAAAATGCTTTAATGACCTTGTTTCTGCAGGAAATGGACATTGAGAGTCTGGAGGCTGCAAACCAGAGTCTTCAGGCAGATCTCAAGCTGGCCTTCAAACGAATTGGTGACCTGCAGGCTGCTATTGAGGATGAGATGGAGAGTGATGACAATGAGGACCTAATCAACAGGTAATGTCTGCCTCTGTCTCCGCTTTAGCGCTTCTTCTCTGTCTCTCTCTCTCTCTCTCTCTCTCTCTGTCTCTCTCAGCGGCATTACAGATGAGCTCATGACTGCCGCAAGTGCATGGATGAGGAGAGCAGACCGAGTCTGACTGAAAGCCGTCTTCATTGAACTTTTGGAACAGGCCGAGTCTCCCCGCTCTCAGTCATCTCTTATTCACACTGCCTGAAATATTGATGAAGTGAAAACTGTCGTGCATAATTTGGGGTTCCTGTTTTTATAAGCTGTTCAGCTCCATCAGTAGTCACTTCAGGCAAATCGTTTTCTGTCCTACTCCTGTAGTTTTTCGCTCTCGCTGGAGTATTCCCAGAGTCTTGCTGAAGCTTGTTTGTTTGCTTATATGGAGTTAGCCTAGCTTGCTGGAGAACATTTTATTCATCTTCAGGCTTCAGGCTGTAAAATAGTGCTGTTTTTGAGGGAGCGAGTCAGTGTGTGGATGTGTGTATGACTGAATACAAAAAGGAAGTACAGTTAAAGAAAGGTCAGAATTGAGGCATAGGTTTTTCAGGGACCTTGTAATGCTAGAATTCCTTTCACTAGGCATAATAAATATTCAAACACAAGGATGAGCTCAGCAGCTGGGCTTTTGGTTTGAGCCCACAAGTCTCATTTCCTTTCTGACGCTGTTCATGTCTCGTCCGTTCAGTTACATAATGTGTGCCTGTCTCACTTTTCTTTTCTCTTTTGTTCCCTTTTTTATGTTTGTATGTTTGTTTCTCATCCATCTTCCATCTCCAGTTTGCAAGACATGGTGACTAAGTATCAGAAACGAAAGAACAGAACGTGAGGAATCTCGAGCACACTTTTGAGCTAACGTTAACCTGGTTTGGACTGTCGTCTCCATGGATAATACTGCAGTGTCTGTCAGTTTGAGAATCTGACCTCTCAGCAGTTACACACTGTTAACCCTTAGAAGTTGCAGTCATGGGCTCTGAGTGGCCCAGTGGACTAGTCGTCCAGGCGCTGCCAAGATGCCTGCCATCAGCCTCTGGAGCCTGAAAGAGCTGGTCACAATTGGCACCTTGCTCTGTCCGGTAAGGTAGATGGCTCTCTCCCCCACTTAACTTCAGTGTGATGTTAGCATCCGCTAGCTAATCAGAGCTGGGTACCTGGCACTTTCCTCAGAGTGTGTTGGTTGCCCGCTTAACAAGTGGTATTAACAAGTGGGCTATCTATATATATATATATATATATATATATATATATATATATATATATATATATATATATATATATATATATATACATACAAGTATAAATAACAGACATATTATTATAATTATTGTTAAATATGTAAACTTTAAATAGTTACATTTCAATAATTTAGCAAAATGAAAGTGACAATTCTCAACTACTAAGAATTAGCAGACATGTAACGCTTGTTTAATAGTTGTGATTGCAACTGTATTGAGAAGCCAAGCAATCAGACCTCAAAGATACTGCAGTACATTCCTTGGATTTGACGATTAACATCACTCACCTTCATGGTTTTCCCCACCCTTTAGTTTGCATGGGAGCATATGCTGCAGTGCATGCATGCCGCTGACCACATGATTTTACCCCATGTGACTTTACCCATGAAACGCAATTCCTCACTGCGCCCCTTAACAGTGTGCCAGTATGCTTCAGGATAACCTTTACCCAACCGCTATAGTCTGGTTGCAGGTAAGTGTGCCAATGGTTTGTGTGTGGCCTTGCCCAGGGTCTACTCCCTCTGGGCTTCTGTAAGCGGACCCTTCTGCTGTCCTCTGGAGCCATCAGACACTCCAGAACCATGTAGGAACAGGAACATGGGGCAACCCTTCTAGCTCCCTCTTCCTCCCTGTCTCTCTCTTGTCTGTCTGTATCTGTGTGTTCTGAATATTTCACAGAGCTCCTCCTGGGACCCAGCAGCCTTTGACAGAGAGAGAGGAGGGCGTGTTCCTCATCAATCTTTCAACCAAGCAAAACTAAATAATAGATAACCCTCAAATGACCTACAAAAAGTCCCCCAACATGTCTGCCAGTGGCCTCCAACACAGTACCTGACCCTGACACCCGGCCAATTTTGTTCCCGAGGCAGTAGCTCGAGGTTTAAGTCAGCCAGCACTTATTGCGCTTTTCCATTTTTTAAAGCCCTTGTTGAGTTCCAAGAACCTCTTTTTACTTCAAAAGAAAATACGCTTGACTCTGAATGCTAATGTAGTGTATGCACTTGAACTACCAGTCCAAGAAACCCAGCTCTGGGAACCTTCTGAGTGAGTTCATGGACATGTTGGAGATTTTGTTCTATTATTTTTATTATTTATTTATTTAATTATTTAATTTTAAAACTTATTTGTAGGGCTCAGATTGGCTTAGCAGTCTGAGAGGTGGGCACTATGGCCCGAGGACTTTATTTAATTAGGGAGGGTAAAATAAATAAATTTGAATTAAAATGTCCAAAAAATAACTTGTAGCATATGTTTGTATTTTCTTTTATGCCATTTAACCGACGCTGTTACAAATATTACAGTGGTAGTGTTAGAGTCTTCCCCAAGGACTATGTGTAGCACAACAGTCATTTAGACCAGGAATCGAACCCAGTCTCCCGCATGGTGTGGTAGCTTACTGATTGTCCATAAGGTCTGCATGTTTTTGGACGGTGTCATTTTACCTCTGTACACCATCACAGTAGGTCTGAATGAAAGAATTACTGAAGTGTAGAGCTTTAATAGAAGAGGTCGTACGAATATATTACATGAACAGTTTAGTTTTATGGCCAGGTGTGGCATGACTAATACAAAAGATAAATGTCTGCAAAAGTTTTGGATTTGCAGTTGGTGGCAGTTAATCGGAGAGGTCTGGAGAGGTGTCGATGCAAAGTTAAGGAGGCCATCGTTAGGTTGAAGGGGGAAAAAACTGTGGCAAAATGAACCATCTGTTACATTTTTAAAAAAACTGAAAGCCCTTATGCCAAAAACCTGGAAGTAGATGATTGCAGAATTCTTTCCTTGGGGAAATCTGGTAGCGTCAAGAACGCTCTGGAGGAGGTAGGCGTATCAGTGTCTCCATAAGTTTAACCTTTTAAATGTTGTTCTTTCAAGCTGCAAACCACTAGTTACACTAAGAAACAGGTCAGATTAGACTTACTTTACTGGAGAAATAGTTTGATGCAGAAAATATCAATGCTGAGCTAAAACGTGTTTTGTAGAAAATCACTGCCGATTTATAATAGATATAAAAGAATCCAGTAATCTAAACTATTCCACAGAAATCAGCGTGATGGAAATCGCACCATAAGAGGTGTGAAACCATAGGCTCTAAGGTCTAAGAGAGATCTGTAGGGGCTAATGATAAATGTAATGGTGTTTAACAGAGATGTACAACCAATAGCAGCGCATTGTCACAGACAATTAATGTCCCTCGCCGCTCGTCATGGTGTTTGTTTGCTCCTCTGGGCTGCGGTGCAGCTTAACTAATGGTATGCGGTCAAGGACATAAATTGTGTGTGACACTTTGGGTAAGTGCTTGATTACAAAGCGCCTGCTGTCCCGAGGCTTACCACGGGCCTGGCCAGCAAAGCTCCAGGCAACCACACACACAGCGCTTCTCACCTCGGTCCCCACTCAAGGGATCGCAAAGACCGTTTGAGAGCAGAGCGAGTGCCCACACACCAGCACTTGCAGCACACGTCAGCCTGTGATCTATCTGATATTGCCATGGGGCTTCTTATCCAACTAAATGTGAATCAGGAGTGTTTCATTTGTTTCCTCCTCTTGCGTTCAATTGCGTCTTCACAGTGTTTTTTTGGTCAAATGTTTTTAAATGTATAAAGAATTTGATTTTGAGAATTTGAGGAATTTATAAAATTGATAACCTACACACTTCTGCAACAAATGAAAATGGAAATTTCGTATTCAGATACTCCTGTTAATGAACAATTCGGTGACCATGAAGCTGTGCGGGACAGTCTGTAAGACTGATGTTACACAGTAATTTCAGAACAGTTCTATGGTCAGGCAAGCTTTGCAACCTTAATACAAAATATAAATCACAAAAAATGGTTGCGTCAAACAAGGCAGATTTATTGTTCAGAATGATAAAATCAGAATAGTAAAATATGATAAATATATATTATAATATGTATTGTTTTGATATTTAAAAACTTTTACTTGCAGGCTTAGTTAAAAATAAATCTATGAATATAAAATCTTCTCTAATTTAGACAATATCTAGAAACAAAGGCTACAGCAGTCAGTTTCCTGCAGCAAGCAAATTTAGTAGCAAAATAGCTAATATGAGTGCCATTCTCTCCAAAGTCAGGTTTTTCTGGATGAAAAGCAGAACAGAATCAAACAATTCAGTCAAAACAAGGTATGTCCGAATTGACATTGATTTTGAGTACATGTATACTCGTATGGAGTTTATAACTGAAATGTAATTTCATCTGAAACTGTGTTTCTCTGGGTAAATTTAGGCGTGATTGTGATTAATATAGATATTATGCATTATTATTACCCTTGTATGAAAATGCTATGGACAAGGAACCTGTGCAGGCTGCAGAAATTAGCATCAGACAAGCAGCTTGCAGCCTCAGAGCTAACCTTTATTCCACAGCTCTACAATAATGAGTTAGGGGGTTGTCCATAATGTAATTTGGTGGTGTTTGACTTCCTTGGCCTCAGAGGACATCTAAATAGCGTGATTATTGAAATCCCAATTAAAACAAAACTGGAAGTCGTGGCCTCATCATAGTATATCTTTTCTTCGCCCGTCGACACAAGTGCAGCTGCCGCTCCCCTCCGGATTCTCCGAGGCTGTTTTATACTTATTCCGTGCACAACGCTGGCCGATAAGTGAACGATAAGACTAATCTGAAGAGGCAGGGAAGCATTGACTTGCAAATCTGGCCAAACATAAATCCCACACTTTTATCAGGGCCTGAGAAATGAGCAAACATGCCTGGGATTGGGTTAGCTGCTCAATGCGCGGGCCATTAATGTGTCTGCTCCTGGGGCCTCTCCGTCTGGGTTTGCTCCTCTTATTGACAGCACCACTGCTCCTCCATCAGCAACATTTTGCGTGTGTTTGTAGAACGGTGGAGTCATGGTGAGCAAAGTTAATTATGGCCCCCAAGTGATACTTGCCCTTTCAAACCATTGTAAAGATTAGTAATTCTTTTCACATCCAATTATACTGGACTTTTTTCCACATCCAAGAAGACCCTGCCCTGCATACTTTAGTGTTTTCTCTGCTCTGCCACATGCACTTGAATTTAAGAACCACTTTTAGTTCCCTATAAAATCTTTCAATGAGATACTTGAGTTCATTTCTTGGAATTTTCTCAAAAAGGTTTTTCACATTTGCACATCTCAGAAACACGGCACCCTCTTTAAAGGTTTTTAAACCCTCTTTTAAGGGTTGGGAAATGGGTAATTGGATATTAGCAATGATTGAGAAGTAAACTAATGTTCGTGTTAAGTCCATGTTGCTGCGGTGGGTAGATGGCACTCTCACTTCTTATCACTCTTAAGCAGTGTTGGCTGGCACATCTCTTTGCTGGTGTGGTGGAGCTGGGGACCCTGCACTTTCTTTTGTGAGCGTCGGCTGCCTGGTAGTGGCGCATTGGCAGCAGTTTGGATAAATGCAGTGGCTGGCTTCGCATGTATCAGAGGAGACCTGTGTTAAGTTCCTACCCTGCTGGTGTCGGGATCATTGCTAGTGCTAGGGGGAGTTATGAACAATTGGGTTATTTGGCAGTACCAAATCGGGAGAAAAAGAGAAAGAAACGACAGATTTACTAAAAAACACAGACAGGTTTAGTGTGTGTTTAGTGTAATATATAAAGGACGTGAACTCACTGCTCATGTGTAGCATGAAACCAGGTCTGTAAAAAGGAGTGAAAGGGCAGCTATTAGCATTTCTTTATGTAATAAAAAAGAAATAACTCACCCCAACAGGAGCATGTGCTTGCAGTCAAAGCTTTAAAAGGAGAGAATAAAGACCAAAAATGTTGAATTGCTTAATAATGTTATTTAATATGATAAATGATAAAATGTAATAAAATAATATATGCATTTTTTTATTTCTGCTAGGCCTAGCGAAAAAGAAATGATGTGAAAATTTAATTTGCACAATTATTAGATTATTGTTAGCAGTGGTTTGGAAAAAAACTGGTTGGCTTTATGTGACTGAAGTGGAAATTCATGCTAGCCTTTACCCTTCCAGCCTTGGCAGCAGTTGGAATGGAACAAATAGGCAGAAAATTGGGAAGAAAATCAAGCAAATAATAAATTAAAAATTAGATTTTTTGAATAAATGATTTAAAGCAACATTATTTAGCAAATATGCCATAAAATAAAACCTTCAAAATCATTTTGATGGTACCTTTACTGATGGTAGTAGGGAAGTTGTAGGGCTAAAATTGTCAGTAGTATACACAACTGTGATGTAAAAGTGTATTACACTTCTCAGCTGTAGGGGGAGCCCAGTTGCAAAAAATAGCTATTATCTCATAAAGCTCCTTTAAATGTTAGATTTTTTACAATGCAGACAGCCCAGGGTTAAGTTATGCTTTGAATCCCACTAGAGTTAAAATGGGTATAGATTAGTTTGGTAATGTGAGATGAGCGGAGTGCTCTTTATCAGCAGCAGTTCAGAAAGCTTTTAAGTGTTAAAAGCTTTTTGTGTGTATTATTATTATTATTATTATTATTTATTTATTTTTTTTCTTTTATAGGCTCCTGGCAGCACTACCCTTAAAAAGCCATCCACTGCCATAAAATATTGAGAAGCCCTTCTAATATTTATCAGGGCCTGTTTTGGTGGTTCTGTGTGCACAGACCCCAACCCTCTCAGATAAGAGTGTCTGTCCAGAGGCAGGTAGCTGAAGGACTCTTAGCGCAACGCTCACTAACATGCACACACTCAGAGAATGGCATTGGAGCTCTCTGGTCTCTGCTGATCCAGTGCATGCATCGGTGCTGTTGTCTGTGCTGTAAAGCCCGTTGTTTCTCCCGGATCGTCACACTAACAGGCCGTGCTGAATGTGCTTTTGTTCTGGTTCTGACGCTCTCTGCCTCTCTGTCTCTGCTTGCTCTCAGCGAGGCCGACTCTGACTCGGGCTCTGAAGTGGAGGACCGTGTGGATGGGGTGAAGTCATGGTTCTCCAAAAACAAGAGCTCCGCCAAGAACCTGTCAGACGACGGCAGCCTGAAGAGCTCAAGGTCAGTCCTGCAACCCCCTCCTGCACTTCTGACCACCAAACGATTTGGTTCAAACCCAGAGAACACACACAAACACTTGCACACACACACAGCAGTGCAGTGCATTCTCTCTAACCCTCCTCCTCAGTTTTCCATCTCTTTCTTTCATTATTTCTCTTTCTCTTATTTTCACTTTTGTCCCATTTTTCCTTTCCCCCTTTTCTCTCTCTTCATTACTCCTTCCATTATTTCCTCTCTCTCTTTCTCTCTTACAGCCTTTTTCTTTCCCTCTAGCTCTTTCTCTATTTCTCTTCTTTTTTCCGTTTTTCCACCTTTCTCATTTTCCTCACCATTTTTTTCCCACCCCACACTCTTTTGTTTTTTCTTCATCTCCATAATTCCCACTATTCTGTTTATTCTTTCTCCACTCTTTTTCTCTCACCCCCCAACCACATACACCCCTTCTTGTTCTCCTCATTGCCACTGGTTTGATGACAGAAGCTTCTTTAGCAGTACTGGAGTCCTTGGCAGATTTATCGACATGCCTGTTGGCCAGCTGGCATGCCTACCTGCACCCCTCTCCCAGATTAATAGATTGAGCCTGCTGGCTGACAGCTTCGATTGCCCTGCATTTGTCTCTTTTCCAGAAGATTTAAGCCTGCCTCTTGAGCCCCTCACAACTTTTAAAAACTTTGGAGCTTTAAATTCCTTTTAATCATGCTCCCCATAGAACACATGCCCAAGGAGCTGGCTCCAGTCCAGCATTTCTTTACCATTTCTCCTGGACTTTTATGAGTACAAATCCTCATGTAAAGACAATTAAAGCATGATGTAGTTGCACAAGGCTCTCTCTTTGCTCAATTAGCCAAATGATGTTTTGCCTGCAATGCAAATTCAGAGCCTGGAGAACAGGCTTGGTCATTGATTTTTGCATAATGTTAAATAAGATTTTCTCTCTGTCTCTTTCTCTAATGCAATTTGGTTCCTCTTCTGACAGAAACAGTCATGATTTCTCAGTTTCTTTTTGAACTACTTTCTGTTCTTTCATGTGTTGTTTCTATCTGCTCATGTCATCCTTTAACGAAAGATTCTACCTTATGTAAATGTGATTCCTTACTGTGAAGACTGATTGGACGATTGCAGGCAGTGCCCACAATGTTGTTCATTCAGGAAATGTGCTTGTGGTCAATTGACTATGGCTTTTGTCCAAACCAAACACCATAATAAAAATCCTTAATTTGGGTTATGTTAGTAAGTATTATATATCCTTAATATGTAAAATGTATAACCTGGATCCGAAACTGATCCTGGGCGATGCCAAGCATGTCACGGCTGGGCGACTTGGCCGAGTAGGTACAGCTTGCCCATGAGCCCAGGCCTAAGATGCCATAGCTTCAGCATCCGAAGTGTCATGATCAAAATCCTTGTAGCAATATGTAGCAATTTGCAACTGATAAACGTACGTCATTCTGCTTCACTATAAGAAGTTGCACTTAATGAATGGATTTTTGGTGGAATTTCTCTTAAAGGTCCATTTCAATGTCTCATCATTTCCTTTCATATAAGTTTATAATTATTTTTACTTCTATCCTATTTCCTCCTTTCCTCCCTCATTTCCATTTGTCTGTCTTTGCCGTGCTTCTCCTGCTGCCACCCCCTCATCTAGATATGCCACAAAGGTTGATGCCAAAGAGGGAAAAGAGTGGAAAGAGAATGGCAAAGAAGGTAAAGAGGTAGAGCAGAGCAGGCCTGTATCTGTGATGAGTTCCCTCAGCTATAGGAACCGTTCCAGTCTGAAGGACTCCATGAGCGGCAAAGGAGACGAGAGCTCTCTATTTAGCACCCTCAAAGAGCCTGGCGACTCTCAAGAACCATCATCCTTCCGCAAGAGCAAGGCCAAGGATGCCCATGATGACTCCTACTCTGTGAGTTCATGGAGGAAGGGGGAGGGTCTTGATGATAGAGGATCTGTTATCTCTCAGGCATACTCCGAGGCAGCCAGCAGGGCCAGGAAGGGCATGGACAGCCGCTGGTCTGAATTTGACAAGGAGTCAGTTGTATCCTCTGTTGGACCCAGTCGAGCCTCTACGCGCTGCACCAACCTGGATCTGGACCTGGATGATGCCAAGTCCAGCGTGAGTGCCATCAGCCTGGCAAGCCGGCGCCGAAGCATGTCACGACTGGATGACCGGCAGAGCGGGTACGGCTCGCCTGTGAGCCCAGGCTCGAGCTGCCGTAGCCCTGGCAACCGGAGCCGTGCCGATTCCCGCATGTCTCTGTCCCGTAGTTGCCGCCTCAGCGAGTTTGATGTGGACGATGATGCCATGAGTGTGGCCTTCAGCTGCCGTTCATCTGCCAGCCGCAGTCTGTCCATGCCTCCGCAATCCCGAGAGACTGACTCCAGCTTGCCCGACACGTCCGACCTGAAACCAGTCAGCCACCGCAACTACCTGGACCCGGACCTGGAGGCAGCCATCAACGAAGTGCTGAACTATAAGCCCATCACATTCAAGCGCACCAGCCTGGAAGACTCTGAGGGACAGGCTGAAGAAGACCAAGACGATGGCAGGAGAAGCGTGAGGAGCGGTCGAGAAAGCAGCCGAAGCTCCTCTTCCAGTGTGCGTCGCTCCGCTTCTGCTGTAGACTGCAGGCGCTCCACCAGCAGCCTGAGCAGCCGCAGCAGCCGCAGCAGTCGCAGTAGTCGCAGCAGCCACAGCGGAAGGAAGAGCAAGAGCAAAAAGAAGAAGAAGAGCCACAGTTCAGGCTCATCTGAAGATGAACCCAAGAAAAGGAGTTCCAAGAAGAAGGGCAAGAAGAAGTCAAGGAAAGAGTCCTCTTCCTCATCATCTTCCTCTTCCTCCTCTTCTGAAGATTCCAGCTCTGAGTCAGACTCTAGTTCTGGGGCCTCCACCATCTCGTACCGAAGCACCAACAGTGTCAAAAAAGCCCCCAGCAGGAAAGCTTCAGCTTCTGAAGAGGAAAGAGAGCCTGGAGGGCTTTCTGAAGAAGCTCCTCCACTCAGTAAGAAGCAGGAGAAGAAGAGGAAGAAGAATGTGGATAGCGTGATGATGAAGTATCTGTACAGACCTGACAGTGACTGAAAATGGCAGTAGGTTTTGCCTGGTTTGGAGTGAAGGAAGCTGCAAGCATGGTGTTGAACTAACCCTGAGTTTTTATTATTTATTTATTTATTTATTGCTCCTTTAAACACCTCATCACCTCTTTCCCCCCCTACGACTTTTTATTACCGTTTCACAGTGTCTCTAATTTGTCTAATTCATTAGATTGTTTTCTGTTATTTACAACACACTTCCACTTAATGGTTTGTCGTGTAAATGCATGAATGTGTGGAAAAGCAACCAAAGTACTTCTCCATTTTAGTCCTTCTGAAGCATCGGGTAATTGCTTTTGTGCTTATTTAGATTTAGCCAGAAAAGGGGAACTGTTGATGCATCATTTGTTGAAATGTCTTTGTGATTAATTACCCCAATACAAAATAACAGTGGAGGAACTGAAGTCAATTCAGAGGCAACCATAGATTTCCCCTCCGGTATTTTTAATTTAGACATAATTAAAATGGACCATCGATCTGCGCAACTCGCCGGCGTATTCTAGAACCGCGTCAATTAACCTTAAGCTCGCAGTATTTTTGTTCGGGGAAAGATTAGCGGCGATGACACTCAAAGTTATCTCTGACTTTTTGTTGAGGGAGAGATATTAGCGCTTGTGTCTACTGCCACATATTTGCCCCTGTGAAATTTGAGCGCACAGTTCATTTATATGGTAATTCAGCTGGTAAGAATTTGAGTAGCTATCATGCAAAGTGAAGGTTTTAAGAAGATGCTGAAGATATTTAATTGAATGCTGGGATGCTGTGCTGTGTCAACGCATACTTAACTTTTGTGGCAGTTCAAAACTTTTGTCAAAAAAATGCCAGTCTAATGATGGTGCTTGACTCGCAGGACTAGCAGCATATCTTCTAGCATGTTATTCCAACAAGAAGTTGCTGCTGTCTCTCAGAGGTGTTGCATGCCAGTCAATGTGTGTCCTTCACAATATGATCCATGCTTGTGTGTGATTCTAATCAAAGCCTCTTTAACCTGCAGCCCCCCATCTGGCCGAAGACGCTTCTGCCTCGACAGATCTGACGAGGAAGAAGAGGAGGAGGAGAAAGAGGAAAGCGGCGACGGCCGAAGCTCCTACCGCTCCAGATACACCTACAGCAGCTACCTGAACGACAGCGAGAGCAAGCCGTCTGAGACCACGGCCTAGTGGTCCTAGACACACGTACACACACATTCACACATCTACATAAACATTGGAACGTTCTTGCCTCTCAGTATTGATGTTCCTCCTGAGCCCTGATGCAAACAGAGGGCTCAGAGAAGCATCAGAACAGGAGCCTATCACCTATGATTGAGCTGAACTCACTGTGTTATGATCCTTCTCCTTTACTGCACTGTCTGCAAAGATTCAGCCTTCACTTTGTAGTATTACTCTTATTATGTTTGATGTTAATTTCTCTCTGTGCGTGTGTGTGTGAGTGTTTCATTATGGGTACTTAATGCCATTGAGTATCAAAGACTCAGCACTGTTCAGTACTTCTCAATTGTTGGACTTGGGTTCTTCTCCCTACTCCCTACTGCTTCCAAGCCAGTTACGCCAAGGCCCAGGGCAGCACCCCGCTAGTCCTGCAATGCTCGAACAGCACAAGTCAAGCTGAGCCAAAGAAGCAGGATTTAATTTGCTAGTGCAAATATTAAGCAAAGCGGGGGTTGCCTTGTTTTTTGCGCATTATGGAGAAATATGGAAATTGGGAAAAGCAGAAGTTATACCAAAAACGCCTTTGTTAAGCATGTGTGTAGATTTTAGTGCTTTGTGCTTTTGGGACTAAGTCAGCAGAGAGAGGGGAGTGGACGGAAAGGTTCGCTCATTTGAGCTCAGCAGCTATGGGCGCTCCTGCAAGCTTACACACTTCCATGGCTTCCTTAAGCCATCATCTCTTCTTTCCCCAGTTGTCTGCTCCTACGCTGGTGTGCTCTGCTGTCTTCTGGGACGTCCCCTCCTCTCTTTTGGTCCTTGAGGTGTTTTTATGGTGTTTGATAGGACAGAAGTCCATTGCCCAAGCAGAGTACCAAGCTGCGCTTGGAGAAGTTGAATTCTGGGCCATTTTTTTTTTCTTTTCTTTGCAATACGTGTTTTTGTCAGGTGGATTTCGATAGAATTGCCAAGTATACAGTAATACTCACGTTGGAAACCGTTCGAAAGCCTTTATCCTCCCTTCTTTATCCTGACCGTGTTTTTCTCGTTTATAGCGTACATTCTGGCCTTCCAAAGGGAATGTTCTCCATCCTGAGTTTGGTGCCGTTTGGTGATCCTGAGTTTGGTGCAGTTTCTTGCATTTCCTCCACTACTACAGTGATCATATACTGGAAAACATGGGTGGCTTTATACTTTAAGACGACACATCTAAACACGAACTCGAACGCAAACTGAACCGATGCTGTGAAATCCTACTTTCCTTAAGCATGATGTCAAGTTGGATTCAGCAGTGCTTTTTTTTTTTTTGTTTTTTTCAACCTTACTGATTGACTTTGATACGCTTTAGGTGGAGGTGCACTTAAAACAGGCAAGCGAAAAACAGCTCCTTTGATTTGTATTGTTGCTTCACTGTATTATGTTGCTTTCATCATAGTATTTATGAACTAGCATTAATGAATTGCGCAAAAGCTGCCAAATGCACAGCGTTTTTTTTGTTTTTTGTTTTTTTTGTTACAAACAGCATGGAGGATGAAAGACTCATTGCTTCCCTTTGATTTCGAAGGGAGCCCGGCGCATGCTTTTTACATGGCTTCATAGACTCTGCACAGGTCAATGACTTCATCCTCTTTTCTATGCAGTCAATATTCATTTTAATGTGAGAAGTGTGTGTGCGTGTGTTTTATGATGTTACCGGCTCATTAGAAAAACAAAACAAACACAAGGCAAAAAAAAAGAACAGAAAAATATACATAACACTGCTGGCTGTAAACATTAATATGGATATATATAAATCTGTATGATTCGTAGCTTTCAAAATAGTTCATGTTTATTTTCTTTATTGAATAAATGACCACTTGTTATAAGTATTAATTTTTTTCTCCCTGTTATGGTTTAATATATTGTAAATAAATGAACGCAATTGTTTTAGATACGCTTCAGTATGCTTCCTTTTTCTTATTTACTTTCTCTCCATCTTTTATTTTCCACATGAAGGCTTCTCTTCACAAAATCCCTTTTTTTTTACCCTCCAGTCATAAATATGCACATCGGCCCATTGCGCTGTTGCTTAATGTTTCCAGAGGGTTTGTGAGGTTTTGGCTTTCAGTATGTTTCTCTTCCCTACAGCACACGCTTTCATGTTGTTGTTGTTTATTGCTGTGAGAATGGAGATTGTGTGTGTGGTTGCTTAAGCCCTCTCTTTTCATCGTCTTTGGAACAGGAAACGCACCAGATCCAAAAATCATCAGTCTTTTAAGGGCTTTAGTGCTTTTGGGTCTCTGTCTTGCACTCTGAGACATCTGAGTGATGCCCTATATGTCTCCATTCAAAGAGAAGTCAGTGCACACTTACTGTAAGTAGTTTCCAGTTTATTAGAAACACCTGTCTAGTACCTACAACGATAACTGGTTTGTACTTTAGGTGCACTTTGTACACTCTTAAAAGCAAATGTTTTATAAAAAGGTTCTTTGAGCGATCCCATAGAACCAATTTAGGTTCCTTAAAGAACAATTTTAGTAATAGAGACATGTGAGTGAGGGGAACCTTTCAAAAGCTTAAAAAAATATTTTTATTAGTATATTTCTTTTTATTAAAGGTTCTTTACCGGTTTAAAGTTTTTTTTTCCCCCACTGACACATCCTTATTACATCGTTATATAATTCTTTACAGAAGTCAAGTTCTTCTCTGGCATTACTCAAAGAATCTTCTGTAGCACCTTTTGTTTTTGGGAGTTTACATTGATAAGATAAGATAAGATAAGATAGTCCTTTATTAGTCCCGCAGTGGGGAAATTCACAGTGTAGCAGCAGAAAGGGATAGCAGGACACTCAGTTACAAAAATTTGGATAAATAATTTACACTATAGATGTAGGCCATCTGTTGCTGCACAGTTTATCATCTCTCCTCTACCCCATCCATCAGAGGAAAGGAAACCCCATAGGACCACCACTGATGAGATATTATCCGGTGTATTTCTTAATTATCATTGGGTTGTGGACTATCCTAAGCACAGAAGTGACTGACATAAGTGTAATGCTAGTGTGCTGTAGATTAAAACAGTTCATATATAAATGTTTTTTAAATTTATAGCAAATCTTATAGAAACACAATATAGTCACATCATAGTTTGTGGACTTAATTGTTAATGTATTTGCACTGTTAATATTTAATATTTAAAATGCACAGTTCACTTTCCAGTACATGCAGCCCATGTATGGGAATTAAGCTGCCTTTTGCTTTTTATTAAGAGCCTGATCAGCCTTAACAGGGCTATCAGCCTAAAACATCCTATTCAGTTTTCAAATGAGGTTGGGAAGGTTGGGCATGTTAAAATGAATACCCCAAAATAATAAAAATACCCCAACATTGCCGAATTTAGTTTTTGCATGTTGTGAACATTTGCTGCCTAGTTGGAAACACACCTACCGTGTAGTTATAGAGTTGGTTCATCTTGTTAATGCATAGTTTGTGGTGGTCCTCTTTTAGTTTCTCAGTTTCTTTTGACAGGGCCTCAGTCCTACTGTTCTCAACCCAACAGCTGTTTAACACGGTTGCACCTTGTAAAATAGTATCTGGTCAATGGTAGGCATTGATGGTTGGGACAGAAGATACCAAATGATGAACTGAGTAGCAACAACAAATGGCCAGGTATCATACTGTAGCTTAAAGTAGGTGTGCCTAATAAACTGGGCACTGAACACATTCACAGTTGTTTCAGATGCTGGTTTCTACAGCAAACACACTGAAGACTTTTCCATGCAGCATACAGAACAGCTTCAGGGTACTGTCAGCTCAATCAGTACAGACTGAACAGAAGAGTGGGTAAGAGGACTCCTTTACTCTTTCCATGAGATGACCTAGACCTCACTCAGAGCTCTCTAAAAAAAAAAAAAAAAAAGTGACCAGTGCATTCCCTGACAACTGCAAAAGGTAGTCAGCTTTTCAACCTCCCATGCAAATATGTACAAGCAATAACCAACAGCTAATGATCTGAATACCTCTGTTACTCTGAACCTCAGTCATGTGGCATGAAAATCAGTACTTGCAACCAATAGTTGAAGAATAAAAAAGAGCTCTTCTAAAGGAGGACAGACCTTATCAATAAAACAATCAATGTCTAATCATGTGCAGTATTTGTGGTTCATTGCTAGATGCACTTTAAACAGAACAGCATCTCGTACAGACCCCCGCCTGTGGAGACAAATTGGGCTTTCTGAAAAGGTAATGGTGCACGTATTTGTCACTGTACAGTGTACACTGTACAGCAAAATGTGTCCTCCGCATTTAACCCATCTGTGGTAATGAACACACACACACACTAGTGGCAGTGAGTACACACACCCAGAGCGGTGGGCAGCCAACTCCAGCGCCCGGTGAGCAGAGCGGGTAAAGGGCCTTGCTCAAGGGCCCAACAGTGGCAGTTTGCTAAGCCTGGGAATCGAACCCACAACCCTGTTATCGATTGCCCGGCGCTCTAACCGCTGAGCCACCACTGCCTTAATTTCCATACAACAAGTCGCATCATTGCAGTAAAATGAAGACTGAGTGCCAGTATCTGCATTCACAGCAATACATTTCTAAGCGGAGCACAAAGATCATCAGTGCGGTGCGATATTTAACAGATACATCACTGAAGTCCTCCAACCCCCCACCCACCTCATTCAGATCTATTCTAGCTTGATAGTTCCTATTAATTCTGTTCATTTGTTAAAGACGCGTTCCACCTGATCACAGCATGATTATTAATCATGAGCAGTAAAGCCAACCATACTAATTCTTACCTGTGCATTCAGACTGCTGAGAATAAAAGCTTACTGGAAATAATCAGGAATTATTAACTATGAAGATCTACGGCCCAAAAAAGCGATTGCTTCACTGTTAGCTGCTATAGGCTGAGCTGTTTACACCATTAAAGCCATTTATGTCACAGTAGCTGTTCTGTAGGATTACGCCCCCTACGTGCATCAGTGAGTCTTGGGTGCCCATGACTTTGTCCTTTCTTGAACCGCTTTAGTAGGTACTACTACATACCAGAAAAAACCCCACAAGGACCTGCCTGATGTTTTATAGATGTTCTGACCCAGTCGTCTAGCCGTCACAATTTGGCTCTTGTCAAATTGGCTCAGATATTTTATGCTGACTCCTATATCCCAGTCTGGTGCTGCAGTAACCACATGATCAATGTTATTCACTTCCTTTCCTATCAGTCAGTGGTCAGTGTAAGTGCCCTCCCAAAGCATTGACCCAGTTAAGGGTTCTAAATCATTGGCTTTACTAAAGAATGAGAAATGAGCAAGAATGTGACTAATGTGTTTAATGTGAATATGTGTGTAAGGTACTATTGGGTTGTGTATGTGCGTACTGCACACCTTTAGGGGTCTGGAGGGGTGGGTTTGATCCTCACTCTCCTCACTCCTGTCTCTGTGAAGACCGTGACGGAGTGTTCCCCTCATGTCTGCGTGGGTTTTCTCCAGATTTCCTCCCACCTCACAAAAACACATGGTAGGTGAATTGGCCATGTTAAATTGCCCCAGGTGTAAGTGTGTGTGGTTCTCCATGAAAGACTGGTTCCCCCTGCTCAATGATTCCAGATAGGACTTATTTTATATACACACAGTGTAAGAAATCTGTGCCTCTCCCTGACATCACCCAGCTTTTTGTGTCAGCTACATCAGTGGAGTCTGTGAGCACAAATTGGAGAGTGTTGGGAAATTTGATAATGCTGCCTTCAGACTAGTTGGTTAGCGCTTTTCCACTGCAGAGCCGAACGCTTCTGAGCACGCTTACAAGGCTGAACCTGGTTTTCTTAGCACAGTTAGCTAACCGTACTTTGGACCACCAAGCACTGATTGGCTCCACATTTTCATCACCTTTGTGCTGCAAAAACTGCGGCCTTGATTTTTCCAGTACACACCGTATCTTGGCATTCAAACCATGTATATCGAGTGTTTTTTGTTTTTTTCCCCCCACATTTAGTTAGTATGCCCTTTTAGTTAGGTTTACTAACCTGCTAACTGGTACATCCTCGGCCTGATTTCACTTCCTGGTCCTGATTTAGCAACTCAGCAAAGGGGAAAGGGAACTACTGCTGCATTTCAGAGCCTAGGCTGCAGCGCAGGTAAGCTGTAGTTTTTAGCTGCTATAAATGCTGCCTACTTTGGTAGCGATTTGGAGGATGCCACTGATTTATCATTTGTGGCTCTCGGTTGTGAAGAAAAAAAAACAGCACCACGAAAATGTTGGAAAACGAAGCCTCCAGAGCAGAGTTTGTTTAAATAATTTTATAATTTTAATTCTTTACGGTGAATAATTGAAAAAGCACAAAAGTTTCATTCTCAACAAAGAAAATCACTTACGTTTACATTCACACACAGTCAGATGATCAAGTTCCCAGTTCCTAGTTATTCTAAAACCCAAGAGATGGCCACAAGACGTGACCTTTACACGTTGTTTCTTGAAAAATTAAATGGAGATACTTTTCGAAGATATCCTGATTCAGTGTATCGTATGGAGATGTGTTTTTCTTTTTTGCAAGCAATAAAGCTTTAAAATTGTAGAACTTAAATTCAAATAGCTCAAACAAACCTCTAACAAATGTTATATCATAATACTTAGCATATCACCAATTCTCCAGTATTGCAGTAGACATGCAAACTGTGCTGGACTCTGGTCCCATGTGTGTGAAGTGCCAATTTAAAGGTGCTTTACACACACTTATAAACTCAAGCTTCTTTATAGAACCAAAAGTTTTATGGCATCGCTTGATAATTCAAATTTGTTAAGGTTTCAGGTCTGTAGTGATTCCCAGCCCTACTTTTTTTATCCTCACTTTATGTTATTACTTTACAGCTTTGTGCTCTCGTCCTGATTTCTGATCCAGGAGTTTGTTTGTATTATTGTAGTATACAGACAATAGGTATCACACCAGCACTGGGTGTTTTCAACCATGTCTGTGCTTTGCATAGTATAGTGGATAGTGGAAACGGTTGCTTCTTAATTTAGCAGACTGGTGTTCAGGTCAGCCAACCAGGCAAGTACACCAAGCTAGACCAATAATAATAATAGATCTTGGGCAAAACTCCAGACATTCTCCTACCTCTGTAACATGGTTACACTGTAAGTTTCACCAGGTCAGAATATGTTCCCCAGTGCTGTTAATGTAAACCACATATTAGCCTGTGTCCCACAGGGTTCCCAGCTTCAAGGCTCTCATCTCTCAAAGAAGGAAATGTGTGAAGCTTTCAGAGACTGTGATGTTCACATTACGTTTGATGTGCGGCGTCTAATGCAGCTCTTTACGAGTCCTCCTGCAGAACTTTTATTCTTGCATCATAGCCACTGTTCTGTAAGACCAGAGCTTTAAAGAGAGATGTAAAGAGCACCCACAGCTTCAGCAACACACACCCACATGTCTCTGATCAGCCAGTGGGTGTTTTTAGATTTTTTTTTTTTTTTTAGGTTTATTCTTGGTTTTTTGTATGTTTGTTTTTTTCGTGTAGGCCCTGACAAGTTGGTGAAGGCCAGTTTAGGAGGTGTGGACAGGCAGCAGTGGCTGCCTGGCGAGGCCATGACAAAGTGATAGTTGTAAAACTGAGGTCAGATATTGATTGTTTATGCTGACTAGTCATGGAAGCATGTAAATCAGGTAAGGTAAATATGCAATACTACACTGTAATGCTGATTATAATCTGATTACAGTCTGATACAATCCGTATATATTGGCAACACCAGAGCTGTGTCTGAAACTGTGCCCTATTCACTATATAGAATTGTCACCATTTTCTAGTGGTGTCCAAAACCAGTGCACTATCCACCTTATTTTGCAATGCCCCACTTCCAAGATTTGGTTCCTTCAGCTTTTGTATAGAATTTCCTTTCATTTCATATCAAACCCTTTATGGTCGTATCGTATTTGAAGCTAATGCAGTCTGAAGTAGGCTTCTGCTGAGGACACTGATCTTAAAGTAGTTCAATGTGCTAACCCAACATGCCAGCTGGCTATTTAACACTATTTACAGCAGAGCTATCTAGTTAACTAGCTTTCAAACAATGATCAGCAAAAATATTTGAGTGCTGCAGGGCACCATATCCAAAGAAGAGGATCTGCATCTGTGGCTGAAGGTGCAAAATATAAAACACCTACCAAAGCATCCATACATCTACTTATACAGTTGGTGTGGAGAGGAAACCCAACACTAGAACATCCTTACCTAGAGAAAGTCTCAGTCATGAAGCTCCAGTAAGGCAAACTTATCGGGTGTCTGTGAGGCTTATAAGACAGTACCCTAAGCGCCAAGGGGCTGTTTTAGGGTTTATCTTGCAGCAGGCTTTAAAAAAAGGTTCTGTTTGGGAACCTTCATTAAGCTTCTCCAAATCCATGTGCTGTATAATTAGAACTGTGTGAATTTAGTAGACTCTTAACCTCGCATTCAGAAACCATATCAAACCTGGAGATTCACTGGCAGTTAGAAAGACTTGCTCAGATGTTGTGTGTCAAACACTGATGTTTAGCAAATGTTTAGTTTATTTGAAGAGCTTGAGCCATTTTTCCCCTGGTGGTGACCTACACTGCTCATCTAGTGACTGGGTGGGTTAAAGTAATGCCATAGCCAATGCACTTGCTGATTTAAAAAGCACTGAGAACTTGTGGGACTGGGTTGGGAAACGTGTGGGGAAGAAAAATTCCCACCACCGTAGGAGGTCTATGGACAGCAGTAAAGGATGTGATGAGGGGTGGTCACACCAAAATTCTTTTGACAACCTTGTGTGTTTGTGTTACTACACTTTTACTGCATACAGTCTTACACATCTTGACCAAAACGTGGTTTAAGCAGCTAAAAAGTGAGAGCTAATGAATGGCACATTTGTCAGCAGTTCCTTCAGTTTTTGTGAAGAAAAATGATCTAACCAGCTTAATGCTAAAAAGACTTTACTGCCAACAAAGAAAACATTTAGGAGAGTCAGGTGGCCCCAAACTTTTGATAGACAGTGTATAAAAACCAAAAGTACACTCCTCATTAATATTTTACTAAAAATCCATTCTCTCTGAGGCTAATTTTAAAGCATGGTCCTCAAGATTGCTGACGGGGCTTTTCATGAGCAAACCAAGCAGTGTTTTAACTGGCCTCTGGATCCACTGCTCCCATAAACTAAAGTACAGTATGCACTGTGGCTGCAGTTTTCCCAGCAGGAGCGTCTCTCTCCTCTCTGCAGCACTCGTCTGGGTGACACTATCAGGATTGTTCTAAGCCCTGATCAAAAGGGATGATGCAATATTCATGCCTGGACATTATCATCTCCACCGAGCTGCGAAGTGTCGAGAGAGGGAGGGAGGGATAGAGGCAAACACCATCTCTCCCTCGAGGGGATGTGACAAGGAGAGAAAGAGTAAAAAAAGCATTTGATGCCTTTTCCCGTTCGCCCAGCAGCAGTGCCACAGAGCTCATTACACTTCCAAATGCAGCCGCTGTGTGTTCCTCTCCTGGAGCTGCCTGATTAGGGAGGGGCACAGGTACTTTTTATGCCATCCTGCACGGCTGCTGGGGAACGTTCCCTTGGCCCGGACACTTTTGGCTGTTGGTGTACGTCCCCTGGCTTCAAGGCTATCAGAATCTGACACTGTAGCATCTGGCCTAGCCATGCACTGTATATGGACTGAATGTCAGTTAATTTAACATATTGTTATTCCTTATGACTTCATTGGACACACCTGGACAGCCATGGCATTAAAGCAGCATTATGCGAGAGCTGGTATTTCTTGTTCTTGGGCTCCCCCTTACAATCGAGAAGTGTAATGCGTGCTAAAGAACACTCTTTACTTATGCATTTCTGCACAAGCTGTGAGATACAGAAAGAAGCATGTGCACTGACACAATATAAAGTATTTTTTATAGTATTTTTATATAATTTTACACAAATATGAATCGGGCTACACAATGTTGCCCAGTTCTCAGGAGCATTGTTCTGCCCGCTTCACCAAAGTAACATACCTCAGGTTCTGGCAAGCCGATCCCAGAGTAGCAACGATAACAACTCTATTCTCCCTATTACAAGTGAATTAAGCATCAACATGTTTTTGAAGCTGTTTTACATAAAACTGCTTTAAGGGATCAGTTAACAGAGAAGTCATCCATTAGGGTAAAAATAACTGTTTTGAAACTCAACAGCCAAATAAGTTAATATGTTAACTAAGCTCCTGTAGAACACTGCCTGTGTTGTTAAACCAGACCAGATTCATTCCTCAGTGCAGAGTTTAAGATTGTGTGAATGTTCTTGTATTTTTATGTGTATGGTGATATATGTATGTTCACAGTAACCAGCCCTAAACATTACTAGCCCACTAGCCCAGCCCAGAATATTCCCAAACCTCCCGGGGTAGGCGGTATTGTTATCCACTACACTACACTACACTACACTACACTACACTACATCCGCCACCAACCTTTCTCTAAATAGTTTTCATTCCTCTTTCTGTTTTTTCCATCTCTTTGTGGTATTAGGCACTGTCTCATTGTTCCTCAATATGGCTAAGCTGTATCACCCTTCTATGTGTTGTGGAAGTGCAATATGACTACCTGACACTTGACGTTTTGGTAGTCCACTTAATTTCTCCCGGTTACAAAGCCTGGGGTAGCCACAGATCCCTGTGATCATATTCACAGTGTCACAGTGTGATTGCATTACATCCTGACTCCTCCTTTACTGTGGGTTTGTTTGAATTTATTTTAGCATTTTCTTTTACATCATACACCCTATGATCATATTTATTTAGTAAATATGTATAATATATATAATATGTATAATATATTTATTATTATTTATTATAATATTTAGTATAATAGTATTTGCTCTATGGATTTGCATGAGTGTATTTTAAAATGAATGTGCATTTCAGGCCAAAAGCTGAAACTTCGGGCATCTAGTTCCAATCACCACTGCTGAGAACAATTCTGATCCGGTCAGTTTCATTATAACAGGTTATTTTACATAAACCCACTTTCATTGTATTTACATCGTAATCTATCAATGATGTACTCTAAAAAACTATTAAAAATGTAAAAATAATTCTAATCTAAAAAAAAAGAAATCTTATTTATAAATATTATTATATATATATATATTTTTATATATATATATATATATATATATATATATATATATATATATATATATATATATTCTTATTTATATATACTCAAATGTAACTTAAAAAAGGGGCTCCTGGGTGGCACAACTGTCTAAGCGGCGGCTCTTTTAGCAGGGTGTGAATTAGAAATTACACAATTTGTGAAATTTTCTCCATACTTATATCCATTTTTAGAAGTGCGTGTATATGTGTACATTACTTGCTACATTCTGCTACATTTGTCTCAAACATGTTTTGCATTCACTGTTCACTGTTTGGGTTATAGGCAAATGATGTGAATTTGATTTTACATTGAACTAATATTTACTGTTCTGGCGCCATTTCACATCACCAAGTTCCACAGTACTCCACTTTCTAGACAGTAAAGTCTTGTTAGATGGCCCTTTGGGACTGACCTTCACTAAAGCTGTCCCACTCTGTTCTGGAAGATGGTTTCCTGCCTGAACTGACTCTGCCTTCCCTTGCCCTCATGCCCCTCAGTATCATTGTTCCCACTCTGAACTTTGCTGGCTCTGCCCTGTCCGGCCTCATCACGGCAGGACGCTGACCCAAAACAAAGCCCTTATCGCCACTGAAGCTCAGGGTGTGGAGGAGCTTGGAAGAGTGGTGTTAATTAACGGCCATCCCCCCGAGGCAGCGTGTGCTGTGGCTGATAAAAGTGGTGGGATGATGGCAGCTCACTTCCAGAGGTCATAGAGTCACCACCGCCTTCTATTATACCAAATAACAAGAGGAAGAAGGGGGAAAAAACCCTGACGTCCAAGCTGCATCAAAACAGCAGGCTTATGGATGCAGTTCCTTTGTTTTGAGAAAAGCCTGGAAGTTTTAGCTGTGAACTTCTACAGCAGTCCTGGACAGAGGATGACTGAAAAGATTCATTGGGTTATGCCAAGAATACCCACATGGTTACTGGGAAATCACAAGGTGAATACCCCCAAGTCCTTACAGACAGACCAGAGGAGGGCTCAAATACGCAACCCCAGGCCCCTGGAGCTGTGTGAAACATGCACTACCTGCGGCACCACCGTGCCACCAGGCAGTTCTATGTAAAAAAACGGTGTCCGGATTAAACAGACTGGATAAGTAAAGTCCAGAGTTGTTCTAATGAAGCTGTTTTGATGTTTTTAAACATTAGAGCAACAGTAGAAGGGATTCCAGGAACATTAGTTTCAAATTAGGACTTTCTATCAGGCAGGAGTCAAAGAGTCAGCAGTCTGTGAAACTGTGCAGTGAAATGAATGCTTTCCTACTTTATTACGCTGTGCCTCCTGGAAAAGTACTGCAAAAGATATACAGTCAGGTTAAAAAATATATGGCAACTTATTACTGCTGTTTTTGTAGACACTTGTTCACCCTGCTTTTTTATTATAATCAAAGGTACAGTGTGGAGAGAGTCTGCCAATTCTCCCCGCTAGACAAAGGAAAGCCTCACGTTTTATACCCTAGCACACGTCACATGTAACAGTTTGCATATGACACCAATCACCTAGCACAAGTGTTATCATAAGGGTTGAAAATGAGCCCCCACCTTTGCTTAAACATACATGGTACACATGAAGACACGACTGGAGCAGCTTAAGATCTCAATCTTACAGAGCTAGACATGGGAATGGAACTTGCTCTCCTTTCCCAAGACAAGCCCATTGGACCTATACCCCAATTTCAGGGGGTGTATATATAACTGTATATGATAAATTTAGCATATATGATAAATTTAACAACAATGCAGATAAAAACAACGCAGCAATTTAATATGTACCCAGTTTAGCAGTTTTACATAGCAGTGGTATCAGTGGTAATGATCCTTTGATGGTGGGGCAAATGCTTAAATAGTGCCTCATTTGGGAGCCACTGAAATTGGATAGATTTCTCTACAATCTAGACAATCGAGACACAAATTATTGAAAGCTGAAATTTTGTGCCCTTTTCCCCAGTTAACACAATTCGCAGCATCACAGCACTCTGTCTAAACAGCCCAGTTCAGAACAGCCGGTTTAAGTGCCGGTTCCTGTAAATGATAATGAGCCACTGCTCCACTGCTCTTTTCATTACTCCTCTCTGTTCTTAGACTCATTCTCATTCACTAACATTTACTTCACCTTGAGTTCACATCTCTCTCACTAACTAGCTTAAGCTTTCTCTCTCTTGCTCACTTTCCCATGCCACACACACTATCAACCTCTATCACTCTTCTGTTCCACAAACACACCCCCATCCATAGTCTTCTCTACAAAACTTAATGGCCCAAAAAATATTATACTAATACTAAGCGGTTATAATTTAGAAATATTAACTTTCTTTATATTGAACGTCAGAATTCATGTACTACTAATCAGTTTGTAGAACTTTAGTCTCCTACAGCAGTCGGTATGCTGTGGTTTGAACATCCTACTCCACTCTTCACATATATCTCTTCCTACAAAGCTCAGTTGCTTAGCAAGCATGCTGTTTAAGCCTATGGAACAAAGCAGATTTGATACTGACTCGAGTAAAAAGGCACTGCCCATCATGTGTTAATGAAAACAGGGAGGTAACCTTCACAACAGCCGACTACACTAATTAGTGTACAAGCAATTAATAAAAAGCTTCACAACAGTAACCCTATTAGGAAGGAGTGAACGAGTGATGGAACAGCTGAAGTATGGAGTTTTGGTCTTTCATTTGCCTAATGGCTTTGATTCCGTGCATGCTGGGTGCTGACCCTAGCTGAGCGCTCCTGCTGTGAGATGTTTGTTATGTGGCTGCTCCAAACCCTGATGTGCTGTTTTATTTGGCTAATGCAATCACACAATGTGTCCTCAACATCGAGGGCTCATCTCGTTTGGGTTCTACTTCCATTACCTGTGCACTGCACAGGTCCTTTCACTGAGGCTTTATTCTTGCATCACAGCCGCTGACCAGAGAGACGTAAACAGCACTCTCTCTGCCTTAGCAACACAAGCCTCGCCTCCTGCTGCTTATCAGCCGCGAAATGCTTTTAGGTGCTCCTTTTTTCATCCTCCCATGTTTTTAAACACTAGAGGTGCTGACACTTTGGAGAAGGCCAATTTGTGTAGCGGTGTGGAGAGGCAGCAGGGGGGGTAAAGAGACCATGAGAGATGGAAGAGAGCGAGAGAGTTGTAAGTAAAGCTGAAAACTCCTAGCTGGGTTATTTTCTCTGAAGGACAGCTTCACTATCACCTCTTCTCTGCTGGTGTATAGTGTAGCATGGTGTAGGCCCGTTTCCTTTTCACTTTGGAGAGGGAGCTATTTTTTCCTTTCTCTGGAGACCACCGTCATACAAGCTACAGGTAAAATTGCCTTGAGTGCAAAGGTAAGAGGACGCTGCTATCTGGCAACTAAAAGGAAACTTTCGACTTGGCTGATTCAGGATAGTTTGTGGCATTCGTGTTGTTGAACGTAGGTTTGAAGCAATGTTCAGAGCAGCATATGAAGCATTCAAGCTCTCCTCATCAACATAGGAAGAGGGTAAATTGCACATAACCAGATCTAACCATGGAGGTAGCATGGGAACTGGAGAGAGTTACTGGCATTAGCTAGTTTTAGCTGGGATTTGCTGGGATTTGCTCAGTGGTGCATGCCCAGGTGGGTGTTTGTGTCCAGGAACCAGTCACCTTTGCTTCATAAGGGACTTTATACTAAAACTAAAACTCAAGCCAATTACCTAATTGGTCAGTTTAACCTGACTGGCCATGCTAGATGTTTAAAAGTTTGGCAAAGAAATGTACAGAATTTGACCATAAGCCAAGTTACAGAAAAGACTTGGGTTCCTATTGAATTCTAGTGTGTGTTAGCTCTATCTGTGATGTGTTTGGGGTGTTCTCTCTGTGGGATTCCTTCAGGTTCTCAGGTTTCATCCCACCTCCCAAAAACATACAGTAGGAAGTGGCTATGCTAAATTGTCTCTAGGTGTGAGAGTGACTTGCTTAAGGCTCCAGATGACCAGTCCTGACCAGATAAGAAGATGGATGGATGGATGGATGGATCTTCATAGATCAGCAAGATCTGAAAGCAGCAGAAGTTTGAGACCAAACTATTTTATAGTATATTTTTGTAAGATCAACCATATCTGAAGTAAGTGGAAAGCCTTTAGAATAACTCATTTAATAAGCAATAACATAAAATGCAAGAGATATGAAAAATGTAAGTGTCTTGAAATTTTGATGTATTACAACTCCACCTTGTTTAGGTCTTTTTTGTCTATAGTTTTGTTTAATCTTCTTGTATCATGGTCTTCTTTTTCACTTTGGTTCCTTTGTTTCTTACATGATTCCTTTAGATTTATCCGTAGGCATTTCATTCCTTGTTTGGATTCTCCTACTTTAATCCACTTCTGCCATTACCTCTAATTATGATTCTGAAATTTTCCAAATAAATATATCCTGCCCCCATGCCATGTTTGTTGCAGTATGTTGCAATGTTCTCTAGATTCCTCTTCTGCTGTGGTTAACCCTAATAGACAACACACCAAAGAGAGAGAGGGAGAGAGAGAGAGAAAGAGAGAGGGAGAGAGAGGGAGAGAGAGAGAGAGAGAGAGAGAGAGAGAAGATGTGAACTCAAGGTGAAGTAAATGTTAGCTAACTAGCTCAAATGGAAAAATGAGAATCAACTTGTAATGAAAAAGGGTGGGGTGATCATTTAAAGGAACAGGTACTGAACTCCACCGTTCTCTCATACAGTCACAGCTTCAAAAAACACACTTGGCCAAGTATATTTTTTCTACAGATCGCTAAATGTCTCTGTAATGATCTTGATCTTGCACTGTTTTGTCTGTGTGGTGTCCTTTCACAGCATTGCACTCATATTGTGAGCGAGAGATGAAGCTGTATGAGGGCTAAGGAGCTGCATTTATTAAAGCTCCCTGACAAGAAGCCAGAGCCTGCAGGGTTTACAGCAGAGCCTGGAGTGGCCTCTGAGCACACACTCGCTCAGCAGCCTCACTCCAGACACACATACGCACTAATACACACACACACACACACACACACACACACACACACAGTTCAAAAGCTGCAGCAGCATCGAGCTGCTGAGGTAAATATTAGCCTGCACATGTCTGATGGCAATTTAATGCAGCCATTAATAATCTAATGCTATCAATATGCTCTCACTGCTGGCCCAGAGGATGAATGGGCCTCGGCCTCCCTGCCGTCATGCTGTATAATTTCCTCATTGTCGCTGATGGTGGCGGACGGCTATAGTAACGGCCTGCCTGATTAGTGATTAACATGTTTACAGGGCGAAATATTTACAGCATAACAACAAGCGGCTCGGCTGCTCGGAGACAAACGCCACAGCGGATGATGTCTTTTTAACAACGTGCTTTGTATGCATGCAGCGGAGCCCTTGCGCTAGACTGTGCAGGAGGAAGTAATGCATAAAACAAGCGCATGCTTTAAGTCTAGGGCCTTTGTTACAGACGAACACGCTCCCAAACGGACAATACCATTACAGTCTTATTAAAGGACCCTAATGGCTTCTCTGGCAAAGGTGCTGTTGATTCAGCAAGCAGTGCATCGTCCCTCAGAAGGGGTTTATTATTATGTCAGGGAATCATTTACAAGAACATTCTTCATCTCAAGTGAAAAAGAGGCTTTAAAGTTAGTTACTAGCTCATTACCAGCAGATAATCATAAACTATACACAGGCATTACAACAGAAAATATAAACATGCAATAAAAGAATTAAAATAAATAAATAAAAGCATACAATCTTGACTATGATTTTAATTCATGTGTTTTCTTTTACCTGTGCAATTACTTTTTTACAACAACTCTAATGACATGTTTTATTTATGCACAAATGGACACATTTGAATAAAGGAATCATTCTATTCAAGTGTCCAGTCTGGTGATCAACTTTAAAACACATTTAACCCAAGGTTTATTATTCAGTTATTAATCCTAACTTTCCTGCGTCCTCATATAGGGACATTACATTTCTGCTTCTCTGCACCATGATATTTTTTTTTTAAAGCTTTGACCCTTTGGCCTCAAATGAGGACATTGTTTTTTGCAGAAATGACTTCCTGTACAAAGACTAAGGTTAGTTTTTATACCTGTTAGGACCTACTCATTTTAAATAAGCAAAATTACAACTGCACACCAAGCAAAAGTCAGCGTCTCGAGAGGTTAATGCAGAAACCCTTATGAATGATTTGGTAACTGTTTTGTGAAGTCCCACAGGGTTCCATTTTGGGGTTTATGAAGCTGATTGTTATGAGAGTGAAAAAAATAAGCCAATGCACAGCGTTTCAGGGGTTAAGCATCATTTACCACAGATGTTACTGAAGATGAACTTCAGCCAAAATAAAATAAATGTGAATATGGCTACATCTGTTGTAAATCGGCCTTCTCGCCCCACAGTGCCCCGTCTTTAGTGTGAGACTCTTTGGTTTAAAGTCTAGGAAAACCTTCTGATGATTAGTAGCTTGATTCTGCCGAGTAGCTTGAAAGTGGATGTAACTTTTGCAAAACAACAAGCACTATATTCTCATTTCCTGGCTAATACAAAGGTTGAATATATATATATATATATTACATAACAGGGCAGAGAATATATTAGAGTGTGTTCAGACTTGACAGGTTTTGCTCAATTTAAAGGAACCCTGGTGTGATTGCTTTATTAGTGCTGTTCATTAGAACAAGTAAATAAATGCTCCAATGTGAACCCTGGTGTGCAACAAACAAATGAAACAAGACCAACTGAACAGGCTGGTCTCAGTCCACGTCTAAATGCATTCTGGTGATGTTCAGCTGAAATATGAAAGGAACACAGTCCAGAGATTAAACCAAACACATGTCAAACTGTCATCATCTTGCTGTATACATTGCCTTTGTACATGCATAATGAGTTCCTGCTGCAGTTTTGACGTGAATGTCTGTCTGTTTATGAGTTGGTGAATTAGTACTTATGGATAGTTACGAGGCTGACATGCATTCAAAGCTACTTTAACACTCATTGTTCACACATACAGGCACATAAGTCCATTATATAGCCTAAATGATTGCACTTGCATTTACAGTACATCTAATACAATGCAACAATGTGTCATTTTCTGCTTTGGTCCAGACCAAGGTAACTGAAGGATTAACACACGTTTTTGGCCAAATGCCTCTTTTAATGTATTATGAAGCTCCCTTTTACGGCACTACAGTGAGTTTCTGAAAGCACAAATGATTTTTCCCCATGCTATAGTAGGGGTGTTAGCTGCTGATCTTTCATGAGCAGCAAACATTGACAGGGAGGCCATGCAATCAATACTATGCATGCAGTGCAGCGATGTGAGACATGTTAGGGTCAATTCAAGAGGATGGAGGTCTTGAGGCACTGATGACATCACAGCAGTAATGATATTTGACCAAAACAGCACTGACCAGCTGTAGTCATTTTAGGTGTAAGCATAAAGATTGTTTTGTCATTGCTCACAAATCTAGCACTTCTTTCAGACATGTTATCTTTCTAAGTTCTGGGAATAAAAGGCAGAATTGGATTGTCATCAGCAATGGAATGATTGGGACAATCAAAAAATGAACAAAGGCTATGTTAATATTACCAGTCTGGTGTTGCCCAATGACCGATCAGATGAGATTAGATGTGGGCCACTTTCTTTAATCGGGTACATCGTCTACTTCAGTGAGATTCTTGTTCGTTTTGCATAAACGTTTAAGGTCTATCCATATGATGTTTAGGTCTGGGGACTGCGAGGGCCAGGCAAAACCTTCCGCTTATGCCTCTTCAGGTGGTCCATTGTGGGCTTTGAGGTGTGTTTAGAACCATTATCCTGTTGTAGTAACCATTATCTTTTTTACTTCACATGAAAACAGGATGATTAAGCCGCTCTCATCCCCATGCAACAAGTGGGGTGTGTACCTGTGGGCAGGTGGGTTAGATTAGAAACTCATTCGAGTCTGAGCAAAGATCTGTGCAGTAGGTTTTCACACATGCTTTGAGTGTACTCAGTTACAGATCGCTGTCCCAGGGAGCAGACTAGGGCTAACTGTGGAAGAGTCTGATGCACAAGGGTGAAAGGTCGTAGCACCTTCAATACGACGAGGCCGAATTTAAAGCCGTGGCCTGTGGCGAAACAAATCAGATTCCTGAACAGGTGAGCACACCGCTGTCCCTTCATTTCAACCACAGCACTGAAGCAGTGTGTGGAGAATAATATAGCCCCTCTATAAATAGCCAGCATCAGTGGTCTGTTGTTGAGTCAGACCATCTCCACATGAGAGGGCACTGGTTTAAAGAAAGGGAGAAAAAAAAAGAAAGAAAAATAACTACACACTGGCAGAGTCACTCGAGCTGTCACAGAACATTTCCTTCCTGCACTGTTTTTGTCCTGATGCTAAATTAAGGATTTTGTCTCCCACACACACACACACATACACACACGGCCAAATTTCAGTATAACTCTGTGTGCGCATATGTGTGAGGGAATTAAGCAGCGTTCGTAAATGCAGTGTGTTTTCTCAGCTCGTTGTTCTGGTGCACTGGGGTGGCTCTTTGAAGTCCTGAAGGCAGGGCACAAAGTGGACGAGTCTTTGACGGCCGGACGTATGCGACGAGACCTCTCTGCAGACGGGGGTAGCCATGGCAACCGCAAGGCCCTTACTTTGGCGACCCAGCTTGGATGACAGGCACAGTGTGGGGGAGAAAGGGCAAAAGCGGCGTTTTTTCCGAAGCCCCATCGCGGTTTAGCCTCGGAATCTGAGCCAAATTGTCACGGCCCTTGAGGTTTCTAGCTGGCTACATGCACATCAGCAGCAGTCAGGCTGCAGGAGCAGCGTGGAGGGCAGTCATTACAGTACACAAGACAAAGAAAAGAGGAGGGGAAAGGTTAATAGTGAGGACTCCCCAGCTTCTATCATGGCCTAAAAGTGGGATTTAGGTAGAAGAATAAATGCCATAAATCATTAGGAGACTTTAAGGCAGCCCTTCAACAAGCACCACTCTCTCTGGCACTGCTCTGCTAGCTAGAGCCTGACTTATGCTGAGTTTAAGGAGCTACAAATGGCCATATTCCCATGTTATTTTACATTTATGATTGCATTAGCCATTTCTCTCTCTCCTTTCTTGCTAATTGAAAGCTTTGCAATATGTAGAACATAATAAAATGATTATTATTTTAGCAATAGCAGCAGCACATGTGTATTAGGGGCCTGAGGCAATCTGCTTGAAAAACAGTGACCCTGACAGGCTCCTTGTCTTTTTTACTGATCTTCTGTCGGTCACTGTATGAGCACTCCACCTCCACAACACCCCATTACTCCACCCCATCTCCTCAAACCCCCATCACTCCACTGCATCATATCAACACCTCATTACTCCACTGCATCTCCTTACCTCCCATTACTCCACCCCCATCAGTTTGATTGTTCAGCTTAAACAGGGAGGAAGCCTCTAAGCACTCAGTACTTCTGTAGGAACAAAAGTCATGCCAAGAACCATGCTAATCAAGAGCTAACATTGGAAGTGCTTTTCCACTGTCAAGGATCCACATTTTGAATTGAGCAGCATCACAGATCAGGCTAAATGATTATGAAGGGTAACAATCCTGAAATCCTATTAGTGAAGTCATGTTTCACTATGAGAGGCAACCAATCACATATGTTAAAATGTGGCGCTGTGGCAGATTGTCTCAGCTGCAGACTGAAGATTCAACATTTGAAAGCACAGCAAGCGTGACATACAGTATAACAGTTGGAAATAGTAATTCATTTATATTAAATGTGAGATCACCCAAGTCTGTATTAGATCAACCCGTCCATCTTCTTATCTGCCACTTCCTAACCAATTTACCTACCATGTGTTTTTAGGAGGTGGGAGTAAACTGGATTATCCAGAGGAAGTCTACTCAGACAAGGGTAGCACACGCTACACTGCTCACAGACTGGCGTGAGGATCAAACCCACAACCCCAGACCCTTATGTCTGCGCTGCACACACACTACCTGCTGCAATTTTGGAATGTGAGGGGTCTGCAACCACCTTAGCACCCCCACTTCTGACTTCTCTGTATTTGAAAAATATTGGATATCGGTATCGGCCCAGAGTTTCTACTTGGGTGCATCCTAAATTGCCTGTGTGAATTCTGCAGCAAATGCTGACAAGCTGTAAGGACCTCGATTCCAGCCAGCATTATCATCCAACTGAGATCTCGGTCAGGTCCTGCTGCTAACTGTGAACAATGCTGTGTGCAATGAATGGCTTACAGATGAGGGAGCTAATAGCAGCACTCCTGCACATCTTTTCCCAAGCCTTTAAAATAAAATGCCGCTACTAGAGCCCCTCTCGGTCCACGGCCGCTCCTCCAGAGCGAGCCTGAGAAGAAATTAATTAGCCTGTAATTAGCTAAAGGACAAGGCGATGAGAACAGATGGAACAAATGCCAGGAGAGCCCTTTGGGCCCGGAGCGGCGGCTGTGGAGGCACGCATGAGCCCAGGGAGCCACAAGCGCCTTTAATTAGAGGATAAAAGGGGTCCGCACTGGGGGCTTCACATGCCGTCCTTCACTGCTGCCCCTGCTCAGTCCCTCATTAAAAGTTGAGCTGGCTCTTTCAGATGGTGAGGGTGTGTATGTGTGTGTGTTGGGGGGAGGTTATGATTAAACTGACCTAAGGATCCAGCTCCGATCACAACACTGCTGTAGGTGGGGGGTGAAGATCCAGGACAAAGTGGCAGTCGGGTGTGACCTATGGGCAGTGTGATATAGCAAAGAGAGGAAATGTTAATATGAGGCTCTTCAAAAATTATGCATTAGCTTCACTTCACTCTACAAATCTTCACTCTTCAAAATGTAATCAGGTTAGTTAAATACTGAGCCACCTATGAACTGAATCGAAGAGCTCAGAACAGAATTCAGCTCATTACTCTGAGAAAACCCAAAGCGGTGTCACAAAGCAGTTTAGCCAAACTTGTGTGTGGGAGGTCTATAGCAGTTATTGCACTTTTCGTCAACCCATCACCTTCATCTCAGACACTGAAAGCAGCTTGTCAGCGACTGGCCTCTCTAATAGAGGAATATGTGATTGAATTGATCGGCCTCCAACAGCATTTGTACTTGGCAGAGACGCTTGTATATTCTTGGGATGTTCTCTCTTTATTTGGCAAGGTGAAAGTAATCAATATGGTGGAGCTGACAAAGACATTGTTCTGCAGATCCCATTAAAAACGACGGCTTGGCCCCAGCGTGTCCTCGCACAATTATCATCTGTTTCCATACTGCTCCAGTCACTTCCCTCCTCATCCATTCAAACATTCACCTCCTCTCCTCTGCTTGTGTCAGGACAGCATGCAACCATATACAGTGCCATCACAGAGGCGTGGGATGTGGAGATGCTTGTGAGGTTGCAGTATCCCCAGATTTCAGCACAATTTTAGGTAAGACTCTACATTTTTGTTAAGGGTGTCTTGTTTTTTTTCTTTCATATTTTCAAAACAAGCAGTAGTCTTGTGCTGCTTGCGTGCAAGCTTTATTGTCACAGCGAGTTGAATTGCTTCTCTTGCCAACTGCTGGCCACTTTTAGGGACATATTCATAAAACACTGGAACAATTAATTGTCCTTAAAAACAGGTTCCTCGAGGGTTCTTTAGTCTATTCTTTTCTCAGTGGTAATCTGCAGTTGGGCAGGCCATGGTCTGGCACAATTCCCTCTAAACTAACCCTAACTAAACCCGCTAAACTACAGGTATCAAAATGGGATGGAACTGTTCCCCCTGGTTTCAAGTCATAAAGACCTTGCAAATTAGCTGAGAAGTTGAATCAGGTGCGTTAAGCTAAAGGCTACTGTGAGCCACCAGAACCAGCATCTGACACACAAACTAATGCTGACCATATACTAGAAGACTTCAAAAAACCCTCTGACAGTACTTTCAAATGTCTGACAACTTTAAGGCTTCAAAAATCTATGCTGAGCTGTCATCCAGGCCCAACTGTGAGTCTCTGCAGACTGGGGGTGTGGGCATGACAAAAGGTGGACGTGTCAAAAAGTGATACATGCAATAGAGTCAGTGTGCCAAAAGGTTAATCCTGTTGGCCGGAAATGTGCCAGTCATAGGATCAGGCAAATGAGGGTTGCATATATATTTATGGCAATGATTATGACTAGTATACATCTATAATTAAATTAGTAGATATCTATAAATGTGTTAATTTAGCAGAGGAATTTTTCTCATTTGGACTTCGCAGATCCTGCCAAACCTAGCGGCATGGGGATGGGGAGAGATGTGACAGGTGTGTAAGTAGAGGTCTTTTAACACAGGAGGAGGCTGGTGATTGGCTAAAGGAAGGTTACTCTGGATTAGAGCTTTATCTCAGGTTTTGTTTTTATTAAATTAGTTTGATTAGAATTCTGTATGTGTCCCATTTCCTTCTAGCACTGCACAAGTTGTATTTTCTGGCACTTTGCCACCTGTGCAGTATTTTGACTTTTGGAAGATGTGCATGCTTTTTACTGAAACCATCTGGAAGGCAAATCTGAGAAATTAGTCAAGCTATGAAGTAATAAGCGTACACATCTGCAAATCTTACACATGCATAGCATGCCAATCTGCTTTCCCAGGTGTGAAGAAACTCACTGTGTGACAAATTCTGACATCGCTTTATTGTGGAGTCTGGGTGGCCGCGTCTAAAGATGAACTTGAATGCTAACTCACCATGTATAAACAGCTTTCAACCACGGCAGGCATGAGGATGGGACTCGGGAGGCAGTGGCTAATGTAGCTGGTCAAAATGTCAAATTTATGCATGCATACACTGAGCCTGTTACCAATCAATCAATCAATCAATTATTACTTGAATGCCACAGTCTATCCGAGTGATGTTGCTGACCATCTGCATCCCTTCATGGCCACAATTTCTCATTTTCTAAAGGGTGTTTACAGTATGATAATGCACCATACCATATCAATGAGTAACATATCAATGAACACATCAATGAGTTCAGTGTTCTTCAGGAGCCTTTCCAGTCACCAGACCTGAATCCAGTAGAACACCTTAGGGCTGTGGCAGAACGTGGAATTGGCAGCATGAAACTGCTCCTACATCTGTGATGTAATGAAGTCAGCATGGATCAGGAGCTCAAAGGAAAGCTCAACCCAGTATCAGTGTAGTGTTCCTAATATATTTTTGGAGATGATGGTAAACAGCTTAGGACCCTTTCCTATATTCCTACATGGTTTGATGTGTTTAGTGTGGATGCTTTCCAGTGGCCTGGATGTTCTACTGAACACTTTTGGGAATAAGTAATTATTTTAATAGTATTGGTCCACCAATTGTCTTTAAATTTGAGAGGAGGTGATGCATGGTGCATGGGTTTCAGGTTCATGGGTTTCATGGAGAGATGTACATATAAGGTGAAGTAAATGATAGCTTGCTGGCTAATGCAGCTAAAGTAGAAAGAAAGGAACCTTGAGTAACCTCATCCTTCTTGGAACTACAATGAAACTATAATGAAAAGGGCTCCAAGTGGCTTTGCTGAAGTCAGAGAGAACAATATTGTCTGTGCTTTCTCGTGTAGGTAGATGGCACATTCTCCCCTCATTACTCTTAGAGTAACATTGGCCGGCACAGGCGTCTGTTAGCTGGTCCTGGAGCTGGGGACCCGGCTCTTTCCTCAAAGTGTGTCTGCTGCCTGGGAATGCTGCATCTGTGACAGTTCAAAAAGATACTGTCTGGTTTTGTATGTATCAGAGGAGACATGTGTTACCCTTCTAGTGTTGGGAGCAGGGAGCGGGAGCAGGTTAATTGTCAGTACCAAACTGGGAGAAAAAGGGGAAGATGGGACAAAATTTACAGTTAAAGAAATAAGAGGCACGCAGAGGCACTCGGATCAGATGGAGGAGAAAGGCATACACATTGAGACTACCTTCACTTCAATCCAGTCTACAGGATTCATAAAAGAGAATGGCCTCCTGCAGCCCTGTCATCTGGGACCTGAGACAGCACTACAGCTCCATAATACATCACTCCGCGGTGCGCTGGGGAGAGGGACCGATAGGCACACAAAGCCAGGCTCTGGTTTTTTGGAGCAGAGATAATACATCTAACATGACTCAACCATCTGTGCTCTCCTTTTCAGCCATGTTGAGCGTGATAGGTCTGAGAACTCCCAGTGAGGCAACAGCGTGCTGGGAAACAGCAACATCGACCAAGAGAACACAGATCAGAGAGCAGGGCTACAGCGCCATTCAAGCATTGAACCATCCTTTATTATTTAACCCAGAAACAGAGGGAACAGCACTGCTTTTCTTTGTGCTTTGGTCTAAAGAATGGCTTATACAAGGTGCTCTCAGTGGATATTCAAAAGCTTTTACAGTGGATGGTTCTGCAGTGTGGCTGTAAACTGCTTTAAGGCGAAGGACTGTAGGTATAGAACACTACATAGCATATTCAATCAATGTTAACAGGTTGAACAGGGGGCTTTAGCCAGGGATAAACTGGGATTTACAAGGTGGTAGAGCCCTACTTGTTTCCCTTATTATACAGAGATATTGACACTTGTTTAAACTGGATCAGGAAACGGTCTTCCCTAAACTGCTTTTGCAAAGTCTCTCACCAAGCACTTTATTAGGAATACTACACTAATACTGGGTTGAGCCTCCCTTTGCTCTTCATACAGCCTCAGTTTTTCAAGGCATTGATTGCACAAGATGTTGGAATCACCCCACTGAGATTCCGGTCCATGTTGATATGGATAAATTACAACTTGTTTGTCTGTGATTCTGTATATACAGAATGACCGCTTACTACACTTCCAATTTTTTCTTCAGTCTAGTCACTGGCACTGGAAGGGGGGAGGGCTAGCATGTGATTCCTCAGAGACAGGTGAAGCCAGCCAACTGCACATTTCAAACTTTCAAACTGTGGCTATTAACTTTCAAGCCTTTCTGACACATAATCCTGATCATCATGCTTCCAGAAGCATGTACAAAATACAACTCCTGCCCTCCCAGCCCTCCCAGTTTCCGATGATGATGGAGTGTTAGGAGAGAAAGAGGTGGATGGGAGTCCTTTGAGACTCAGCTAGTTAAACAGATTTCACAGTATTAGACTGTATTAGAAATGATTTATGATGATAAGTTGCAATAACATTAGCTATTCAGCTATGCTAGCTGTCCACAAAGGCACCAGAGTCCTGTTCTGGTGTGCTGCAGTCCAGTTTAACAGCGGGCCTCATCTGTTCTTGTAGACAAGTCCTGCCTCCTGTCACTCACCTTCATCACTCTTGGATCCTCTCTGCCGGCTTCGTCCAACATCGCTACCAAGCATAAATCGAGCAATAGCCTAATTTTTTTCATGTCTGTTGCTGATTAGCTGCAATACAGTTGTGTGGCTGAACCTAAGCCACTTACTTTGTTTACCATTTACAGCGCCAGGGCACAAACACTGGACTATACAGCGATGGCAAAGTCCAGCACTGGAAACTGGAACTGGAAAATTCAAGGTCCAGATTTAAAGACCTCTGCCATAGATGCTGTCCTCTGCTTTCTTTGGCTGCAGCTGGCCGAAGCAGGGGGAGCGGTTATTGACACTGCAGGAGCCCAGAATCTTCTCCTTCCAGTAACACACATCCATCTTGACCACCTGCTAAGAGAGAGAGAGAGCGAGAGAGAGAGAGAGAGAGAGAGAGAGAGAGTGGGGGGGTGGGGTGGGGGGAAGAGAGTCTTTAACTCTAACTGGCACTGTGATTGGATCAGGTCTTTCCCTCCATCGCTGCTGTTTTTGATCCAACAGCAATTACCAGAGTAGCGTCCTACTATTACCGTGGTATCAGGGATGGGGTTTTAATTAAATGAGTATATACTGATACAAATCACATCATGGGAGAGGTAATAAGGGGACAGCATTTACTAGCTCTCACTTTAATGAACTGCCCAGCCTGCTTCCTTATTCGGGGGCTATAAAAAATCCACCAGCACATGAATTCACAAGTCACACGTACACTCCTGCTCACTTGAGCGCGGCCTTTCAGGTCCATGCTACACTGAATAATGCAATTCCAATTTCGGGCCCAATTCCGAGCTTAAACAACACTGAATATTTCCCCACCCATCACCTCTCTTTTAGTGTGTGACATGGGGAAGATTGTGTGAGCTGAGACTGGCTAGGCAGCGGGTAACACTGGGGGAGGAAAATGTCCTGGCTTGTTTACTCTGAGCCATAGCTGACTTTTCCAGCTGACCTGGGGTGATGCCAGTCAAGCTCCGCAGGGCTGTGTGTAATTCCCAGCCTCTGACCTCCTTGCTGCACTGTGGCGGAAATGATTTCCTTTCAGATAATGTTTCGCAACCTAGCGTCTGCCATTCTCTCAGAGTGTTGTGGTATGAATTTTTAAAGCCAGATAAAGACAGTGTGTGTGTGTGTGTGAGGTGGTGAGAAAGTGGATGAATGAATTGATTTGACTCTGTCCATCTGGCTGCTGTACCTTCAGTGGCAGCTGCAGTCCGGTGTGTGAGAGGAACGTGTTGGCCCAGGAACCTGCTGTGATCACCAGACGTCTCGCCCTGTACACGCCAGATCCAGCCGTCACGGTGACCACTTTCTGTCCATATTGGATCACACCACTCTGTGCCTGAGAAGAAACCATCTGAGAAGAGAACAGAGAGAAATGAATCCTACATGCACTTTACATTTACATTTACATTTAAGGCATTTAGCAGACACTCTTATCCAGAATGACTTACAAAAGTGCTTTGCTATTTACCCAAGAAAAACCTTAGCTAGTTAGAATAGACTAATAGTTCGAGTCAATAAGGTGACCATAGTACCCTGCTATGCGTCCAAGTATTCTCTGAAGAGGTGGAACTTTAGAATGGAACTGTGAATTTTCCTTAGCATAGTTAAATAATGAGTTATATATATATATGTGTGTGTGTGTGTATTTTGTATGTCCACAAAAAAGTCAAAAGTGAGCCAAAATGTAAAAAAAAAAAGATTTTTATGATACCCTTTATGTTCCCCTCAGTTTACAGTGAAGAACCAGGCTGAGAGCTGTCACTGTTAGACTCCCTTGTGTATTCACAATCAATGATGTTTTTAAAACTGGTTCTTTCGTCTTCCACCTATTGACTGATTCCACTGTGACTTTTTAATTACGTTGGTGGTCTTAAGCATTAGATTTTCAGTCAAGCTCCTAAGTCCAAACCAATGAGAAGCCGCACTTATCTGTATCAACCTACCATACCATAAAGAAAATACTGACTGGAAAATTGACAATTTGGCAGGAATTACAGACATTGTTTCTCAGTTTCCTAGAAGTACCTGTTGTTCCACAAAGCATACGACCCACCTCTACTGAAACCTGACAAATATTAACAGACATGTATATTTTTGTAATGATTGTACTTGTCTATGCACCGTCTCATGTTTTTTGTACTATGTCCTTGTACTACAGTATCATATACCACTGTGTTCTGCACCTTAGACTTAATCGTCAGTGAGTATTCCATTGTACTGAACAACCCTGCTTTAGTATAATGACAATAAAGTTGAATTGAATTGAATCAGGTAAAAGAGATTTATTTTCTCTGAAGAAAAGAATTGTAGAATTGTCTTTGTTTTGGTGGAACGGGAACTGGGGTTGAAGGAGAATGACACCAACACTGGATGAAACCAGAAACAATGATCAGGAAAGAGCTGGTCAGATAATGAGCTTTCAGACAGTGCCATCAGGGAGCCTAGCACTGCACTTTGGATCTGCTGTAAGCCAGAATGTGTTGAGGCTTGGAGGAGACACTGTGTGTGCAAAGGTGCAAAGCCGCAGTCCTACAGCGAAGTGCTGGAAAGCCCTAACAAGCTACACTCACTAATGATGTTACCGTCTTGTGTTAGCGCATGGTCAGGATTGTGGTCCACTGGAGTGCTGGAAGGACACACACTGCAGTACATCTCCACATCTTTTTCTAACTTTGAATATGTTAGAATATTGTGGCAGCTGTAAGTCAATGTCAAGTTATTGATGCCATCTGAGGTATGTTTGAACTGCACTCGTTAAAGAGGATAAATCTTTCAAAATACTTTGAACAAAGAAATACATGATTGTGAAATTGAGTTTCATGTGTTTGTTAGAATATGGGAAAACAATGTGTAATTGTCATGTGCTTGATGGAACACTTCTACACCATTTTCCCTTAGATTGTAACATTGTAAAACCTCCCCCAATGGCATAAAAGATGCTACATTCATAAAATTTTTCACAGAAACATTATTTAACTTTGCTTTTCTTTAATTCAGTCAACCAGTACTACTAGTCAGCTCAGTAAAACATAGATATGAACTAGCATAGCTCACAACAAAACCTTGTTATAATACTATTGTGAAACATTATTTTGGTATTAGGCATTACCATTTAATGTACCAACTTTTTATGATGTAGACTGTAGAGCTATTGAACTCTTCAGATATCTGGTTCCTATCACCACCTGATCTGATGTTTGAATCGTAATAATCAACATTGTAAAGCAGCATTATGCGAGAACTGGCATTTCTTGTTCCTGGGTTCCCCCTACAGTCGGGAAGCGTTATGCACACTTCAATCCACCCCTAAAGGACACACTATCACATGCATTTTACAAGCTACGGTAAACTAGATTAGAGTAATCCTCTCGTAATTACATTAACATGATTTTGAAGGTAATATTTTAGGGTAAAAATGCTACATAGCGTTGCTTTAAGGTGGAAAATAGAAGAACCCTCAAAACCAGTGTAAACATCTGGGTACTCTACAGGAAATCCCATTGCCATCATGCTTGAATTGAAACACAACAACTTGCACCTGTTAGCTTCATATTTAGCCAAAGTATCCCCTTTTAGCCTGCCATTAAATGAAGATCTGATGATCTGAGATGAGTTGATCTGACGTAGCCTCTGTACTGTCACACAAAGGCAAAGGGCAGTGTCAACAGTAAAAACGAGAGGACAGCTTTAAAGTGCTGTTGCTGTCCAGCCAAATATCTTTTAAGAATATAAGTGAAATGCTTCTGACTGAACATAAGTGAATATAAGTGCAGAATCACTTACATCCTCAACACGCTTGAAAGAACAGCAGATTTTGAAGGCAGTTACACTGTTGCCATTGTTACTGTGCTTTGCCTTTGTAGGGAAGTGTACCAGGGTCAACAACATCTTTATATAAAGGACCATTATGAGAAAGACTGAGCTGAGAGGAAATTGTCTCTTCAGCAGCTGCTGACCTGTGCTGCTCTGACCGCTCGATCTGCGTTCAGAACTCCGGCAGTGGTTTCCACAAATGCTGCATGTCCTCTCGTCAGGTTGACTTTGGAAATCTGTTCCTCTGCACAGAACCTTTAACAAGCTGGACGGCCTGCCCATCCTCAGGACCCACCACAAGCAGCCCTGTATGTCTACAGCAAACAGGATTGCATAGTTAGCTGCTCCAGTTAGGCCTGTAAATGAGTCCTCATTAACACTTCTGAGAGAGCTGGGATGCAGTAGCAGGCACTCATGTTGTACAATGGACTGTAATGGCCAATACTCTTACACTAGTACTCTTACACTAGTACTGTAGATTTCACATTTTAATGGGCTAACACTACCACAATACTGTATTCTGCCTATAGGCCTAGAGATGGGAAACTCCAGTACTGGTCAAGTGGAAGGCCACATTTCACCCCAGTTTGGTTATTTTCCTGCTCACACAAACCTGATTTAGCAGCTAATTCGCAGGTTTACTATGTATGTTAGAGCAGGGAAAACACAACCTCTGCTAGACTACTGCTATAGGCAAATCAAATTGTGCATGCTAATCTGATTTAATTCGTAAATCTAATACATACAGCTGAAAGGTTTCAGTAGCATGTCCCTAATAGCAATTAACATAAAGTACAAACTATTTTATTAGGTTGGTTTATTTACTGTGATTGGTGTAGTCTACTGGTTAACATTACCCTGGGTTATGACTCCTATGACACTGCATTTGACTACCTGTATAACAGGACTCAAATGTAAAAGCTGTCAAACCATGATAGTAATAAACCGTATACTGTAATAGTGAAATAAAATAAGTACATCAGGCAAAAATACATTATTCCAATGTGAAATTCAGTTGCACTGTGATTGCAACAGAAATATTCTGTAATATTTAACAACATTATTGTTTGTTTTGCATTAATTCTTCTGAAAAAAACAAAACTGAATAAACTAAACTGATGTTGAATTGAATCATTTCTCACATTAATGTTTCAACAAGTACACTGTAAAACCTAACTACACTACTTACTCAATTTATTAAGTTAACAACTTAAACACTACAGCTGAGGCATTCCGGAGACATTTGAGTTAGCCAAACTAAATGAATAGTTAAGATACACACAAACTCTTTGGCATATTTTGAGTTCTAGTGAATTTATTCAGTTGAGTTAGAGTGACCGAGTGAACTGAGTTGTCCCAGTGAAATATGAGGCCCTTTAGAGTGCGCCTTTTGTTTGTGCAGTACAGTCTTGATGTGTTAAATTCATACCTTTCCCATTGGCTCCTGGCACCATCTATTTGCATACTGGACCTGTCTCCCGCTCCCCCTCGCTCACCGTCATTGTGTATTCATTTCACCCGGGCTACCTTTCTCTACGTGTTTGGGTGTTATTTTGATGGTAGTACAGTTCCCAAGTGTTTGTGTAGAAGGCTATAAGAGCAAGTTACCAGTTTCTCTGATGTTGAGTGTGGCTCTTTGTATTCACTAGATATCAGTCTGCATGTACAGTGTCCAACTAATGCAGAATTATGTCATCAGTATTTATTTGAATTTCTGATCAGGCATACTTCATTTAACTTATCAGTTGATTTCTAGGGATAGCAAGGCTGTTAGAGCAGGGGGATCAATAAACTGTGCTGGACTGTTGCCATTCTCTGCAATCTAGTCATGAAGACCTTGGTTTTTTATTTATTCAACTTAAATGGTTTAAGGCATCAGTTTCCTCAAACCATCTGAGTTCAGGTAAGTCATCAGGTTTTACAGTATAAAAGGAACAGAGTCAGCCTTTCTGTTTCAATAATTAGATTAGAAGATTACAATGGCACTTTTTGGGTTAGTAGTTAACATTAATCATATAAGTAGTGAAAAACTAAGGCTAAAAATGGTGCTGTAAAGATTAGTTTGGTTCGAGACCTGAGACTTGATTTTTATAGTGTAATTACTATATATATATATATATATATATATATATATATATATATATTCATAATTTACATACTGTAATGTAACATTCAGATTGTGTCCGTATATGTGACATATTTGGACATATTTGATGAATGCCTAAATAGAAGCACAAATAAATATATAAAATTACAAATTCATACAGCATTAAAAACACAGATCTTGTCAGTAATTACATAAATTCTTACTTCCCAAAGCAACGCTAATCCATCTTAAACAGGACTTGCAGCAGCAACAGCACAAGCTGTTTATTCAGAGAGTTTTAGGAGTCTGCGTGTATCTGGGAAGAGATTGGGGAAGAACTGTCTGCATTACTGGGCGGCATGCTTCAGCGCCTCTCGCGTCTCTTTGAGTGATGAGTGGCACTGAGAAGACTGACCACACTCTGAAGCCACCATACAGCACACAGATTTACACTCCCACTTTTGCTTACTCCGCAGGCAGGCCCAGGCCCTATGGCTAAAAGCCAGAAGAAAAACATTTAAAGACTCTTCGCTACTATTCCTCACTGTACACTAGCTCCCAAAAGTTCAAGGGCACAAAGTGGCTTTCTGATCAGGGCCCATCAGTCACTGGGCAGAGATAAATGTTGAGCGAGAGAGAAAGAAAGAGAGAAAGACTACAGCATGGCTCTGCATCAAAGCGGAGTGAAGAATCATTTGGCGATCCATTTTACCTAACAGACTGTGAAAAATTAGGTAGCTGAAGTTTGCTAAGACTGTGGAACAGGAGAAACTTCTCTAAAGCTCTGTTTGTTCATAGTAGAAATGCAGTAGAGATATCATCCAGATGACAGGAGCATAGATACGAGAGTGCATTACATGAAATTTGGATTAAACAGCATGTCATAAACAACAGAGCATCATTGTTTTTCCGTGTGGTCATTCCCATGACCTAAGATTCCACTTCCACCAAGCCCAAGAATCTCAGGATACAGAGGCTAAATGAGGCTCTAGATCAGTGTAGCTGACACCAGGATGGTGATGATTCAAAATATTCAACCAACCCCACAAAAACTCTTAGAATACAACCCAGCACTAAATAACAATGCTTAACAAAACAACTACTGAAATAACTAATTAATTAATTACCCCCCAATTGAATAAATTAACTAAATTATTAACTATATATACACCCCCAAAGTCATCCCAAAGCATCATGGGAGCACCCTATGCCTACATCACTATGTTGGTAAATTAATGTTGTCTGAGTGGGTCAGCGTGTTGTATTGTGTCTGTTGCGAATGATAAAATACCAGTGTGGAAGCAGTGTACTATAGAGGTGAACTGGACTCTTGGTTAATGGGGGAGCATCAATACTGTTACATTGATGCTTGAGTATTAAATAAACAGCACAACCGGGCAAGAAAATCTCTAAGCTGCCAGTTTCTCAAACTGGGGTTTGCCAGGGAGCTATATAAGCTAGAACTGTAGTTCCCTGTAGTTCCTAGAAGTACCCTGCCTAGCTCACTCTAACAAGATTAATGGACACAAATGGTGACATGATAATATTGTGGCATATGAGTGCTCCCGTGATGCTTTGCGGTGCCTTTTGTATTTGTATTTAGTTCATTATAAAGGACTTGTAGTAGTAGTTTTGTTAATATCGTTATTTATTGGTTATTATAAATGATTGGTATAATTGGTTGAGTGTTTTGGGGAATTTGTAAGTGATTACCATCATTTTTTCAATTAAGCTGAGATAAAGCTTTATGGCTGTATCAAGATCTGCTTCAGGGAATGGAAGCAGTGCTAGTTATTGGTGAATTGTGAAATGTCTCATGCTAGTGATGGATGTTGTTAGACCTTTTAACCACTTCAATTGGTCTGCAAGCTCTAGTTAAAACTTGTTTCTTGACTAGCACAGTGGTAAGCACTTAAATGCATCAAGACTGCCCCACTGGCAGCTGCCACTAACAGCTGCCACTTGCTGACTGGCAGTTGCAATTTGGCTTGCAGGTTACTATCAGATGCAAGTCAGTGAAACTTACCAAAACAAGTGGCAGGTGACAATCAAATGCATTCTTGCGGAAAGGACATCTATGGCATTCAGTAACAGCTACAATGTCTTTTACAACTGCTATACCACATGTCTTTAGACTTTGGAAAAGTGCTATATAAGAGTAAAGTGTTCTTATATTTAACTTATGTTAGCCAGCAAGCTAACAATGAAACCTATCATCATTTCTTACCTGGTGACAGTTGGCTTTCACACGTTTTTAAAGCCTTTTTAAGAAGCAACAAAGGTTGCCAAAAAGACAAGTGCTAGAAAGACAGCAGGAACACCAATGTCAAGATCATCCTTGCTGCCTGAAAGAGCCCGGAGGCTATATCCTAGCTTAGTTGACATCATGACAGTGATTACTCAAAAACCCCAATAACCACCAAAACATCCCTTGCTCAACCCTTAACAAAACTACTACTAAAAGCTCATTCTTACTTACTAAACACACATTTGAAAAGCACCTCAGAGCATCATGTGAACATTCTTCTTACACAGCATCATCATATAAGTAAGAAAGAGAATAAGTATAGATTCCTCTCAACCCATGTACAGTATTTACCAACCTATACCTTCTGGGAGATGCAACAGATCCTTAAAAAAAAGACTGTAGAGTGCCTACAAAAACAGCTTTTTCCTACTGCGATAAGGTTAATACATTCTTCTGAGTAGTGGACATCAACATAGTTTGTCCATAACACGTCCAGTTTTTCTAAGAATGCACTGTCTATTTATGAACCTTTACAACTGCACGGATGTTTCCAGCTTTGCAGGTTTCTAGCCAATTTGGGCTATGTAGAAAATGCAGTCGTGGATGAAAATTATAAAGTTGTAGTGTACTTTTTAAATGTACCGCAGCACCCAAAAAGGTTTGATACTCTGATGATAAATGTTTGTCATGTGTTTTGTTTTGTGTCTCTAAAAGTTTATTTTCTGCCTTCAGTCATTGTCAGGTTGGAACAAACATGCCGAAATATCTGCAGCCAGCAGAGAAAAAGCTTAAGGTTATTCATATAACCCAGAAGTGCTGGGTCAGTGTTCTGTCATATACTGTTAACACCCAGCACTGGGTTTTGGAAGTGACCCAAATTGGGTTATTTTCTTTGAAACTGTACAGGTTACAGGTGAGAAAGTACAGAACACTGTGGCAGGTTTGATGGCACATCACTAATGCCCAGCTTAAGGCCACTTCTTGATCATTATAAACAAGACAAGCATATCATGGCTTTGATGTAAAAACTTTGTACCTCAAAAATGATAATTTTGCAGGAGAAGGAAACAACCTTCCTAACTTTTAATGGATGTAAAATGTTTTTATTGCATACTGGAGCATTTTGAATTTGTCCATTCTTCAATAAATGTAACACAGTGTAAAGAACAACAGCCAGATTCACATTTTGCAAAACAGCAAAAAAATGAACATACCAGGTTTTTGTGTGACAGCGACGATATGTGCATGTAATGCCACAAACAGATCTCTCTGTAAGTGCCTATACCTATGCACAACTACTCCTCAGATGCCACAAGAGTTGCAGATGAGATTTGGACGATTCCAGTGCTGCAGTGACCTCTGCACCACGTCCACTTCTCAAAAGACAATTACATAATCAGGACTGACACTGCGGTTGATACGCCCAACCTGCAACTACTTAAACGCTCTTGGAGCATTTCACTGCACCAATGCACCACAAAAATGAGACATGAGCCAAAACAGGACCATAAGTGGGAACAGTACAGAGAAACTGTCAAAAAAAGTTAAAGTATGGGTACTGTAGACATGCTCAAAAGCTATATTTAACTTGTAAATACGGAGCTAAAAATACACTTGAGTGAAAGTAAAAACACATCTACATTTTTTCATCAAATTATTTGTGTGTCACAATATGGAGCGTGGAGGCGGGGGCAGACGTGAATGCAGGTGCTTTAATTAAAAATAAAACTAAAAATAAAAGCATAGTAGAACAAGATACAAAGAGACACAGACTGGAGAACAAAACAAACACTAGGAAACTAACAAAAGAAACAAACAGTCAAGGAACAAACAGACTAAGAACTACTATCTGACTATCTGAACATGTACACATACACGACCAGACAAATTAACAATGGAACAAAGGGACGACTTATACAAAGACTGACAAGCAACACCTGAAAATAACCAGAGGGCGGGGCAACAGAGAAGGGACAGGTGGCAACAGTAATGACAAGGCAGGGCAAAACAGAAACACACACCAGGAAGAAAAACACAAGGGCAAGACAAACACACCTGTTACATTAAGTAACTGATGTAAATAAAACAAAAGCAAAAGCCATCTCAAACTGGTTTCATGAACATGACAAAGAGTTCAGTGTTCCTCAGAGCGCCTCCTAGTCAGCTTTGGGATCCTGAACACACCTGTTATATTAAGTAACTGATGTAAATATAACAATTTTAAATAGATTTAATAAAATACATTTTAATTAGTACATTTTATTTGAGGGTGGCATATTTTGATCCAATGAGAACTACACTCTAAAAGCCCAATAAATAAATTTTGGTCCATTAACAGTTTCATTTTATGTTGATATACTGTGTCCTTTTCTATGAAGGATACAGGCCAGCAGCTTCAGGTAATGTTCACATCAACCACCAGAATGGGGAAAAGAAGTGATCTCAGTGATTCTGAGTGTGGCATGAATGTTGGTGGCAGAAGGGTTAGTCTGCGTATCGCTAGAACAGCTCCTGGGACTTTCAGCAAAGAAGTCTCTAAAGTTACTGAACCTTTTTGTTGTAGAGGCGGAAAAACATCCCGGCAGAAACACACAACACGTTGAACCTTAAGACAGATGGACTTCAACAGCAGAAGTGTGCAGGGTTTGGTTTTACTTCTATCAGCCAAGAACAGAAAGCTGAGGCTGCAGTGGGCACAGGCTCTCCAAAACAGTATAGTTGAAGACTGAAGGTCGGAATGTGGCACCAACAGTATGAATCCATGGATTGTGGCAATAGTCTTGGCTGGTGGAGGTGGTATAATGGTGTAGGAAAGGTTTTCTTGGCACAGTTTGAGCCTGTTAATACCAATCAATCATTGCTTGAATGTCACAAACTGTGTGAGTATTGTTGCAGACCATTTGCATCCCTTCAATGGCAACACATTACTCATCTTCTAATAGATGCTTCCAGCTTGATGATGCACCATGTCACAAAAGCAAAAATCGTCTCAAACTGGTTTCATGAACATGACAATGAGTTTAGTGTTCTTCAGTGGGCTTCTTATTCACCAGATCTGAATCCAATAGAACACTTTTGGGATCCTAAACTACAATCAAAAACTACAATTAAGAACTAATCTGTAATTAAGAATCCACTGTCAACAGAAGGATAAAACGACAAACAAACCAGAAGCTGATAGCAAAAAGCCAACTTCAGCCATTTAACTCTGAGACAAAACAATCCATGCGCAACAACAAGGATCAGCACTGCTCACTGCATTCAGATTTAAAGCGTCCCCAACGTGCAATTTGTCTGTTTCATCCTGACACTAGCAATCGAGGGGCTGCTTTCCTTGCTTGGGCAGTTTTTGATTTGTCCCTGCCTTACTTTGACCGCAGCTGGGGGATTTATAGCAGATAAAGGGAGGAAGTGGGGCCTGGAACAGAAGGAGAGAGAGGCCTGTGGTTGGCAGACCGGTATCTGTAGGGTTGCGAGGCCAGCCAGCCCAGCAGATGGCTCCTGCGGACAGGCAGGCGTACAGAGGGTCAGCTGGTCATGCTCCCCGCTGTCTAGGCCTGTCACTGACAGATGAAGCATGATCTTCCCTACTGACACTCTGCTAAATCTCATCTCTTCCACCTTCATTTCACAGGCAAATCTGTCAGGTACAACCGAATGACAAAAAGAACGATGTCAGATATATCCGAATATGCATGACGATTATGCAGACAGGACAGGTAAAGTGAAACCTGTGTGTTAAATGTCACACTGATAAATGTATTGTATGTGCTTTGGACAGATATTTAAATTGAATTCACATGGACATAGTCTACCCAGTTGGGCTAGCTTAAACAGACATTTCAGTTTCCGTTGAAAAATGTGCTAACAGACTAAGCTAAGTCATTGTCAATCAAAATTAGGCGATTTGGAAATTGCATTGACATGTGAATATGACTCCAATGCTTGAGTACATGACCACATATGACCATCTGTACATAAATGCAACCTGGTCAACCAGGCATTGACATCTGCTGTTGTTGAATGGACACATAACCCTGCCTCTCTTACCACTGATGAACCAATGCTTTGTTCCCTGGACATAAGATGAATCACATGCATCATGTTGTCTTTAGTTCACTATATTGACATTGCATTTGCACATCTCTATCAGCAATGGGTGCAAATTAAAGAAGACTGAATGCATTAATTAGTGAAGGTGTCCACAAACATACGGACACATATCATATTTACATTTCTGGCATTTAGTAGATGCTCTCATCTAGAGTGACTTACAGAACTGCGTCACTGTTTATTCTGAAAATATCCCTAGATAGTGTTAATTGACTCAGTACTGATACCTAGATTCATGATACTCAACAGCTTAGTACTTACATAGAGTAAATACACCCAAACACCAGAGCCATCAATGTAAGAACGTAGATGCAATCACAAGCCTTTAACAACTAAGAGCTTCAGTCAATATTTGAAGACAATACATAACTCAAAGAAGTTCATTCCACCACCTCAGTGCCAGGACCACCAGGACAGTCTAAAGGTTTGAATCCCATGTGTGGTGGGTCAATTCAAGCCATACTCAAAGCTACTAGGTCTCTTGGTACAGATCAGGTTGCAGGTCAATTTTTGCTTTTTATGCACCCTACAGTCATCCCAGAATGTGGGGGTGTTAATATGGTGTCCAAGAAGAAGAAGACAAGATCGACACCCCCTCCAGAATGACTGTAGTGTGCATCGTTCCAAAACCATGATGGAACACTGGGACAGGTCAATCCCAGTACTCAAACTGGAAAGGCAGGACGAGGTACTAAAACAGGCCAATATAGGCAAAGCCAGAGCTTAAGTGGGCAGGAATAATCTCAAGAGACTGGTTCAGTCCTTAACTGACTGGAATGACTGCCATCAAAGCAAGGAGACATCTCACCAAGGGAGGGGGTCAAACTGTGTTTTGCTGTATTTTGCAGCAGTTCACATACCTCAGCTTCAACACAAAGCCTTTTCAGCCTATTGCACCCCCGTCCCAATTAGCCAGTCTCTACCACTTCTGCTTGTTAGGCTGGATTTGTTCTGGTTTAGACATGTGACCTCATGGAGACATGTCTGCCTCTGTGAGATTTCTCTGAGCTCGTCACTGCTGGCGCCCTGTTTCATGATTGAAGGGGCGAGTGATAAATGGCAAACAGCCTTTTTTATTGTTCAAGCTGTTAAGCTGCTGTATAATTGCAGCCGTGACTATGAAGGTACCAGCTGAGCCTGTTGCAGCATTCAAATCTGGCAAATAAAATAAGACGATGTTGTTTATGAGGGGGGCTCTCCCTTGGAGGCCCCCTAGATCACCATCTGCAGGCTGTGAAAGTTTTCCTCATTTAAAGCACTGAAATAGTCAGGCTGCCACACACGCTGCCACACACACCGCCACACACTCCCGTGACATGATGTATGGTGCTCCTCTTAGGCTTTTTAAAGCAGAGGCGCTACGCTACTGAGCTGCATGTAAACTGCAGTGTCAGGCACTTCTCATGAACATTACCATGGAATGACTTGACATCAATAACCGTTTGCGTGTGGGGGAAAATGATGCTGCAACGATTTCAGAGCTGGTGGGATAAAAGTGCTGTCACACCACTTCGCTAATGTCCGCCTGGGCCTCCGCTGTAAATGTGATGTGGGCTCTCGTCGGGGAATTGAGGTGTTATGAAAGCTAAATGCTTAAGTGTTGCTGCAATTGCTCTGTAGGGTAAAGAAAAACACACTTTAAATAGCGCAGGTAAATTCAATGCCAATATTGTCTTGTTAGGATGTTCACTGGTGTTTATTCATGACCAGCATGTATTAAAGGCGCCCTAGAATGTCAAACTGTATTTTTCTTGCTATAGTTGAATAAAGAGAGTTTGGTACATGGAACTGAAAAACTGTGAACCTCAAATGCCATTTGAAAAAATGGCCAAATCCAAAATCCCATAACTGTTTTGTAAAAAAACTCTCGACTACACCTGAAAAACCCTACATTGGCTGTGGTTGCCAGAATTTCACCGTAGAATATACAGTCACAATGTATAAGTCATTACAGTATGCCTTTTCAGCAAACATAAATTTCATATTTACAAATATTCATACAGTACATTACTGCAGAAAAAGCAATTTAGTCACCACTTCTTTTGCCTTTCTTGTTTATTGATTATCTACCTAAAACAGGACAAGCCGAAGGTAATGCAAGAGTCACAACTGCAATACCCAACCAGCAGCAGATGACTAATAATAATAATAAAAAAAATGTACTGTGTTTTATAGCCTTTAACACCACCATCAACAACACCAGCCAACCAACAAACACCCAAGAGAAGGTAGCCTGGGGGGAAAGACTGCATATTGACGGTGAGTGAAAGGAGTGAAGACATGCCCAATATGCAAATAGATAATGCTACAAGCCAATGGGGAAGGAGTTTTTCTTCGAAATGTTGCACACTCATCTCAGTTACAGATTTTTGTTGAAAAACATCATGTGAGAAATGATTAAATCCAGTGTTGGTTCAGGTCGGTTTGTTGTTTTTAGGTGTAACATATTTTTTTACCAAAAATAAACTACTATTACTCACAGGGTTGTGGGTTTGATACCTGTATGCCTGTGATGTTGTGGAAGTCTTTTTGTTTGGAAGTACAACCTTGCAGCCATCGAAGAGCAAGTTCCCTACAAGGAGGACGCAGTGCATACCAAAACAGTTCCAAATGTGCTTCTTTTATTGAACATGCAGCAACATAGCAATGATGAAATATTTACAAATCTGATACTCAATTAATTACAAAAGGTAGTAAACTAACATTACATACTTGTCTTCAAACACATACCATGGCCAATTTAGCTTTATATGCAGGTTCTGAGCTACCTGAACAGCATGTGGTCTGTGGTGGGTCTGTGCTTGGTGTCTGGGGTTAATAATCAGAGGGTTGTAGGTTCAGTACCTATAAACAACAATAACAATAAAGGTAAGCTTTATGTCCCAATCTTATGAATGCATCCAGGTACTCTAAGTTGCACCCATTGCTGACACAGATGTGCAAATGCACACACAGACAACTTGTCTAGTCCTTGTAGAGAGGTACTGCCAATAGATTAGGGCTGTCTGGAACAGAATCTATTGCCATTGTGCCTAATGCTGTGCCTAATTCTCTCCCAGCACTATGCTGTGGAGAAGTGGAATTGTGTTCTCTGCAATGGTGGTGCTCCATCCAGTCCTTTTGGGATGAGTTGGGGACAAAGTGGGGTGGTCATCATCCAACATTCTGACCTCACTAACGCTCTTGTCGCTGAATGCAATCAAATCCCCCCAGCAATGTTCAGCAAAATCGAGTAGAAAGCGTTTCAGTTGCTACAACAAAAGTAGGATAAACTCTGTTATGATACCCAGAAAAAGCAATTAACGAGCAAGTGTCCCAATACTTTTGTCAATATAGCGTACATATAGTGTTAGCTTTTATTAATGGTATCACATCACTTTAAATGTGAGCAACATGACCTCACACATCGCAAGGTTTGTTGCAGGGTCGGATTAATTATTTCTTCCATCCCGTATCCAATTTCTGCTGATATTGAGCCAATATTAAAACCTATTGATACTGATGTATCATCTCTAGGTAACATGTCAAGATTTTCTTTGCAACATTTGTTGCTTGCATACCTGTCTGCTCTGTTGAGCACTATGTTCCACAAACATGCTGATCCTGATTCTCATGAGGAAATGCACTTCAAGTGAGCTTCATTCTCGAGATTCACAAGGCCGAACACAGGAGCAGCATCTATGAGAAAGGTCATGTTTCAGATTGGTGGGAGGCAGCAGGCTTCAGTCCTCTGGAAGTAATGTTGCTCGCTATTTGCTTGGCATTTACTTTGACTAATTTATTCCTCATCATGTTTAAATGCCAAGCCCTTCTTGTTAATATTCATGATCCTCCCCACCTACAGTACAGGATGATGCCCAGACTTATCTAATGAATAACTTAAGAGCTTTGAATAATGCATCAGCTGTGACTCTGCATGTGGATGACTGCGGTAGGTTCAGGTGGTTACTCTCCTGGGCAGAGTTAGACACAGGAAATAGAGTTGAGGATTCTAGGAGGATTGTACAATCTATTAACAATGTGTCTTGACCGGAAATTTTCTAGCTTGCTTTTAGAGCTCTGAGTAATTGGCCTCCGCAGCTGTTAGCATGTCGCTAATGGCTTTGTTTCACTGCGCCCCGGCGAATGAATTGATGCAGGATTGGGCAATTGCATTTCTCCGTAGCCTCATTGGCACCAATTTTAATGGTTTCTCTCGCTAGTAAGGGCGAAATAGCACGTCTGTGATCGCTCGGGGAGAACAGACTTACCTTCACAGAGGGACTGGCCTTCATGCACATTTATTTATGAGTGAGGCATATCATAGAGCAAACAGAATGGCCCAATTACAGGGATCCAGTTGAGACCCAGCGTCCTGCCGCTGGCTATTAAAATAGGTAGGCTTTCGGAAGCGAGCCGAAAGCAATACAGAGTGGAATTTCATATTGCACGTCTTGTCGTACTGCTTGTACTACAATCCTGTTTGTATTTTGGTCATGAAATGTACAAAGGAAAATCTGAATTAATTTAGAGAGAGAGCAAGAGAAAATGGAGTGGTTGTTTACCACTATGTTTATTGAAGACTTGGCAGAGAAGATGAGTTTCTTTTTATGAGCTCTGGGCAAGCTTTTCTGAACAGGCTTTCATTTGATGTCCTTGTAGCACTGCTCAGAGTGCTGTCCTCTGTATGCTCAACAAGGTCTAGGGGAAAGGATTTGGTTTGACAATCCTATATGGCATATATTGAGAAAATCTAACATACGTGTTGTTCTGCTGTTAGTGCCTCAGTGGTCTAGTGGTACAAATAACATATGTCACGTAAAAAACAATACAAACCCTACCACCAGGGCAGAACACCAGGAACCCAATACAATGTTATAGACTGAGATCTTACTTTTAGTGCACCCAAAACAATGTAGACGCCAATTAACCACTTTCCTAACCAGCATTATACACCCAGCAATTTAATACTTAAATTTCCAATACTTTCACTTTCACTTTCAGATTAAGCTAAGGTTAACATGAGAACTGCAATCCAGAATCTGGTTGTTTAGCCTGGTTGGAGGTTTGGCTGATGGCACAGGTGCAATAATTGGAGCTGGACAAGCCCAGCAAATTACAGCAAAAAACATACATATACACTGTAAAAACATTTCAAGCCTCATCAATGCAAAAAGTTAACAGCTATTTAGTTGTTACTCCTTTTGTCTATTTTTCTCATTTATAATTAATGATCTGCCAAAAAATTATGAGGTACCAACAGCAAAACAGCACTGTGGTTTTATAGTATTCAACACCAAGGCCAAACAGTAAACACATAAAAAAAAAAAAAAACATATACCCAAGCCTGGGGGGGAATGACTACACATTGGCGGTGAGTGAAAGGAGTGGGGACGCTGTACAGGGAACACTGTATAAAAACACTGTTTTTATTTTTTCCTATAGTATAGTTCCGTATTGAACATTGTGATACTACTGAGATCTTGATTCTGGTTCAAGGACATCCCTAAAACCTGCCTATACTAAAAAGATTTCATTATTGATAATTAAGCTAAGGCTAGCATAAGAACTATAATCCAGAATCTGGTTGTTTAGCCTAGTTGGAGGTCTGGCTGATGGCACAGGTGCAATAATTGCAACAGCTATTGCTAAAGCTGTAGTCAAGAACACTTTTGTAAAGTCCAAGATGAGTCCAGGACTGGGGGTCATTGAGATTAAGTCAAGACTAAGTCTAAAAAGGGCCAAAATGTCTGGAATCTTAAAGATCAAACCTTAACTTCTTCCTGTCCATATTTCTTGGTCTGCACTCCTGACTCAGTCAAGACCATAGACTACATTTAGCAAGACCAAGGCTAAACTGGTCAAGTCTTGGACAACTGAAAAAATTTCAAGTTCACCATAGTAAAAAAACATGTGCACTGTTTTCATCAAATGCTTGCAAGAAAACCTTGATCACACTTTATATAAAATATAATGTTTAAATACATTTTATATCCTTTTATACATTATGAAACAGTTTAGTATACTGCAATCCTAAAAGATATTTTTCCCCAATTAAGTTGGTCTGAATGAAAATAGTTGTACGTAAAACTAGATATCAGACTAGATATAAGATCATTTTACAGATCTTATGGTTACCATTAGCAACTGTACAATCATTGGCCCATGCAAGCTTAAAAATGGTACGCGCAGAAAAATAAACTACAGTGGGTTTGTGTGTGGAATACATCTTATTTGAGTAAAACTCACAACGCTCCTGGCCCCACCTATTTGCATACTGGGCGTGTCTTTCCCTCTTTTCTCACCATCAGTGTGAAGTCATTCCCTCCACATGTAGTATATACAGTGTTGTAGTTGCTTGGTCTCAGTGTTGAAGGCTGTAAGAGAGCTTTCTCTCATTCTCTCTGCTGTTGAGTGCATTTATGTTGGTTGATTGCTGTGGTGACCCTTTATACACTGTTACAGAGCTATCAGCACTTGTTAATTGTTTATATGTAATGTAGTTTCCAGTGAGTATTGCATTGTGTTTGAATGAAAATCTATTTATTATGTGTACATTTAAGAGCACTGTAACATAATAAAATTTGGTATACTTGAGTGTATACTAGAGTCTTCTTTTTTCACTAGGGCAGACTTCAGTCCCTTGCCACACCCAAGTGCTACAGCATTAGCCAATGTTTCCATGCTGTTCTCCTGGCTTATGTAGTGAAATACTCATGCTGAAGACAACCAGAACATTGCCAAAGCCAGCATTTTTGGTTCCATAATATACCTCTCAGTGTTGTAAATAATAGCTAACATTCTATAATTGAGATGTTCACGTCTCAAGCGTTACATAATCTAAAGAACTAGAACTGATCTAAGCCAACTATGTAGGCCCCTTTTATTTTTAGAAGTCTGTGTGTCTTTATTAATGGCTGCAGAAAAACATTCAATTCAGTGGCAACAGTGACAAGAAAAAACTCCCTCATGTCGAGAGGAAGAAACCTTGAGAGAAACCAAGACTCAAAAGGGGAACCCATCCTCCTCAGTTCGACACCGGATAATAATAAAAATCAAAACTGAAAAAAACATGGACAGTGCAATGTGTCATAGAAATTAAGCCACCACAGGTCTGGCGCCTCTGCTGGCTGGTTGCAGTATGATGTGTATCTCCACCCATTTCCATATGTATTAATGACAAAACAGACATTTCCTTTCTCTCCTCTAAACTGGATTTTCACTTCCAGTGTCTAATTCCCACATTATTCTGTTGTATCGTAAAAGGGTGGGGTTACACCCAAGAATGTAGCTGAGAAGTAGTTGAGCTGTCAGGCAACTAGCTAGTTGCTTCTGGTCATGTTAACAGACACTCTATCCTCTGACTGGTCTTTGTAGTTTTTCCAGTAAGACAGAGGTTCGTGTTAAGTTGTCAAAGTAATTGAATTAGTTGTTCGTTAGTGTAGCGTAGATATGCTGGACTCTACTCATGAGAGTGCTGACTCTCTCGTAGCAGCAGTTTGGGTTAAACTAGATCATAGCAGCTTCAGTTTGTCTCAGCAGCAAACACAGCAAACAGAGCTGAGCTCTGGTTCTGTAATGTGATGGAAACATTCAAACATTACACTTACTGGACAAACTGGCTATCCAGGAGAAAACCTGCTTCGCTTTTGGGCCTTTTTGTTCTGTAAACGTAAAACAGGCTGGGTCTGGGAGAAGGGGGTGGGTCTACCAAACAAGTAGGCAAGTCTGGCTATGCCTCTGGTCTCCAGTGCACAGAGTCTGGTTGCTAATATGACAACATGGTGGATAACTTTGGCTTTATTTCTATAGAACGGATGCGAATGGAACTACGTCTTCCATGTTTTCTACAGTCGTTGGTCTATACGAATCCCTGTATGTGGCTTTATTTAACCAAGAAGATTATCTCTGAGATCATCTGTAGAAACAGGTGCTGGTATGTTGGTTCAACTTGTCTTCAGCACTTCTTAATGGTTTTAAGTGCAGGCCTCCTGTATGCTTCAGCACCTGCGATGTGCAATATGGCATGCTTCTCCTTTGCTGTATCAGGATGTTTTATTAAAGCTAATGTGCACTTAAGCTGAGCCTTCTGCTCTGGTCTTGTTTTTATACTTTCATGGATTTATTTAGACCTTTGAGTCAACACTGCTGTTTGCTTCTGCAGCCGCAGCAGTCCTGCGGAACGTGGAGTGAAAGTGTGTGTGTGTGTATATGTGTGTAAGAGAAAGACTTCAAGGAGCGACCAGGACAGAGTTCTGCAGCTGAAGCAGCAATGTGCCCTTTAACTTAGATTTGAGGTTGATGTGTCATCTAATTCTGGCTATACTGCATAAACAGCTTGAACAAGCAGTTTAGATGGAAAGAATATGAAGATTATTAATAGTGCATTGTGTACTTGGTGTCTAGGCAGAAAGATTTACTAAAATTTGCAATGTAATGGATCAATAGAAATAGCAATTGCTATTTTAGGGGTGGGGGTCTCGACATTAACAGATACAGAGTTTCTTTGTGTTTGATTATGGCATTGCAGAGCATTCCAGATATTCATTTAGTCAACTTATTTAGTCAACCCTTAACTGACATCCCATGCTCAATGTGTAGGAAATATGAGAATACTGTTCAGGTAAAAGACTAAGTTCAGGAAACAGGGTTGGGCCTAAACGCAGCTCTTCACATCCCCCTGCCATTGACCCAGGAGTGGAGTCTGATGTGATTCAGCCCAGCCTACACACTACAAGTCACTTATATCTCCTCTTTGTCGCTACTGCAGCAGCTTTTGTATAAATTTACATTTACATTTAAAGCATTTAGCAGACGCTCTTATCCAGAGCGACTTAAAAAAGTGCTTTGCTGTTTACCCAAGCATAACCTCAGCTAGTTTGAATAGGCTAAAAATTCAAAGATACCTCTAAGCTTAGACACTACTAAACACAAGTCAATAAGCTGACCACTCTGCTATTCGCTCAAGTACTCTCGGAAGAGGAGGGTCTTCAGTCCACGTTAGAAGACAGCGAGCGACTCTGCTGTTCAGACACCCAGGGGAAGCTCATCCCACCACTTTGGTGCCAGGACAGAAAAAAGTCTGGACACTTGTCTTCCAAGAATTTTGAGGGATGGGCTCGAAGGGCTCTTGGTGCGGATGGGCTTTTGACCTTTGCTATCAAGTATGGAGGGGCTGGTCTGTTCTTGGCTTTATAGGCCAGAGTCAGGGTTTTGAATCTGATGCGGGACACAGCTACAGGAAGCCTGTGAAGAGAACGCAGCAGTGGAGTGACATCGCTGAATTTAGGAACGTTGAAGACGACCCGTGCCGCTGCATTCTGGATAAGTTGCAGGGGTCCGATGATGTGCAGAGGAAGACCAGCCAGAAAAGAGTTGCAATAGTCAAGTCTTGAAGTGACAAGAGACTGAACGAGCACCTGGATGGCCTCTCTAGAGAGGAAGGGTCGAATTCTCAGCTTTACCTTTAGGCAATTTGTTTTTAATCCAAACTGGTACAGAAATTATTATGTAATATTAATAAATCTAAGGAAGGCCCCTATTTGCTCCAAACCAGCCTCAATTCTTAGTGGCATGGATGCCATGAGATATAGGAAATGTTCCTTTGTGGACATGATTGTTTCACACAATTCCTACAGATTTTTCAGGAGACGTTTCATGCTCTGAATCTCCTATTCTACCACATCCCAAATGTGTTTAATTGGATTCAGATTCAAATACTTGGAAGGTCACTGAAGTCCGTCAATGTCTTATTTTCATAAAACCAGTTTACTGACTTCTGCTTTGAGATGACACCTCCACCAGCCTGCACTGTCGAAAATAAGCAGGCTTGATTAATGGATTCAAGTGGATGGTTCTAAATTCTGTCAAACATCTGTGAGCCTCAGTAGAAATGAAGATTCATTGTCCTCAACTGTCCAGTCTTAGTCTGTCTGTGCCCACTGCAGCCTCAGCTTTCTGTTCCAGGACTGACAGTACAGAACTCAACATGTACTGGAAAACATCTCACCAAAACTATGTAAAAACAGCAAAGAACCGGGAACAAGATTGCCAGGAAATAACCAGTGAATTAACAGCATATGTAAAACATTTTGTACAAATATTTATTTAATAAAAATAGGATCAGAGTGTCTTAATTTCCAGATAAAATTAAAATCACTGCAGAAGCTCCTTAATTACATCAGAAAGGCTCAAACACACATAGGCAGTCTTTTAGCATTAAGCCTACCTTCTATGTAGCCCAAGGTCATTACTCACACCACAATGGTGATCGTGATAAAAAGTAAACTCCACACCCAGTGGTACCTACAGATATAATGTACACATTATACTTATATACACACATTATAGCAAAGTACATCTTACAATAACTAGGATAACTCAAGATTTACAGCAAGTAGATCCTCCTTACCAGTTCTCCTTAGAGTTCTTTGCTGCTGCAGATCTTTTAAACACGCCCCTTCAGGGCAACACACAGAGTGTGGAGGGTGGAAGGTGAAGGGTGGAGCTAATCATTTAGCACTCTGGGAGTTAATCTTTACATTTCACAGCAAAGATCAGCTTTTCAGAGTAACCTTAAGGGCAACATTTATTTTACGGTACAGAGCTTTTTTTTAGGAACAACAGGATAATAAGTTTGAAAAATGACTGTTATTTTACATGATTTTTTACAATGTCAGCTTCTGCTGTTGTGGCTCATATGTCTTAAGGTTGGAGCTGTTGTGCATTCTGAGATGCTTTTGAGCTCACCACAACTGTACAGAGTGGTTATTATGTACATAGCCTTTTCCCCCCAGCACCAACCAAATGGGCAAATATGTACTGTGTCATTTCTCTACAAAACTGCCTTTGCAGTGACTCCTGGAAGAAAATAAGCCAGTATATGAAACATGTCCAAAATGTTGCTAGTGGTTGTATTATGCATGACAGTGGTGAGCAACCCAAACACCATGGTGTTGGGTATTAGTCTCATTTTGAAGACCAGAGTGACTTACAAAGCTGGGGGAATGCAGCATCAGGAGTCTAGCCAGAGCCCCTGTACCGGTACAGTAGTGGCATTCTTTCCTGGATGGAATCCAAAATTTGACCCGTGTGTAAGCCAATGGTGTGATCTTCTTTGTCACCCAAGTGCCTGACAACAAAATGTGCATGTTTTTTCTTTTTGTCCACTTGGGAAGCACACACTGGGGCACCATGGCATACCTCTGCTCTGCTAAACAGGACAAATATTATTCTAAAAGCTTTAGAATATTAGATTATTCCAAGTTTATTTGCACAGTAGCCCCCCCGGTCCATTTTACCTGATCTCAGTGCATCATCCATTATTCCTACTTTGTAGGATATTCTCCTAATGTTTTTTCTGGTCGTAAGCCTAAAAGATCTTTAATCTTTAAAGAGCTTTAATCTAACATGCTTGTGAGACATGAGCAAAATGCAGCAGAGGAGATTCGAGGTGAGGGACATTTTTAGAAGCACCTGAGACTTTCCGCTTTCATAACTTGGCAGTTTCTGCTTGGCAAAGCGAGTTTAGAAATTAAAGTATTTGCACGGTACAAACAGGTTTTCTGCACCACTTGTGGGTTCAGTGATTTCCTGCCTCCTCATTTCTCTCCTGTTTCTTTTCTGCTTTAGTTTTTCCTTCTTTTTCCTGCGAGCCCAGTCAGAAAAAACAGAAATGCCATTTGCGACAATTATTCTTTAGGACATATGTCACCATGGTGCGTGGCTCTGCGTTTTCCCTCTAGCTAAATGATTTCTGCTCGCCCTTGTGTTTATCTGTGAGCCTGGGGGTCCTAGAGAGGCCGTTTTTATAAATCCCATACCAAGGGGGGATAAATTGCGGGGCTCTGGCCTGGCCGTTGGCTCTGCAGACAGGGGTCTGCACTTTGATAAATGGCAGGGGAGGGGCTGGTAATGGTAAAGGGGAAGGGCTGAGCGGGGCAGGTCACACCTGGTCATGGTACAGGCTGACTGGAGTGGAGAGAGTGGGGAAAATGAGGCGAGCACTCTTCACTGCACCGACAGCAGAAGAAACGTGTGATGGATTGGAGTTGCTCATGGGTATGGCATAGAAATGAGCTGTGAAAGGGCCCATATCATCGAAAAACAGATTTTCCTTGCTTTATTTTAAATGGGTTTAGGGTGGAATGTAGGGTTAGGGTGGTATAACGGTAATACGGTATACCATAGTATTTATCAATGACGATGGTATCTCCAAATGAAGACTCAATTCCGTCCTGTGTGATGCACTGAATTTCAGTTCTATGTCTATATAGTACAAAGGCCAAACAAACTCATTCCCATGTTCATTTATGAAGGCGACAAGATTTTGAGTCATTCCAAATTAAAGGGAGATCAAGCAAACCTGGACGAACCAGCCTTCTAAATGTGCCTTAAAAAACGGTCATAGCCAGAGATGCAAAAACATCCAACAATCATTCCTATTAAAAAATTAAGCACCTCTATCCTTACATGGTTCTCAAGAATGCTATGAGTCATGAGTTACGAACTATGTCAACTATTCACTTGACTTTGTGATTTGACCCTCAGTTAGCTGGAACACTGTCTGTGCTGTGGTGTTTAGCTAACATATCTAGAGCTACTTAGAATAGCAGTTGCACTGTGCTGGGTGAATCCATAGCCAAGCTAGCTAAGCAAAAGTTAGCTTAGCGAGTGGGCTGAAGATGCTACACCATGGGCAAAAAAGTGTCTTTCCAGCACTGGTTGCTCAATCTGAGTCATTCTTGTCTAAATATTTATAAGTGGGGGTTTGGTCAGCTAGACATAAGTGTGTTCTGTAGTGGGTTGAATATTATCATGCTAACTTTTTTCCTGATTCAGAGCAGTCTTACTGAAGGTTTAACATTTATTAAATGACTGATTTAAAAATGTGCATGGTGTTTGCTTTTTATTGATTGTTTTTTGGTTCAATACGATATGAGGCCTGAAAGGCTTGTGGCTCTCTCCTTTTAATTAGGCTGTTATAGTCAGACCTAGTAACTCTCTCTCTTTTTTTACTTTCTCCGAGTAAATGGCCACCCAGCCCAACCTGCTGCAAGATTGCCTGCTGAGGTCCCTTCTACCTGCGTCAGACCAGCTGCCACCTACCAGTCGGACCATCAAGCCCCCCACCCACCAACACCCATGGCAGACCAGCGGCACACCCTCCTACCACTGCTACCTGTTTAATGACCATGTTAAAACCTAAATGGACCCTTAGCTATCTGCCACTATTAATATCACCACTATTAACTATCTGCTCTATCTGGTTTGGTCATTTTTATCAATAATGTTTAAATAGTTCTGACTAGAGGAGGATGGGTCCCCCTTGTGATTCTTGGTTCCTCCCAAGGTTTCTTCCTCCAGCTTTGAGGGAGTTTTCTCTTGCCACTGTCGCCTTTGGCTTGGATCCTTCATGTCTTACGTTATTTCTTCTTTCCTCTTTTTGTCTCTGTCTTTTATTAATTACTAATTATGTAAAGCTGCTTTGTTACGACAACAGTTGTAAAAAAAACGCTATACAAATAAATCTGACTTGACTTGACTTGACTTGAAAGCAATGTAAATGTGGGACCATCAGCAAAATTCTCCGGCCCTATTAATATTGTGTGTTGTGCTAATATTTGAAGACAATATGAAAACGTGGATACTGCCCAACCCTAGTGACATATGAAGAGTTTTGTAGTTTATATACCATCCATACACTAAAACTAACCTTCAAGCTTTACAGCATGTTTCATATTCAACATTTTTTGTGATGTCACAAATACCAACTTAATTTACATATCTTTACATAGTCAGCCTGCAGCAGTTTAGCTTCATTGATTCGCACTACAGCTATAATGCTTAGTAATGGGGCAGCCAATCAGAACAGAGCACATTTAAATATATTAGCCTTAAAGACACAGGAACTAAAACAATACAGTAATTCACAGTAATAAAGGTATGATGTTAGGTTGGAAAACAGTCATGTAAAAAATGCTCCATGAATATTTATGATATGTAAAAATACACAAAGGTTGTGTAGGCTTTGTAAATGGAAAATAAAAATATACTTGCAGTTAGCCTTTTAGTAGTAGAGCACATCCAGCCTGCATGGTAAAACATCATTACTTGTGCTTTTGCATGCATTTAATGATTATTTAATGATTATGAGCATGTATATAATTTGAGGATCTCTTATAAAGACCGTGTACGCAACATGGAGCTGTTCAGAGATGAAGGTCGTGTAATGCTTTTTCATGTAATGTGATTGAGTTCAGGGTCAGTGACCATGCCAAATGAGATTCAATCAACATAATGCTACACAGCGCATGCCATTCTGCATGCATAACACCCTGGGCTATGTTTACAAGGAGAATAAAGCATTCTGGCCCTTTGGTCTTCAGTGAGCCTTTGTTGTTGGAGTAGATTTCATTAGAAACTGCAACTGGGCATTTTATGATAATTAAATTGGGTCCCTGATCATTACATACAAACATACATTGATATATATATATATATATATATATATATATATATATATATATATATATATATATATATATATATATATATATTGCCATAAGTGAATAAGATAAGTAAAAAACACTGATTATATTCATCGTCAGGTGCTGGTCAAGGGTTGGATGTATTAGGCAGCAAGTGAACAGTCAGTTCTTGAAGGTGATGTGTTAAAAGCAGGACAAATGGCCAAAGGTAAGGATCTGAGCAACTTCTGTGATGACTAGGCAACTACGTCAGAGCATCTTCAAAACTTCAGGCAGGTCTTATGGGGTTTTCTGGTACACAGTGGTCAATACCTACCAAAAGTGCTCCTGGCAAGGACAACCAGTGAACTGGTGACAGGTACCACAGGGTGCCTTCAGAGGTCTTGTCGAGTCAATGCCTTGAATGCTCAGATACGTTGGGGCAGCACAAGTATATAGAATAGAATAAGTATAAGTGGTGCTAATGTTACGACTGATGTGTGGGTCAGTGTCACAGTGGGTCCAGAGCCTACCCACAATCATATATGATGTATATTGTGTAGAGAGGGACCGATCAGTGTTTTTGGGACTGACACAGATTGCTGATCACCTTTCAGTATGATCTGAGAATTGAGGGTGTGGCTGGATGCCACATTAACCTTTCCTCTTACAATTAAATGCACTTTGCTTTTTGGAATCAACCACGTTTAAAACACTGTCAAGCTCCAAGCACCAGCCAATTCCCTGCGTGGGTTTGTTAATTTTGCAGTGTTCTGATACTCACTGAACTGAGCTGAGTGATCATCTCTTAAGGGGGTAACCAGTTAATGATGTTACTAAGTCTTTACTTCCCCAAAGAGGCATGTTAGTGTAAAAAGAGTTTGAGTCAGATACGGTAGAGATTGCCACGAGATTGCTTACATTATATCTGCACACGGAGGCTTTAATGGACTTCTGCAGCCATGAGTGAGGTCCGTATTGCCATATAGCTGCTGAATGAGGAACTGCAGCATCCAGTGAGAGAGGGGCCTCACGCAACACTGCAGCAACTGCAGGTATCGGCCAATCTTATATTTGGGCTGAATGAGCACATGTACTGATACCTAGCCAATTGATCTTTAGTATTGTGTACCTGACTTGCTTAGATAACCCCCTGTTTTGTTTTTTACTAAAAATTTAATTTACTATACAACAAAATCTAAATATATATAAAGCACAACAAATGCATTGGAGGGACATTGGAGCAATACTGTTTACTGTAAGCCTTTGTAGAACACCTAGAGTCTGGAAGCCTGGAGTGCATACATTTAGCTTTGTATTAATTTTCATTAACATGTGTACAGGGAGAATTACTCCACTTGGAGAGAGTATGGAGTTAGGGAGTGTTTTATTAGCTCACAAAGAACTACGGCTTTTATTAAGACAAATAAGCAGAACTGCAGAGGAGATGTATATCCAAGTTGTGGGAGAGTGCTCACTCCGCTTAGAAAAGTAGGGGATGGGGAGAGAAAAGAAAAGAGAGAGAGGGAAAGCTGTGTCTCGGGGGTCTCTTGGCTTAGATTGCTCACACTTTAAATTCGTTTAAACAGCACTTGATCAGCGAGCACGAGCCTGATGGAGCAAGGAACGATGCCTCAGCTTGATGGGAGCTGATTGCCGGGGTGTTTAAGGTTCTTTAATAGATTTAATGTTGTGTAGAACAGTTGCTGAGAGAGTGCTAGTGCCCTGGCTAGTGTGATATCATGCACAGGAACTTTGTTGGGAAATCTGAAACACGGATTTCATTACAGCCGAGTGTTGAGTGCATTATTCACTTTCTGCCCTCAGCCGATAAGAGCATGATGGAAGCTTTGTTTTGTACCATTTTGCTTTTGCGCTGTGACAGGCTTTTCCCTCCAGCAGCAGTCTGACTAGACACTCTATCAGCAGAGAGGTCTGCTAAGTCTACTGTACGTTTGCCCCCAGAAGGAAAACGCCTTGTGTGGTAAAGAGTTATGTGGGCTGTGAGAACATACTTATTCATTAAACACAAAGAAAAGCATGTTTCTAATAAAGTGCAGGTTGTTTTTTTTGGCTGCTTTGTGCCTGAAACACATTGGGAGTAAATGGAGGGGTTGACTGACAGTCTGATTGGCAGGGAACAAACTTAGAGGAAATTAAGCTTGGCATGTAATCCACGGCAATTCAGCAGGTGAGAACAGAACCTACTCTGCTTAAATCCCCCAAATCCTGAACCGCAAGCGTCCAAAAACATTTCCTCTAATCTAAATGAGAGGAAAACAGCAGCAGAATGAATAACTTGACAAGTACTTGAGATACTGATTAATATACAGTTTCAGACTGCTGTTGTGCTTTAAAAAATGACACCTTTAGAAAATGACAGCTTTGCACTATGTGTACATTTCATGATGAATGGACCAGTAGGATGAATCATATATATGTTACAGTGTTAAAATGCTGCGATATGGTCTTTTTTCAAGGCTTATTCATATAAATGATTTTGTATTGGATTTGTTCATTTTTCACTCTAGGCCTGAATCCAGTGCTCATTAGTTGTCGTTAAAAGGGCAGGACTGGGGAAGAAGAGGTACAAAACAGAGCGTTTATGGACATGGTTTGGAGGCTCACAGGGATGGCTGCTGGAGCAACACTATGTCGCAGTTTGGTGGATTGTTGGGACGCTTACTGGAGGGACGCTACAATGCTGCTGCTGAACTGAGTCTGTATCGTGGCTTGGAGGACTAGACGCAAAAGGCCAGCCGCAAAAGATGGGCCAGCCGCAAGTGGCTCTGTGGCTCTCCAAGACTCCCATTGATTGGGAGTCACGGCTTATAGAACATTTTTAGACCCACCATGTTCAGAATGTTTCTTAGCTGTGGTGTCAACTGCCTCGTAGAGAGGCAATCATATTTAACCCCTTGAGACCCAGACTTTTGCGTAGTGTGCATTATTAATTTCTCCTATTTGGGATTAGTAAGACCTAACCTGTATAAAAACAAAAGTCTTAGTTCTTTGTACAGGAAGTTGTTTTTTGCAAAAATGAGGCCAAAGGGTCAAAGTTTAAACAAATGAATTGTTGTGTATATGTCCCCATATGTAATGTCCCCATATGAGGATGTAGGGTCATTATATTATATTTGAATATTTAACCCCAGTGCTGAACGTCTTTACAAAGATGAAAGACATTGTCCTATTTATCTTAGAATTGGCCTTCACCAGTGAATTGGTAAAAGACCCCTTCATCAATTTTTCAATGATCAATTGCTATTACCATTGTTTATCCAAACACTTAAAACTTTTACTGTAGGAAAAAGTAATTTACTTTTTTGTTTAAATGGTTTTGGAAAATCCTTAAAGCATACTGGTTTGCAATATAATTACTGCCTGGAACAGTTTGTGGAAGTGTCACTAGTAATCCAGACAAATCCGATGACTTAAGGGAGTTGAATACTTATGAACGCTGTATAAATACTGGGTAAGGCCTCCCTTTGCTCTCAAAGCAGCCTCAGTTTTTCCTCTCATGGATTCCAAAAGATGTCGGAAACATCCCTTTAATATTCTGGTCCATGTTCAGATCCAGTTACTGAGAAGGGCACTGAAGAACGCTGAACCGTTTGCGATAACTTTTGTTTTGTGACATGGTGGATTATTATGCTGGAAATAGCCATTAGAAATAGCTATTAGAGATGGGCTAACTGTGGTCATGAAAGGATACGCATGGTCAATGACAATACTCAAATAGTCTGTGTCGCAAGTGACGATTGATTAGTAATAACAGGTCCAAAGTGTTCAGAAGACGTTCCTCACACCATTGCACCACCTCCAGCAGCCTGGACTGTTGACATAATGAAGATTGGGTCCAGGGTTACATGCTGAGCTTACCATCTGTGTGCTTTAGAAGATTCAAGATTTATCAGACCAGGCTCCGTCAGTCTTCAACTGTCCAGTTTTGGTGAGCCTGTGCCTGCTGCAGCCCCAGCTTTCTGTTCTTGTTTGACAGAATTTTTCTAAAGGTGACCCCTAGAAAGGTGCTTTTTTCGTTTCTGTGAAGCGCCTTTGAATTTAAGTGTAGCACAAATTCAGTCTCAGCGTTCAGTGTTAACAAAGTTGTACTTTATTCTTCATTAAATTAATTCGTTTTTTTCACAAAGTGTAAATCATCACAGACCTAATCATCATTCAAAGGTCCATTCAGACCATTTGCACTGGAATGGTTTAAAGCTTAATATCTGTGGCAAAACCCATGAATGAATAGATGCCAAGGGCAACCTATTCAATCCTTTGAGGGCATTTTAATCTCATAAAAGCTGACCTTTTTCCTTCTGGCCAAAGCTGTGCACCAGGGCACTGAACATCTTCAGTTTGCTGACCAGGACAGTCTATTTGCATTCCCCCTTGTCCACAGTGGACAAAGGTTTGGCTGCATTTAAATAATTTAGAATTCATGCAGAATTAGTATACAAGTTTGTTTTATGCAGATTGTGACTTCATATGCAAAACACTGATGTCCACTCATGTTCATTAAATAGATGTATGCTTATAACTGTATTACACTACAAACAAACAAATACTAAATAAAATGGACAAATAACCAAATTCAAATTCATTAAATAAAAAACAATACATTTACTGAGATTTACCAAGAATAAAAAAAAACTACAACAAAAGTTCAGAGTAACATTCTTATTTAACTGTGATCAACCACCTTCAGCAAGGTGGCAAATACTAAAGCTCAGAAGCAAATCTATCTACCAAACACTGATGGAATAATTTTCTGGTGGCACAAGAAAGACTGTATTTATAGTCTGCGACACTGAATGCAGGCCATGCAACCACTCAAAAACATTATATACAAAAAGGTAGCCTTGGAGAAATGATAACACATTGATGGTGAGGGTCAGTGACTAGAGGACATGCCCTGTATGGAAACAGATGGTGCCAGGAGCCAATAAGAGAGAAGTAGGTTTCACTCAGAGGTTGTGTTGCACAAACAAACCCTTCAGGTCCGAGTGTATTATTAAAACAGATACCTACAGTCTCAGTATTACAGGCGGAACAAGCAAGTTAGCAGTTATGATGTTGTTAAGTGTTTGTTTATTCTGGTGTTAGATTCTAATAATTCAGCAATGTTTGTTCTGAAATTTCAAGTTTTTCCCTGTAGAACTTTAGTCTTTTCATATAATTATGCTTATATAATTTACATACATGCACAAATTTCATTGTTTTTCTCTGTTTGTTTTATTTTATTTTATAGAATGTTTATTCGTACATGAACGATTGCAACTGTAACAACTGCAATTTCCCTTCTGGGATCAATAAAGTATTTCTGATTCTGAACCTTCAATAATAAACACTGAGAATTTGAATTCATTGAACAATTTTCTTACAGTGACATTACAAAGAAAATGAACATAATCCTGTATATAATTAGCTGCATGTTTAATTCCAGATACTAATCGTAACTTTACATACATTTTAATGTAATTTAAGAAACAAAAATCGGTATAAATAATATAGTACATTTCCTTTAAAAAAGTACGAAATAAATATCATTTGTACTTATTGGCATAATATTTCAAATAACTTATAGTTAATTTACAGATAATGTTTAGGTATTTTGTATACAATGGAAAAAACAGTTTTGCAGGTGGTTTTGTAGAATTGTGGATTTTTTATTGCAAGTTCCAGAATCAGCAGCCCTCCAAACCCTCAACCTCCACAAGAAAAACATATTTCATACATTTCATTATTTTGATGAATAATCTTTGCTTTAAAACTGGAGCTCACTTCCATTAAAAGCCATTAGAGCTTGCTTCCAACTCAAGCATCAGTGTACTGTGAAGATGGTGTGGGTATATGTTGGGTGTGCAATGTCATTGTGAAGAAATGAAAAACAGACGTTATAAAAAAGGAGGGGCTATTGCTAAAACCCCCCCACCCCCCGCCCCCCGCTCACATAATATCACTGGACAGCTGAACATGCTTGGAAGAGAACACTAACTGCCAATTGTCCTATGTTAGCTTTAAAAAGTGTTCATGGGCTATCATTAAACTGATTGAAGGAGTGGGAGAGGGAGGGCCATCCTACACTGTCAAACTGGTCTAGGCACATTTTTATTCCTAAATTTTTTATTGAAACAACCATGGCATTTATTTAAAGTGTATTTTTATATTGATCTATTAAAAAAACAACAGAATTTCTGCTTCAACAGTTTTATTTTCTTCTTTCCTCATCTAGTTTTGCTGCCTGCCATGACTTCATTCTAAAAGTGAACTTCCACTGTTGTAGACAAGGATTCTTCCAGGCATTTGAAAGCGTGTCTGTAGTTACGTTTACGGCATTTAGGAGACGCTCTTATCCAGAGCAACTTACAACAGTGCTTTGCCATTTACTCACTAACAACCATATTTAGTTTAAATAGACTAGAATAGACAGTGATTGACCTATTGAAGTTTAAAAACTGCACTGCACTGATGTTGGATTTGATCATTTCTGAACAGGTTTCTGTAACTAAGCTGAGCTTTTTTAATAACACACGCTAACCTGTAGGGTTGGTTTGGGCAATACAACCTCGAAGTAAAACGTTCATTTTTCCTATTGGCTCCTGGCAGCCCCTATTTGCATACATCACTGAAACTCACCGTCAATGTCTTGTCGTGTCTCCAGGGCTACCTCCTTTTAGGTAAAGGAGAACTCACTGCATGATGCTTGATGGTATGGTCTTAGTGCTGTAGGTTGTAGGAGTACATTTTGGTGCACACAGGTTTGTGCTGTCAGTATTTGACAAAGTGTATTACTAAAACAGCACAGCTGACTAAATCCAACACAAGTGCAATTTGTGTTGTTGAGTAAAATCACTATTCCTATTGGCTCCTGGAACCAATAAGCCTTAGTTCTTAAACAATGATTAACTGTCTCAGTATTACAGGTGCAAAAAGCAAGTTAGCAGTTATGATGTTGTTAAGTGTTTGTTTATTCTGGTGTTAGATTCTAATAATTCTGGAATGTTTGTTCTGAAATCTCAAGTTTTCCCCGTAGAACTTTAGTCTTTTCATATTATGTTTATTTAATTTATATACATGCACAAATTTCATTTTTTTCTCTGTTTTTTTTATATTTAATTTTATAGAGTGTTTATTCTTATTTGGATATTATTGGCTATTATTCTTATTATCCCCTATTTGCATACTGGGCATGTCCTTCAGTCACTGAAACTCACTGTCAATGTCTTGTCGTGTCTCCAGGGCTACCTCCTTTTACGTAAAGGAGGTAGTCCTGACAAATAAATGTTTGACAAATAAATATTTGTCTATTAGTGAGACACAAAGTTAAACTGTGCTTGGAAAGGTGGTTTATTAGAATGCTAAGTTCAGTTTAGTGTTTAAGGTTAGTGGACTTTCCAGGTTTTTTGGCTACAGTTAATTGTTACATCTCAAATGATTTGAGTAAATGTAATAGTTTACAGTGTAGAAACTATATTGGTATTTGATTTACTAACTTCTCTCCTATTGATGTTTCTCTACATATCAATGTAACTGAGTCAGCTCTGCTGGTTCAATAATATACTCTGAAAACCATGTCAAACCATGCCATAGTGTATTTCTGAATTGGTCTAATTGGTCTAAAAACCCATTTCCAGTTTAAACTTGTTTTGTTCAGTTTGTCCTAATGCAAATATCATTCCCCTTAAGAACTTAAAAGCAATAATTTTACTGAAATAATATTTTTTACTTCAAGCCAAAGGTTTTAAGGTCATGCAACCTCATGACGTCACATCAGATCACTCCTCTTCGGGTTTTGCTGTGCACTGTTACCTCACTCCGATAGTGAAGCCCATCTGTTGTAGACAAGAACTCTTTAATGAAGGATATATCTCGCCTTACTCAACTATTTTAAGTTAGGAGAATGTTTAGTATCAGTTTATAGATTCAGATTTTTTTAGCTGGATAAGCTTATAATAATTGAGTTTAGTCTGTTGTTGTTGGCAAATGGCAAAAATACACAAAAAAAAAATTGCACTGATGTTGGATTTACTAATTTCTCTCATATTGACTTCAGTTTCTCCACAAGTCCAGTAACTGAGTCAACTCTGCTGGTTCAGTATTTTGTTGAGTAAAACTTACTCTTTTCCAATTGGCTCCTGGTATCATCTATTTGCATTTTGGGAGTGTCCTGCACCCTCAGTCACCGTCAGCGTGTAATCATTTCCCTCCGGGTATCTTCTCTTAGATAAGCAGCTATGTTTTGATGTGGTTGCCTGCTTGGTTTCAGCGTTGAAGGCTGTATGAGCCATGTTTTACTCATATAAATAGAAAACGTCCCCTTAAAAACATAGTACAATGTTTGTAGTCAGGTGAATTCACCCCATCCGGTCTGAGACATGGACACAACATGAAGGAAAACTCAAACACCAGGCTAAGCAACTTTATGTAAAATGTCAAATTAATCCCAGTACTGGTTTGAGGTCAAATCGCCTGAAACTACAATGTTTTTTCAGAATACAGAAGTTAAGTGGCGGTATGAAATTTTGGGAGAAGGAACATGCCTGAAGCTCCTCCTCCCAATCTAACATCCTATAAATGCCATCTCTACTATGTCCAGATTTTTGTAACCCACCACAATCACCCCTTTCACCTCTCTTTAACTCAGTCATATCTCTCAATTCTCAATCCATTTTTCAGAGATGTTTCTGGCCTCTATCACAAAGCAGAAGCCAGACCAAAGTTCTTCTGAATTCTTTCCCACTCTCTTACAGCCTCCACCCATGTTATTATACAGTATGCTGAAGGCATGGTCTGAACTTACAAAGTATCTGTATTCAGTCAGCAATATGTTTTGGAAGTGCAGAATTCAGTTTCTATTCATTCTTTTAAACACCACCACTGAAACAGCCAAATTCACCATTAGTGTTGGGCACAGATTGAAATTTGGCCTTTAACCCACCCATGTAGAGAACACACACACATACACACTAGTGATCAAACACACACAGGGACAGTGAGCACATATGGTGGGCAGTCTTTGCTGTGGTGCCCGGGGAGGGTGAAGGGGCTTGCTCATGAGCCCAACAGTGGCAGCTGGGAAAGCCCAAGTATCAAACCCACCACCCCATCATCAACAGCTCGGTGCTCTAACCACTGAGCCACCACTGCTCCACCAGTGTTTGCTTATTAACTAATCTCAATCCGGAAGGTGGTGTGATACAATAAAGAGAGCAGATTGAGTCATGGAGGAAGCTGAGGCTTCTGAAACATCATTTGAATGATAAGTAAATGCTTGCTGAAAGTAAGTAAAAAATGCAGCAGCAGAGTTTGTCCCCATGTGCCTTATTAAGACTCTAAATGTATTCAAAATGTGTGCTGAATGTTACTTTATGTATTCTAATGGGCGCATTAAGTCCAGCGAAGGGCGGCTGCAAGTAGGCTAGAGCTATATCTCTGTATTCTCAATGCCATGCTAACAAGCACATCATCAGGAATGTGGGTCCATTCATAAAGAGTGCGGATATCTTATCACAGTGTACCACTGCTCCTGTTAGCATTAGCTCGAATGTGTTTGTGCTAGCTTGTTAAACACATCCAAGGCAGCCCCCTTTCTTTGAAGAGCACTGACCCAGACACTCAATTCAGATATTTTCATTGGTGCTACTGCTTTATTTTTAGCCTGTCAGCGCTGGCTCTGCAGTTTACCATAGGTGTTAATGTAACACTGGTGGAATCTGACATATTAGATTTCACAGTGTATTAATTTGAACTGGTTATGTTATGTGGTGCCTCTCTGTGTGTGTGGACTGTGTATGGATTTTGTTATTTCTGAGTAGGTTTTCTGCTGAGGTGCTGTAGCCCCAGGCCTGAAGGCAAACTCGGCATTAACAGCTCAGTGAGCAGAGCGCTCTGTGTGTGCTGCAGGGGAGTCACCCTGCCTGAATTGCAAACATATATTCAAGGGTTCATGTAGACTCATGACAACCCATAAGCATTTGGATGCTTAAAAGCTCTTAAAAGTGTTTCTCTTTTTAGGACTAGGCTTAAAATTCTTCACCGATTTACCAATAGTAAGTGTGTGACTTTGATTAGGCTGAAAAATGCTCAGGTTATTTGGCTTCAGAATAAAACACTCATGAGTAAAATACTTTGGTGGGTTCTTGAATAATTTGATGAGCTCTCCTCCAGTTGGTTAGTTTGCATTAATGCAGGGTCTCACCCAGAACCCACATATCATAGCATAGCTCTGTGTTTAGCACTGTAACAAGGACATTGTAAGTATATAGTCTTTGCAATTATTCCAAAATCTTACCTGAAGGTGTTGCTCAGTGCAATGCAAGATAAAGAGATGTTAATCCAACAGGGTTTGCTTTTAGCCGTAACCCTTGGTACTTACCTGAGGGGAGGCTTTCCCTGGCAGTGCTTCTTTGAAGGGTGCTTTCAGTGGTGGTCCTTCCTTCTCTTTTCCCAAGTTGTGAAATCTAGTATCTCTAATTTTGAGTGTGAGCAACTTACTATCCAACCAGTTTAAGTACTGTGTATCTCTCAGTCTAGTCCAGCCCACACAACTACAATCATGAGAAGGCTCTGGGCTTGACAGTTGTCCAGAAGATGATCATTAACACCCTCCTCAAGAAGGGTAAGCCACAGAAGGTTATTGCTATAAATGCTGGCTGTTCACGGAGTGCTGGATCAAAGCATGTTAATGGAAAGTTATCTGGAAATGGAAAACGTGGTTGGACCAGGTACATGAGCAACATGGATAACCACCACCCTTGAAAGAATTGCAGAGACAAATTCAGGAACTCGGACCAAGGTAAGGGGCAGCAACTTCCTCATTCCTAATATCAAGCAATCTCTGAACCAGAGACGGTGTCAGGAAGGTAGTTAAATGAAATACCCTTTTCATGATATTTTATTTTTTAAAGATGCAATAGCATATCAGTTCTGGGGTGTAGTATTATGTAATGTAATGAGTCACCGTTGAGTTTTTGGGTTTGTGTATTGGCTTGTTGTACAGCTCAGTTTTGGCTCTGCTGGATTTCGCTTTTTGGTAAAGAGACAACAGTGTTTGAGGTTCACAGTTTGACACTTTCATGAACTGAACTCTCATTATTCAGCTATATCAAAATAAATGCAGCTTTCTATTTTCAGACAGTTTTAATGTCTGTTCAGAAAAGCAGCCCTCAGACTGAACACTAATGCAGTTTACTATTGCAGCAAAAGTTTCTGTTTCATTACTGAGCTGTGAAAAGAATTCATCTAGATTCAGACTCTTTCTCACTCATAAGCAAACAGGCTTGAAGGGAAATACAGCTTTCAAAAGAAAAAGGGGCTGGGGGCATTTAAGATTCGTCCAGTAATGTTCCAATGCTGATAATACCTGAGCAGCACAGCATCACTTAACATTTCTATATCATTTCCTCAAAGCCTTCTATCTAGCCTCATGTATATTTCATGAGTGTTGCTCTTTCCTTTAGATTTAGTTCATCACTGAGTGCAAAAGCTGGATATTGATGACAGGGTCATTGTATGGGTAATTTTAGTTGCGAGGCATGTTTTCAGATTTTTCAATACAAGTCTTTAGATTCATTTGAAAGATCACCACAGACACTGAAGTAATTGGAATTTCTTTTCCGACCACTCCCGAGAGTCAGGAAAAAATACTGAACATTTAGTTACAGTTGGAGCTCATTTAAAGCTTGTCCTGCTGGGACAATGGCTGAATATCTGGATGTACTTAGGGTTTTTTTGAGGGGTGCACCTAAATCACTTAAATCTATTATGATGACTTTGCCGTTGTTTATACTTTACTCATTATATGCAGTTGTGTTGGTTGATATTATGTGAATAGGAGTAAAATGAGGAGTGACATACATTATTTATTGGATTGCCATTTAATTTATATGCTGTCATTATAGACTGTTGTTTTACTACCATTATTATATGCACACAATAACAGTAAAGATGCCTAGCAATGTGTTGTTGTTATAACCTTGCAAATGCAATAAGTGATCATGCATTGTTAATATACTCAAATAAAGGGTTTTGAGTGGCAGTTGGTTTTACAAAAAGACAATATGCTGGTTTGGCAAACATCAGTTGTGTTTTGCTTAACCTGAATACATGAGCAGTTTACAATAATTGATTATTTATTGTAAACACAATGTAATTCTTTTGCATTCAAATTTCCACACACAAGGAATTTAATTTCACTAATTTCATTGGCCATTAACAGTTTGGGGCTTGAGAATGCATTTCTGGCCATGAGGATAAATTTACGTGCCTTACATACAGGTTTTCTTTTTACAAACATTACTAGATGTGCGCACAGCCAGGGGACAAAAGCACTTTGGGGAGATAGCTGGTAAGTAGATTGAGACCCGTCTATGTTTTGGCAGTGTAACCTTGATTAGTAAAACTCCTCCTATATATATACATACATGTTTACATGTTACATATACATGTTTGATAACAGACAGAGGTTTCACATCTTTTTGGAGCTCTTGCACAACAAAAACACAACTGACATTTAGCATCGTTAAAGGCCTTGTTAAAGGCCTAGCAGAGAATGATTCCTTCTTGCACATGCTCATGACCAGTTAGCAAGTCTGCTATTATCTGCGTACTTATGTTATAGGACAGTTCATGTTCATGACAGTTCATGTTGTGCACTGAAGAGTGTGTGAAATGATCTCTAAAGATTGGAAATATTGTTACACTGCTCCCAACAACCTTTATAACATAATATTGTACACTGATTGGCCATAACGTTAAACTACTGCCAGGTTAAGTAAAAAACATTAATGATCTCATTACAATGGCACCTGTTAAGATGTGGAATATAACAGTCAGTTCTTGAAGTTGATGTGTTGGAAGCAGGAACAACGGTCATGCGTAAAGATCTGTTCCACTTTCATAAGAGCAAAAGTGTGATGGCTAGACGACTGGGTCAGAGCATCTTCAGAGCTTGCTTTTTTACTTGGGTTCATCTTTAGCTTGTAAGGTAGGCTGGTTTTTAAATATCCTTCTAACTAGATACTGCTAACACTCTTGTCTTAAGGTTAACATAGAAGCTTTGTGCTCATTAGTTGATTGAGGTGCTGATTAAGGTGTAGTTTCAGGCCAGCTAGAAGTGTGAATTGCAGAGGAGGGCCTCAAAGTGCCTCAAATTTTGATAAATTAGGGGTGGAGCCACTCAAAAATCAGAAATGTTTAACTAGATTCTGCTAACACTCTTGTCTTAAGGTTACCCAAAGTGGTGGAATGAGCTTCCCCTGGGTGTCCGAACGGTCGAGTCGCTCGCTGTCTTCAAACGCAGACTGAAGACCCTCCTCTTCAGAGAATACTTGGACGAATAGAGTACTATGGTCGCCTTATTGACTTGTGCTTAGTAATGTCTAAAGCTTAGAGGTATCTTTGAACTATTAGTCTATTCTAACTAGCTAAGGTTTTTCTTGGGTAAATAGCAAAGCACTTTTGTAAGTTGCTCTGGATAAGAGCGTCTGCTAAATGCTTTAAATGTAAATGTTTTACTTTTAATTTTATATTGATTCAACTTAAAGATCTTGTTTGAATCTGGAAAATGATAACTCAAAATAGTTGAGTAATGTGAGATATATACAGCTTTATGTACAACAGACTACTTTTAGTACTTTGTACAATCATCTCCAGAACCCCTTAATGAAAGTAAGCTAAAATCAACAAACCACACATGCAGTGAATAAAACTGCGCACTGTTTTAGGAGAAAGGCTTATCTCTACCAGATTAAGCCTCTGCTGTTGAGAATAACAGCTTTGAACTGCTTTCTGTAACTCTTAACAAGGTTGGGGAACACTGAGGGATTTGTTACCACTCCTGCATGCAGCTCCAGTCCCTTGCTACTCTCAGGTCTTTTCTTGTGGATTGCCCTTTTCAACACACATTTTCAAATGGGTTTAAATCTGAAGACTGAGAGGGTCGTTTGAAAAACGTTGATTATGTTTGTGTCACCATTCCTGTGTGAATGTTGATGTGGTTTTGTTTCATTATCTTGCTGAAAGGTTCTCCCAAGGCCACGTTTCAGCAATCTGGCAGAGGCAGACAGATTTTGTAGTAAAATCTCTTGGTATTTAGTGGAATACATTATACTACTTATTTTTCCAGCAGCCCCTGGACCGCTAACAGCAAAACATCTCCAAACAGCTCTATCAGTGAGCCACCATTTGACAGTTTGTACACCTTTCTTTGTATGCAGTCTCTGCTTTTGATGATGGCATGCAAGAACACAACTCTCAAATACTTTAAATTAACATAATTGAATCATGGTCAGTGGTTTCACACAACTGAATAGAGTTTTTTCAACATAAAAAAATATAATCTTGTGTGACAAAGGTACAACTAAATTTCTCCAACCTAATTAAAAATAATAATGTTTGTCAAACCAATTAAATCACAACACAATTTAAATAAACTTCACATTGCAAACATACATTTTTCTAGCATAATTGTTTTTGGATTTATCCAACTAAACCATCAATAACAATAAAGTATTACCACCTGCACAAACACTGATGGCATCATTTTCTGTTACAGCCTTCAACACTACGTCCAGACAGTCAGTTATTACATAAAGAATAACTGCATACCTAAGAGAATATAGCCTTGGGGAAATGACCACACACCGACGGTGAGTCGGGGGGAGAGGACACAGACCCTATGCAAACAGATGGTGTCAGGAGCCAATGGGAATGGTGTATCTTTGACTAATCAAAGTGATCCACCCAAACACAAGGCACTTGACTTCGTCACCAAGACCAAAAATGCACGCTCAAGCCTCAGCAGCCAATGAAATTAATTGTGGGCGTGGAAATGCCAGAATGTACTTTGTGTGGGGAAATTTAAATGCAGCTGAATTACACTGTTTCTAATAGAAAAAAATGAAGTATCCCAAATAGCTCATTTATTTAGGTTAACAAAAAACACTATGTATTAATGTGCAAATGCAAACCAGCATATTTCCTTTATGTAAAATCTACAGCCACTCAAAATCCTTTTTATGAGTGCAGAATTATGCTTTGCCTCATATGACCACATCTCAGGATTCCATTTGCGCTGTAAATAAAGTTGTAAATTGTATACACCATGTAAAACTATAGAAATTGTCTGTAAATTAAAAAAACCCAACTGATATTTGAAGTATTCTGCCAACAATTACAAATTACATACATTTCTTTTTTTAAATACTTTATACTTTATAACTGCTTATTACTTACAGCTTTCTAAGATCACAATATATTTCTTAGATTTCAAATGTGTATAGAATTGCAAAATTTATGTTATTAAACATGCACATAATTAGTTAATATGTATGTGTACACTGTAAAAATGGCCAAACAAAACAATACATTTAATGAAATATTCTGCAGAAAAACATTTTTTTTTTTTTTTTTTACAATTTTTCCTGAACTATTATGATCAAACACCTTCAAAAAAAGTGACAACACTAGAGGTTCTACAGCAAACATATAAAATTTTCCCATTGGCTCCTGGCACCATCTATTTGCATACAGGGTCGTCCTTCAGTCACTGACACTTACCGTCAATGTGTTGACGTTTCCCCAAGGGTATCTTCTTCTCTAAGGTGTCCTAATGTGTTTTATACGTTAGCTGTCGTGTGTGACGAGTGTCGTGTGTTTTTGGCTGTAAGAGTAAATTACCATTTTTCTGGATTACTGAGTGTAGCGTTCTGTGTGCTAGTGTTCGGTCTTATTTCAGTTGAGGGGTTTTGTTGTAATAATTGAGGGAAGATATGTATAACAATGGAGTTTCATTGTAGAAATGTTTTGCAAGTAGTTTGAAAAAGTTCAGGTGCTGCCTTTTGTAGTTTGCTCTTAGAAAAAAGGGAACAGCCATCAAAACTGTGCAGTTCTGCAACTGTGATCTTCTCACTATACGTGGGGGGCAGTATGCTCATGCGTCGTCTTCTCTGGCCAACCTTCAAGTGTTCTGTGCCTTTCAAACTTTTTTATTACGGCCCAGATTGTGCTTAATGGTAAATTTAACAACCTACTAATGCTTTTATAACCATTTTCTAACATTTGCCGGTCCACAACCTTCTGTCCAATTTGACCATGCTGATGGATGACAGAGAGGTTTTACATGTAGTATACCCTGGGGACACAGGAGGTCATAGATAACACAGGAGTTCCTGGAGGTGAGGAGCAATAAAAAGACTAAGAAGAAAGATATTCTTTAGGGATTCCATTCATTTCACCCCAAATATGCCTGAAGGTTAGAGAAGCGGCCTTGTGACCGGAGGGTCGCCAGTTTGGTCCCCTGAAGCAACAGGACAGGACAGGCCCTCCCCTGGGCCTGTATGCTCACTGCTCACTAGTGTGTGTTCAGTACAATGTGTCTGTTGACTGCACGGATGGGTTATATACCTTATGTAGATTTAATGGGAAGGTCCTTCAATAATGATGGGACTAATAAAAATTGGGGTCAGTAGCGAGATATGCAGCTCACTTGTCAGAGTCACTGGCTAATGTAGCTGAGATGGGGATCTCTGATGAGTGTCTTTGTAGGCCTCCCATCCAATATTATGACCGGTCGTCAGTGGTACCTATTATCATTTTTGTTATAATCATGAAAAGTGTTTAAGCAAGCCAGTAGTTAATGTTTGAGAGACTTATATATATAAACAGAAACAGTGTGAGACCCCCGCCCCCACCACCATCCCCGCTATTACTGAGCGCGTGTGGCGTTATTGTGATGGCAGTGTTAGGCTGTGCTGAAGTTAATGCTGAAGTTGTTGCAGGTTTCGGACGCTAGGAGCTGTCCGCGGTGCTGAAGCGCTACCTCTGCTGCTGCTGCTACTGCTGCAGCTGCTGCTGCTCGAGACGGAGCTCCGCGCGCGCAGCGATTTCACCTTCTTCCCGCTTCTGCTCTCTCCTCACCACTCCACATTCGAGCAGAGCTCACCCCAAAAACACACCCCCTCGACCCGCCCCTTCAACACCCAGCCACACACGCGTGCGCACACACGCGCGCGCGCCTTCCTCCTCCAGGTCCCACGCCAAGGCATTGGCGCCTCGCTCGTGCAGGTCTGGGAAAGTGGTTGGAACACAAGGACGGACGCGCTGCGCGGTGTGAGCGCGAGCCCACCGGCGGAAAAAAAAGGCACGAGCACGACCGCGCGTTACACGCCAAACATGGTCACCGTGGCGCTGACCCTACTGGCCGTGGTGGTCGTGGCACGCGGGCAAGGTAAGCGCTCCGTTCGTTTTTAGTCGAGGGCTTTGGGGGGTTGTGTTGTTTTTGGGAGCTCGTGCTGCTGTGCTCGCGTCCGTCAGCGCTGGACTTCGCGTGCAGGCAGCTGGTGATGGTGCTTCTTTGTGTTTAAGCTCGTGCTGTGTTTTGTGCAGTGATTTACAGCAGAGTGCTGTTGAATGTGATGGGGTAGGCATGTGTCCTCCGATCACGGCAGCTATAGTGGAGCTTTCTCTGGAGTGATCTGCTCAAAAACAGCACGCGCGAGCCTGGACATCCAGCACTAATTCAGCACTTAAAGGAATTGCAGAGCTGTTATCTGTACAGTGCACTGAATGTACAGTATATGTGCTGAATGAATCAGTTATTCTCTGGCTTGTCCTCTGTCTCTGGGGGCTGCATCTCATTCTTCTCCAGCCACCAAAGTTTAACAGCCACTTTCACAACATATTTATCCTGAGAAAAACATATAATAATACTTCAAGGAACCATAATATTTATATGGTGCTGTTAAGTAATACTTCAGTAATAATTTATAAGAAACTTTAAGCTTTATGTAGTGCAGTATAACAATACTTTATTAATTTATCAAAAGCTACACAATGTTTGTGTAAATTATAACATTAAAAGAGCTATACACTTTCTATAGTGCATCATCATAATAAGAATAATTATATTTTACTAATAACTGATAATAAGCTATAGGCTTTCTATAATGCATTATAATACCTAAATTATAATCAACAATAAGCTATAAGCTTTTTATAGTGCATTATAATACTTCAAATAGAACATTAAGATATTGTTATAGTAAACTATTATATTAATGTATAGTAAACTATGATATATATATATATATATATATATATATATATATATATATATATATATATAAAATAAACTATGAGCTTTAAATAGTGTAATTCTTTATTTATAATCTATAAAAAGTTTTAAGGTTTGTGCAGTAGATCATAATATTCCAATTATAACCTATAAAGAGCTATAAGCTTTTTTTGCACTATAACACTTTGATTATTTGATTTCTATAAAGTGATATAAGATGTATGTTGTGCTGTATAATACTCTAACAATCTATAAAAAGCTGTGAGATTTCTTAAGTGCAGAAAAATGTTTCAATAACAAATTACAAAGAGCTATACATTTAATATGGTGATGGAATATCACAGCTAGAATATCTGTTCTGTACAGCATAATGCCGTAATCTATACTCTAAGATTTGTATAATGCTGTATTATACTTCAATAATAATTCATTAGGCGGTATAAAATGTGTCTGTTTAATAATGAATAATAGATGATAGGTGATTTCAGTGTAGTGTATTATACTTTAAAACAAATCTCTAAGGAGGCACATGATTTGCATAGTGTTGTATTATACACATTATATATAAGTTGTGTATACTATCGTTTCTTGTCCTCTATAATCATTTAGTATAATCATATAATCATATGGTAAAACAGTATAATAACAATACAGTAAAACACAGTAAATAATCTATAATACGCTCTCAGAAAACTGTCAGTGCAGTGGTACCCCCAGGGGTACATCTTCAGTCCCTTTTGTTTGCAAAAATAGCAATAACAAATGCAACCCTGTCTTCACTCCAGACCTTCTATTTTCTTTTTCTGTAAAAGACCAGCATATAATAAGGTACAAATGTGCTTAGTTCCTCTGGGAAAGTGAATGTACTGTACCTTAAAAACTTAATAAATGTAAACAGTTGGACCTTAAACGACGTTGCATCTCTTGAGAGTACAATTATGCTCTTTGTCAACAAACCTGTACCCTTTTTTTCTGACAGAGTATTTCCACCTCCTGTTGTAGTCTTAGAGCACTTGTCTTATATCTATAGTACTTGTGTAGCATCCTGTGTGAATGACTCCATAGGATTCCTGTAGGAATACTTTATTATTACTGTAGTTATTTGTACTTCGGCAGGTTTTGCGTTCAAATACATTTAATGTGACACCAGTCACTGATGGTATGAGCCTGTAGAGCTTGCCTTTCACAGAATGCAGTAAAGAAAAAAAGGAAGTAGGAAATAAACTATGAAAAGCCTGAATGTCTGATCCAGGCAATATTCAGAAGCTTTTACTTGTTAGGGTGTCACTTGGTTCAGCATAACTGGCGCATCAACCAAAAAGTGTAGCAGGATTGGACACTAACCCTGTTCACTTGTTTTCAGACTTGAGGACACGAGTGCAATAACAGAAGGACTAGTGGATATAGTCCAGTAAGATCTATGTTTTATAGATATAGTAAATATTGTAATTATCTTCGTTGATATTTTAGACTACTGGCATGTACAGTATGTTTCCGTTTATCGTAGTGTGGTTACATCTTTTTATATTACAGACATTTACACAAGCTACTGTTTAGACATGGGAACGGCACAGCTATAGCTTTGCATGATCATAATTGTTTCTTCATGGGTTCTCTTATATGAGAATGAGCTTT